>NC_135370.1:43123254-43440754 GCF_049243985.1 Paroedura picta | reverse complement strand
CCCACATTGATAGTATTTACATTAGCACTCGTGTCATTGCCCACACTTTCAAAAAACCCACTTTGGTCCAACTATAAGAACACAAGCTTTGCATGTAGACGGTCCCCTTGCAGGTATCAGGAAACACCTTTCTCTGCCCAAGTCTCGTTGAGATTTATTGCTAGCTACAGTAGAAGTTTAAAGAGAAGGCAAAAAGGTACAGCCTGATCTTGGCAGCTAAGCAAGGTCAGTACTTGGATGGGAGACCATGAAGGAAGACTCTACAGAGGAAGGCAACCTCTGTTTGTCATATGCCATGAAAGCCCCTTGTTGAGGTCACCATAAAATGGTTGTGGCTTGATAGTAGACATTCAACTTCACAGAGAGGAGGAAGAAGACAACGGACACAAGTCCCCCAGGTCTGGGCTGCTTGGGGGGAGGAGGGGGAAACAAGAGAGCTTCAAGTCCACTTGCATTATTTTACTCCAAACACAGTGCAATGCAGGCTTGCCCTGAATCCCATGGAGTACAAAAATTTTATAAGTGAATAAAATCATACAGGGTGTTGAGGTGGTTCTGATTAATTCTGGATCCAATTTCCAGATGCTGAAATCCAGTGGGGGGTATTCTTGGTGAGCCAGCTTGGTGTAGCCACTTCCCCACATGCAGCCAGCTCAGTGACCTTGGGCTTGCCACAGCACTGATAAAACTGTTCTGACCGAGCAGTGATATCAGGGCTCTCTCAGCCTCACCCACCTCACAGGGTGTCTGTTGTGGGGACAGGAATGGGAAGGTGACTGTAAGCCGCTTTGGGACTCCTTCGGGTAGAGAAAAGCGGCATATAAGAACCAACTCTTCTTCTTCTTTCTTCTTCTTCTTGAGGGGAGCCCAATGATGTTCCATTTCTTATTATTGTAGGAATTCATTAACTGTACTCCGCAACTCGTTGGACCCTGTGTGAAACAGGATGCCGGAGTATTGTGCCACTGATTTGATCCAGCAAAGCTCTACTTATGCTTTTATATACTGTTAGGGGATGTGAAAAAATATGGGATGTCAGTGCCTCAGGTGTTGAACTGGCTGTACACAGTTTGGGAAATTATATACACACACATATAGGTGTGGATCTTTAATAGCTTTTCTATGGAATGCTGCTTATTTGCTGCTTACTGTTCTTGGGGCCTCCAATCCCTCCAGAAAAGGATTTGGGGGCATTTCCGGTTCCTGTAGATGGAAATCCTTACATTTATGAGAACACTGCTCTATATTTAAGCCATTATTTTCTGAAGTAGGACAAAGAAAGCAGCATCCAGATAATGTCAATGTTCCTTTTAACTTAAAAGCAAACCTCCAGTGTTCATAGTTGCAGGTATTATGTTTTAAAATATCTGGGAAGTTAGTGATTTGACAGTGTGAGGTTGCATCTGGTAAAACCTTTGAAGAGAAAAAGGCACTCTCAGTAGAAGGGGGCCATCTTTAGATCTATTACATAGTTCCTTGCTTTACCCCATGACTGGCAGAATTATGCAGAAGTCAGAGCTATGTGCAAATTTATCTTTAATTTGCATACTTTGTGCAGGTCGTAATTCAGTTTTTCTTGGCACAGAATATGGGTTACTGTAGTAGAAAACCAACTTTAACCTACTGTGTTTTTAACACACAATGTAAAAAGCATATACAGTTAGATGAAAGTAGTTAAGGCACATTCCATGTAAACCATCCTGAGCCTCAGGGGAAGGCAGTATATAAAAAATAAATAAATAAATAAATAAATAAATAAATAAATAAATAAATAAATAAATAAATAAATATTATTTCTAACTGAAAGTGCACAGCACTGGGGACCTATTTCCCCCCTATGCCCTGCAAAAGTTGTGTTTGTATTGAAAGGCTGTGCATTCCTGGTGATGCACAATCATTCCTAGCCACCAAAGACCACCATTGGCGTCCCAGTTGTGGTTGTCTGAAATCTGAAGCAGTGCTCCACTTCCATAAAACAAGATCAAGTATGAGTCTATTTGCATCTTCCTTTAAAAAATTATCCTCAGATTAAAGCAATGCTAAAGATTACAACAAAAATTTATGGATTATGAAAAAAAACCCTTTCGCATTCTAAAATAAAGCAGAACTCTCTTACCTCTGTACCTGGTTTGATATGAGATATGCCAACAATCCCTGAATTGTTGGTTGTAGGAATCTGAATATATTGGAAACCTAGACATAATGAAGAAATCAAACACACTTTGTCTCATAAAATACAGTCTATAACACAAGAATTGAAATAACTGTTGGTCGGGATAAAAACAGAAAAACACAGAAAACAGATTTTATTTCCAGTTTGTCCCAGATCTCCATACTGAGCTTTGTAACTACTAGACACTACAGTCCAGTCGTTCTCGTTATTTCTCAGTGCACTGATAAACACTAACCAAAAACTGACCAACACTAAGCTTACGATAAGTCTACAATCTTGAATTTCATTTTATTCTCAAATTTATATTTTGCCTTCCTGCCTTCAAGTATCCTTCAAAGCCACATACCTAACACGGTGAGACAAGTTACACAATGCTAAGAAACTCTCAGTGGAGCAAAGAGTAGTAATTTTCTTTTTGTTTAATTTATACATTTGATTTTTATTGACATTTTTGTTGTTGTGGGTTGGTGTGCTACGGATAAGTGTTGCTGTGAATTCTTATTCAGTGCCTTCTCAGTGCCTCCTCAGATGATTAAATGGGCTCCATTACATGAAAGTTTATTCAACCATAAATGTTGGATGCAGCGTAAAAGGCAGGCGAGTTTTGCTGCAACCAGCAAATCTTCTTGGAATTAGTCTTCAGTTGGCTTTGTATTGGGTGAGATCCAGGAGTAAATTTCCACAGAAGAAAGAGGATAGCGATTTTCACCAATTTTGCCTTCTTGCACTAGACCTTTGTCTCCTGTTTCATGATCTTTGAGGGTTCTTTGGTGTAGTGGTTAAGAGTGGCAGCTTCTAAGGTTTGACTCCATGCTCCTCCACATGCAGCCAGCAGGGTGACCTGGGCCTATTCCGCACGCATAGGATAATGCACTTTCAATGCACTTTAGAAGCAGATTTTCCTGTTCCACACAGTAAAATACAGCTGCCAAAGGACATTGAAAGTGCATTATCCTATGTGTGCAGAATGGGCCCTGGGCTAGTTACAGTCCTGTTAGAACTGTTCCCACAGAGCAGCTTCTCTCAGGGCTCTCTCTCAGCCTCTCCTACCTCACAGGGAGTCTGTTGTGGGGGGAGGAAGGGAAGGCGATTGTAAGGTACTTTGAGATTCCTTTGAGCAGTGAAAAGTGGGGTACTAAAACCAGCTCCTCTTATTTATAACCAAACTAGCATTACTGAGAGAACTATTATGGGTTGCAGCAGGAAACCCCGCTTTGGTGACAGAAATTACTACTGTCAGCAGGGATTCTGCATGAGATCTAATCCATTGTTTTTGAATCCACCCCTTCAACTGAGCCATTCATGAGTGGTAATATAGTCCAACAAAAATATTAGCATGGCGGTTTATTCTGAGATGCAGGGCCTAACTCGTCAATATGCTTGGAGATACTTTCATATTTTTAAAACGTTATGAAGCACAGTAGGCACAACTCAAGTTGTGGGAGGGTGGTGGTGGTCAAATCTTCTCCTTGAAATAGTTTCTAGATCTAAAATTGTCTCAGTGTTTCACAATCAATACATGTACTGATTGTGGAGGAGGGGGAGGGGCTGTTTTTTATATCCTGTTTTTCACTTACAATCACCTTCCCTTTCCTCTCCCCATAACAGACACCCTGTGGGTAGGTAAGTTTTTAGAGAAACTGCTCTGTGAGAACAGCTTCCAGCAGGACTGTGACTAGCTCAAGCTCACCCAGCTGGCTACATGTGGAGCAGCAGGGAATCAAAACTGGCTCACCAGATTAGAAGCTGCTGCTCTCAACCACTACATCAACCTGTGTCATAATAGGACAAACATGAACCACTGAGGACCCACATAACTGCTCATAAGCACCCACACCCTTCCCATCAGTTTAGATCCTTGCCTTGGGCAGGGTCCTGATCCAAAGCTGGTCACTGTAAACCTTATAAGCAACACTGGAATCTCCTGCCGCGGTAATTTCAGCGTATCATCTAGTTAAGGATACCCAACAAGTTGATAATGTTTTTGAATGTATATTTCCCACATTCAAGCCTAACACATTTTATGTTAAGCATTAATCTCCCCCTTGCAGACCTTTAGCATCACATTGCCTTTGATGGTTCACATACCATGAGTAGAAGCGAGTCACAGGAAGTGTAGATTTCAGCCACCAGTTCTGATTCACGTCTGATAACTACAAAAGCAAATGGATAAGTTAGTAAGCTGCAACAGCCACTGTTATAGACAAAGTGCTGGGAAAAGGTTCTTAATTGTAGCAGGAAGCTGAACATTTTTTCCTGAAAGTGTTTCATCCCTTTTCCATTACAAAAAGATTTTTCTGATAGAGCTTGGATCTAATTAAATTACAGTGTGGAACCTTTATATCAGTTTATAGTACATGAAGAAAAAGAGATTGTTTTTATATGCTGCTTTTCTCCAGCAGAGAGTCTCAAAGTGGCTTGCAATTGCCTTACCTTTCCTCTCTCCTGGTGAGGCTGAGAGAACTCTGACAGGATCGCTCTATGAGAACAGCACTATCAGAGCTGTGACAACCTCAAGGTCAACCAGCTGACTACATGTGGTGGAGGAACAGGGAATCAAACACAGCTTGCCAGATTAAAAACCGCTGCTCTTAACCACCTGAAGCTGGCTCCCAAAAAAGGGATATTTTTTCTTGCTCTAATGTTCAAGAGATTTTCACCTTCAAACCCAATCCTGACGCAATTCCCGCCGTTTTCTTCAATAAAAACCAGCACGAGGATTGTAGCAGCATGATATAGAGAAATCAATAATACTGAAACAACTCACAAACTTAAAAGTAGAATTACTTTCTTCATATGTCTTGGTCTCCAAATAGCATTGTACAGAGTCTGTCTGTAACACACACAAACTTGGCTTCTAAACTACTGGCTAAGAGTTGGTGTAGTGGTTAGGAATGCCGACTTCTAATCTGACGAGCTGGGTTTGATTCCCTGCTAACCACAGCACTGATAAAGCTGTTCTGACTGAGCAGAAATATCAGGGCTCTCTCAGCCTCACCTCCCTCACAGGGTATCTGTTGTGGGGAAAGGAAAGGGAAGGCGACTGTAAGCCGCTTTGAGACTCCTTTGGGTAGAGAAAAGCAGCATATAAAAACCAATTCTTCTTCTAAGATCATCCAGAGAGAGAGAGAGAGAGAGAGAGAGAGAGAGAGAGAAATTAGTTTGCATCCTGTCAAACATGATGAAATATTTCCATATATTTAAAATAACAATCTGTTACTACCTATATTTTAGGCCTTTTGTAGCATATGGTTTTTCCATGATTACTTAACAAATTTTACTTAAAAATAATAATTAGTCATAACTTTCACCAAATCACTACTGCAAAAGCAATAATTTTCACCATCTGGTCCTTACATTAGCTCAGATTTGTGAAAACTTTTAAGTGGCGCAGATACAGATTGCCTTTAATGGTATAAAGTTGTCCTTCTTTTTCAAATGCCAAACATTTTGTAAAGCTTTTGAAAATGTTGTGATGTTCGTCTCATCACAGTGGTAGCCCACTCACTAAATCCACTGGATCACCATGACCACTGAGATTAGAGTTAAGCGAACTGCCTGGAGCAATTTAACTGAGCACTGCCCTTTTTTCCTGTAAGCAAACTATCTCTTGATCCAAAGGTTTACAAGATTCTTTCTAAACTTCTCTCTGTCCCCCTACACTCAGGACAGAGTAGCATTTATTAATGGACTACAAGCAACCAGAGTTATTAGCTTTCTTCAGATGTGATAGACACATTATGGCTATTCATGTCTTCTTCCTCCCCATACATGTACCCAATACTGAAGGCTCCCAAAACTGAAAAGCCAATTTGTTGGAATATCTGAAACAATTAAAACTCTGAACTATGGTTTGTTCTCTTGACCATGAAGAATCAACAAGATATAATTTGGACCCAGTTTGTGGGAAAGAGAACAAGCCCTAGTTTGCCATTTCTTTCATTCTGGATTTCACAGCAAGCTGTACTTAGTTCTTAACCAAGAAGTCTTCAATGGCCCAGGGCTACAGGGGGATGGGGGAGGAAAGGAAGTATGCTAAAGTCTGATATTGTCAGATCTCAGAAGCTAAGCAAGGTCAATATTTGGAAGGGAGACCTAGAAGGAAGAATGCAGAAAAGGCAATGGCAAACCACCTCTAATTCTCACTTGCCTTGAAAGCCCCTTGTTGGAAGCACCAAACATCAGTTGCGATTTGACCACACTTTACACACACATATCAAGTAGACCTTATTCAGTGTTTGCTGCACTGTTCTATATATGGCACTATTTAGTCAAAATTAATCTTAATGTTAACAGATTTCTGGCAGGGACGACGATCATGTAGTGTTTCTTTGGGCAGATGCTTTCCCATTGACGGTTGCCAATTTTATGGTCACTTCTGTCATTATTTGCAAAAGATTTGTTGACAGTGTTACCGATGACTTCTTCCATTAACTGTCTGTACTTAATTTTAATTAATTAATTAAATTTTATTATATGCGTTTGCCTTCCCCTGTGGCTTAGGACAGTTTACATTGAAATTCATGGTGCAATAAAAGGAACGTCATCATTGGGAACATGCAATAATTGTAACTGAGAACATATAATACCTCTGATGGTAGAGCTCATAACAACAGAATGTTCAACATTCAACTATTAGTTGTGAAGCCCGCATTAAAAGTGAGCAGGAAAGAGGCAGCGCCCCCCCCCTCCACCAGCTCTTGCAGTGGGAAGGTGGGGTCTGGAGTCAGCCCTCCTACCATCAGGCCATCACTTGTGGTGCCCCCAGAACCTCTTGCTCCATGGGCTGGAGGCGAGCACATTGGGAGGGAGGTGGCATCCCAGCAGCAGTGCCACTCACCTCCCAGGGAGGCAGTCGGGCAGCTGGTGCAGAGGCTTCTTGTGGCCCTGGCCCCACGCAAAACTGGGAGCCCGTGGAAAAGGCTCGAGCATCCCCATTGCCCCAGGCTTGTTGCTCCTCCCACCACAGGGATGTGGGTGGGCAGGCAGGGTGGAGGTCCCTGGTGGCCCCTGCCCTGTGCAAGACCAGGAGGCCACACAGAAGCTTCCCCTGCCTGGCGGCTTTAACCCTGACAAGCTGGAAAGTGGTAGTGGCCCATGCGCTGTGGTAGCATCACTCCTTGCCCCAGAGGAAAGTGGACAGGCAGTCAATGTGGAGGCCTCTGGCAGCCCTGGCCTGTTGCATGGCTGGGAGGCTGCGCCCCGTGTGGGACTTGGAAGGGCACAAAGGGGCCGTTGGCGCCTCGTCACTAGGTCACTCTTCCCGGCCCCTTCAGCTTCTTGTGGTGAGAGCTGGGGAGGAGTAGGCTGCTAGCGGCTCACAGACCGCTTGTAAAGCATGCTTCTGCAGAGTTTGTGGCCTGCAGCAGAGGGCTGGAAAGGCCCCGGATTGGTACTCACTGGGGGAAGACACCCTCCCTGAGAGGGCCAATCAGAGGCCCATCAACATCTCTGAGTGGCCCTTGGGGGGGGAAGGATGGCATGACATGAGAAGTACCCTGCACTTTTATTATATAGGATAACATTTTGACTTCACAGTTTACTATCTGATGTTATTTCAGTGCTATGGCTTGGCACACCAGTCTGCGAGATGTAGTTGGTGGTGAGAGGGGTCTCTCGCCTCTGAGTGGTGGAATGCTTCATTGGCCTTGACCTAAACCTAATTTTGAATCCTACTTATATTTAAACTGTTTTAATTTCATATTTTAATACCTTGTATTAATATGTGCTGCTAGATGGCTTCAAAATTAAACCTCTACTATACTATTACTATCTCTTCTACTCCTCGTACACATGCACACACAAATAGGATGAAAGCACATAGACTTAAGGGCTGTTGCAGTGAACAAATTCACAGAATAAATGCAAGATAGGCATATGCTAGTTTACCCTAGATTCTTATCCTGTCTTCTTTGTCCTAAAAAAAAAATGAAAGCTGGAAAGACATTAAAGGAAAAACTTTCTTCCATTTTTTCTATGTGTACTCAGATATAAGCACTACACTTCCCATACGTTTTACTAAGTAGCTTATAATTAGAAGGGAGGACGCATTAATGTTTTCTCACAGTAAAAGTTACAAGATCATAAATTACATTTTTCATTCTGTCTAGGACTGCACTTAGTTCTGTTAATGAGGTCAGAGAAGCCAAATCACTTCCATTATTAGAACAGTAGAGAGCAGCTTCTTGATAGCTCAGGTTCTTATTTGACACAAACCAGAATTCAGACCCATCAATAACCAGTGGAAGTCCATGAATTCCATCTTCGTCTAGAAGGAAACAGAACCATACACATGTCTTTTTTACAAACACATAGCCAAACAATTTAAGTTCCACATTTAATTAATAGAACCTGAACACTAAGGCAGATTTTATGCCGTTATCTTACGGTCATCCTAGTTTGTAGACAAGAAGACAAACCATAGTTTCATTTCATCTGATTTTAATTTCATAACCAACTGTGGTGAATTCTGAACCGGGCAGTCTTTACTACCATGTGACAAAAACAAAAGGGGGAGGGGATTGGGAACACATAATCTCAAATATTTAGAGACTTGTTTTTGTAATGAGCAGAACTGCACAATTTAGGTTCCTTTTAGGATAGAACACAGATTTATATACAAACAAATAGATTTATATCAAAACAAATAAAATACATAAAAATGATTAAGTAGTATGTCTGGTCTTCATATAGGACAAAACTCAATGGACAGAACTCAGTGTATTCACTTAGGGTGTGTGTGTGTGTGTGGGGGGGAGGTTGCCCATTGCATCTAGTCTGGGTGCTGCACAGCCAAATCAGTTTATTGATTTTCAGCATTTAAGCAGATAGAATAATCTCAAACACAATCAGACCCAAGACCATCCACAAATCCAACGAACTTCCATTTTCTAGGTATGTGCCCACCTAGAACTGGGTTTTATATCCTGCTTTTCACTACCTGAAGGAGTTTCAAAGTGGCTTACAAGTGTTTTCCCTTCCTCTCCCCACAACAGTTACCCTGTGAGATAGGTGAGGCTGAGAGAGCTTTGAGAAAAATGTGACTGGCCCAAGGTCATCCAGCTGGCTGCATGTGGATATGATCTTACGAGTCCTGAATTAGCAGTTGTGGTGGATTTATAACAACTGTTTCACTGCCATTATGTTTTCATTCTTGAAACTATCTGTTCTTCAAGCTTCTTTTGGTTTAATATTTGGCACACTGTGGTTATAAGTTTATTCCCTCCCTTCTTGCTGTATTTTCATGATGAATAAAGCAAAGAGCATGAGCAAATTGGCTTGTATCCTGCTAAACTGACCAGTGCTGAAAGGTCAGATGGGATCTTCCTGGCCCACCACATAATCTGATCCACACTGGGCTGAAAGCTGCAGTGCCTTCTTGGCCCATCAGAAGGCCAACACTGAATTGTAGCAAAAGCCAACAGTTCCCTCCATTTGTGAATGATCTCAACGGTGTGTGGCCCCAATTCTGATTTAAGGCTACAGTTTGTGGATTGCTATTGGGCTGTACTTTACATCATGCAATCACCTTAATCAGGAGGCTGAAGCATATATCAGAGGAGAGAGTCACCCTTCCAGGGGTCCAGGAGATTCCCAGTCAAAAACAAGCCCGATAGTCATCAACAAAGTCTAGGGAGTTTTCAGTCCTGGCCCCAACCCTCTGGAATGCCCTTTGGCAGAGGTTTGGGCCCTGTGGTCTCTCGCAGTTCTGTAGGCTCTATAAACCTGTCCTCTTCTGTAAAGCATCTGAGCAAGGAGGGACCTTGCCCTGGTAGAATTTTATCTCCTCCTGGCTCTTTGACTCCCCGTTAAGGATTCTGATGCCTTACTTCTTTTAGATGGTCACCATATTGGGTAGGTTGGGTGGGAATGGGCTTTAATGCCTTTCTTGTTATTTATTGTACTTATGTTTAATTGTGTTTTTTAAAACTCTTTTAAGCTGCCTTGCACCTGCCTCTAGGTAAGATGCGTAGGGTAAAAATCTAAAGAAGAAATAAATAAAGACTCAGTGAGAAAGACAGACTATAAGTAGTAGTAAGTAAACAAATATAACCCAGTGTGGGACTACCATTAAGTCAACGCTGTGTAGCAAAAACATGTTATGCTTACCTGGTTTGTACCACTCTGGATACTTTATCTTGGTACCTGTTCATAACAGAGGGAAGAATAACAATATTAGGTATGCTGCTGTGTGCATCATAGAAAACAAAATTCTCTTTCAAATGACAGAGAGAAATCAGGGGGCAGGGGAAGAGACCTTTTCAAAAGAATAATTAAACACAGGGCTAGGATTGTTTCATTCTTGTAACTAAAACCATCCAAGTCATATAATCTACCCTACTTGGTGGAATGAGCTCCCGGAGGAGCTGCGGGCCCTGTGGGAGCTTTTGGCTTTCCGCAGGGCCTGCAAAATGAAGCTCTTCCACCAGGTCTATGGTTGAGGCCAGCATGGCAAGGAAGATCTGACGGGCTCCCCCCCCCCCCCCCCCAGGATTAAGACATACACTTATTGAAGATCTGCACTCCTCCCCCCACTCCTATATTAGTTTTGGTCGGGTCAGAGGGGTTTTCCGTTATGGTTTTATTGTTGGAGTCCGATAGGTATATTGTTCATCTGGATGGTTTTAATGGGGTTTTTAATGGGGTTTTTAATTTTGGATGAATCTGTAACCTGCCACAAGCCAGAAATGAGAGGGGCGGGCAATAAGTCCAATGAAAATAACAACAACAACAACAACATCGCTTATGTAATTATAATAGCAACTTAAATAAGAATGTAATTGAGAAAGATACATTGGATGTCTGACAAAGAATGCAAGCAGGCTAATGATTTTACAAACATTTTCCCTTTCTTTCCTTGTTTCCTCTGCATCTTTATTTTAAAGGGAAGTAATATATATTTTTACATTCTTAGTTCCTGTCTCATAGAGTAGCAAGAAGTTCCAACAGCAGCACTACATGAGCAGGTCCCCACTATTCTAATATTTTAAGTTTGAGAAGAAGAACTGTTTCCCTTCCTTTCCCCACAACAGACACCCTGTGAGATAGGTGGGTCTGAGAGCCTGCGTAGATCTTTCAGCACAGAAGAAATGGAGTTTTTTGTACCCCACTTTTTACTACCTGCAGAAGTCTCAAAGCAAATTACAATCGCCTTTCCTTCCTTAGAGCCTCTTGTGGCGCAGAGTAGTAAGGCAGCCGTCTGAAAGCTTTGCCCATGAGGCTGGGAGTTCGATCCCAGCAGCTGGCTCAAGGTTGACTCAGCCTTCCATCCTTCCGAGGTCGGTAAAATGAGTACCCAGCTTGCTGGGGGGTAAACGGTAATGACTGGGGAAGGCACTGGCAAGGCCACCCCGTATTGAGTCTGCCATGAAAACGCTAGAGGGCGTCACCCCAAGGGTCAGACATGACTCGGTGCTTGCACAGGGGATGCCTTTACCTTTACCTTCCTTCCTCTCCCCACAACAGACACCCTGTGAGGTAGGTCAGGCTGAGAAAGTTCTGAGAGAAATATGACTGGCCCAAGGTCACCCAGCTGGCTGCATGTGGAGGAGTGGGGAATCAAATGCAGCTCTCCAGATTAGAGGCCACTGCTCTTAACCACTACACCAAGCTTGCTCTCCTATCTAAGCAACTAAGTACATATTATGTTTTCCTCATATCCTCTCTGCCCTGGGTCCTTCTGCTCACATTTGTATGGCAAGTACCAGGCTTGGAATACCATTTCAAGCATGTGGGGGCCCCATTTAGATTAAGAATGTGGGGAGGAGGGATTGAGTCTCTATTCTCACTGTTTTCCAAGCCTGACTTGGCTCTGGGGTACACAATCTGCCACACTTGGCCAAAAGTAAATATTCTCAACCGAGCAAATAATGGCTTCCCTCAGACATTACAAGTCAGGAAAATAGTGTCTGGGGAAGGCATAGCTTCTTTTTCCCTGCAGTCCCATGCTGAATCAGGGGCTGGAATGAACACAGTAGGGAATGAAGTACTAGCATGGAATTCACATCGCATATGTGATACTAAGTGCACATCAAGCAATGAACATAATGCATATAAAATGATTTAATCAGCAGTTGATGCTAGTCAATGAAAAAAAAAATGCTTTCAACAAAATGAGAAACCAAACATACGAGTCAACACTAGTGGCCAATTTTACCTTTAGTGATCTGGCAGACCCATTCCAGTTTAGCATCACAACGGAAAGGTTTTAAATAGAAATGTTCTGTGTTCTCAAGAAGATAAGGAAGCCAGTATGGTCTCCGTTTTCTTCTGAGAGACTGCAGAGATTTAAAAACAAATGTATTTGTGCTCAGCATCAGTTTCTGCAATCAGTCAAGAGTTAGTAAAAGGTACTTTCTTACTCCTTTTTTAAAAAGGCGAACATTTAACGGAGAGGTACAGCCGCTTGCTAGGTTATATATTAGAGCAGGGGTAGCCAACCTGTAGTCCTCCAGATGTTCATGGACTACAATTCCCATGAGCCCCTGCCAGCAAACATTTTTTACTAGCTGCCTCTACACACCTTAAAGGCAGCACAGTCTCTAACGTCATAGTCATCTTCTTGAAACTCACGGGACATAAGAACAGTAGATACCTAAGGAAGGAAAACAGAGAGGCAAAGCAGAAATCATTAATGAGTTGCAATTTCATCATAATAAGTAGCAGTTATAACAATAGTTGATGCAGTAGATCAGGCTTTCTCAACCAGGGTTTTGTGAAACCCAGGGTTTCTTGATGGCCCTAAAAGGGGTTCCTGAATGAGTGAGAGTGAATTAATTTTTACATAGTTTAAAAATTTGTTAAACATTTATCAGGTGATACGATAATGTATGGTCATGTCTACCCTCCCAGAATGGCCAATGATGGGCCTGGAGGGGGTGGGAAGGGGAGGAGCCCCAGATGGGTGGGTATCCAGCTCTGCTTCCCAACCATATTCTGCACGATTGCACCACTTCTGGGGTATCTCGAAGCCCGAAGAATGCTTCAGGGGTTTCTCAATGGTCATAAAGTTGAGAAAGGCTGCAGTAAAAAGCAGCCTCATGATGTAAGGTAGAAATTTGGGAAAAAAACAATGTATTCCATAATCATTGTTTACATTTAGCATTGAATTCCTTCACAGAAGAAAGAGTCATTGCAAGTGAAGTACTCATTTGGTACAGATCAGGTTCTGCATTGAAATTATTAGGCTATCCTAATAATTTCAAGCTAAGTGGGATTGGCCCTCATTAAGAGCCAGTTTGGTGTAGTGGTTAGGAGTGCGGACTTCTAATCTGGCATGCTGGTTTCAATTCTGCACTCCCCCACATGCAGCCAGCTGGGTGACCTTGGGCTCGCCACAGCACTGATAAAACTGTTCTGACCGAGCAGTGATATCAGGGCTCTCTCAGCCTCACCCACCCCACACAGTGTCTGTTGTGGGGAGAGGAATGGGAAGGCGACTGTAAGCCGCTTTGAGCCTCCTTCGGGTAGGGAAAAGCGGCATATAAGAACCAACTCTTCTTCTTCTTCTTCTTCTTCTTCTTCTTCTTCTTCTTCTTCTTCTTCTTGTTCTTCTTCTTCTTGTTCTTCTTCTTCTTGTTCTTCTTCTTCTTGTTCTTGTTCTTGTTCTTCTTCTTCTTCTTCTTGTTCTTCTTCTTCTTCTTCTTCTTCTTCATACTTAGATGGGAAGCCACCAAGGTTGTCTGGGATTGCTACACAGAGGCTGGCCATGGCAAACCACCTCCATTCAGCTCTAGTCTTGATGAACAGAGAGATTACCATAAATTAGCTATGAAAGCACTTTCTACCCCCACTTACTGATGGGAAAGTTCCACATTTGTTCCTTGCAGCCCTTGAACATGTAAGAAATGACTGGGCTGTGCAGGTTCATTCTAGACAGGCCAAAACAAATGCTTTATGGTCCACTGATAACTGGATAGTGGCCCAATAAAATGGCAACTCTCTCAGAGATTTTAAAACTCCCCAACATATATCAAGATATCCATTTTTTTAATGATTATATTTAGCTTATTCTCTCTGTATGTAAAATGCATTTTAAAGAAGTTGTCCAATTTCACCAACAAGGATACAGGGTTTTTTGTTTGTTTATTTTGGCCATCATTTAAACTTACAGGCTTATTGTCACTCCACTGCCATGATCCCAAGTAGTCTGGATTCCTCTTATTTAGCCCAATCCAGACCCATCGGTCATCACTGAAAAGAACACAACATCTCAATCACATAAAAGTTTCATTGTTTTATCTGTATCATCATGTAAATCTATAGCCTGGTACATATAGTCAAGCTATACACAGGGTAAGGGAATTGGGATTTCACAAAGATTGTATCATCATCATCATCATCATCATCATCATCATTATATCCAGAAAGCTAATATAGGGCAAGATCCAAAACGTTACTTTTAGGTATGGACAAAGGCTTGGGCATATCCATACTTTTAAAAACCTTTGAACACTATCGTGCTGTATCAAGAACTGATTTTGAAAGTACTCTCTGTTCAAAAGTAGGTCAACCTATGGCATGATGGGATGCTGAACACATTCAAAGATCACAATAAACCCTTCTATGCTTAAACTCTGGTTAGCCTCCCAGCCATAAGTAACCATTCTGATTAACGCATAAACCTGTTTGTCTGCCTCTGTCTCCTGTCCACCAGTATTTCATGTATCCTAGTCCCTCCGCAGTCAGACAGCCACAAGGATCAGTTCTCAATACATTGTGATTTCTGAATGCAGACATCACAACAGAGCACCAATACAAGCAGTAGATGACAAACCAGCAACAGACCATAGTCTGAAATCTAGGTTTCATGCCGTTCAAGAAGGCCCAATTTACTGGACTGTTTGCTTTCAGACATCATAACTAAACAAAGTTTTGATCAAACTGTGTTTTATTGTGAAGTGTGAATGCACACTAACTGTACAATCCTGTGGAGGATGATTCTACTCTAAGATCAATCAACTGGACAGTTATTTCAGGTTAAAAGCAGCTGACCTAGTGTGGAAGTTACCGCACAAGATTGCACAGCAAGAAACAAACCCAAAACCTCCTAGCCATATAGAATTTCTTGTCCTGTGTTGTCAACAAATAACTATATCTCAGAATTGCAAAAAAAAAAAAAAAAAACTGAAAGGAATATTTAAGCATAATGATTCATCACTGAAGTCAAGATTAAAACCAAAATGCAAATATATTTAAACATGAGAAAGGTTTAGCAATTAATGACTGTTTGACGTGCTCCTTGTGTGGTATTTTCTGCAGGCTTGAAATTAACTTAAATATTAAAAAATTTAAATGTCACAATTCACTCAAGGGGATTTGCCCAGAACACAGTTCTCTCGAGACACAAATGTTTGGATCCACCAGCAGTTTCCCCAACAAGGATATGGCTGAAAAAGGATGTGTCTCAAAAGACACCCAATAATATAATCCTGTCCCAAATACCCCTTTTGGGGTGCAAGCACAGCATGAGGTGAGAACAGGAATACTGTGGAGGGGGGACAGGATGGGGTGGGACACCGAGAATCAGCAAAATCAGTTCTCCCTTTCCATTTGTGGAAATCCAGTGCTGGACCCAAGCTAAAGCAATAATACTGGCATGTTGAAATCTTTTCCGTATTCAAGCTAAGATGTATGATACAATTTCAGTAACTAACAGTGCAATCAAGTATGCTTTCCTTAAAGCAAGCCTGGAATAGGATTCTGAGTGGATCTGCTTAGAATTGCCCTAAAAAACCCTTTTTATCAGTCGTTCATCTAACCCCCCAAAAAACTGTGATGTTTATGTCAACAATGAAGATAGATTTTAGACAGAATCAGGTTTGGAATTCTAGCAGTTCCAAAGCTATTACCTGATGACAGTCCTCAGCATATCATGGAACTCTTTTGTTTCCTCCTCCTGGCTAAAACTAGGAAGATGTCCACCAAGAGCCTCACAGAACCTTTCTGCTTCTTCCCAGGTTCTAGTTCTCAACACTCTTTCCTTATGGAATAACTTAATAAGAAAGAGAAACAATTAAACTCTTAATTTTTCATCTTTGTGCTGGAGCTCTACTGAACTTCAAGACACTTGGTTGGCTTTCTAGTCTATTTATTTTATTTTCTTATGTCAAAAATATCATGTTCACAAACAAAAGGCTGACCTGAAAAGACAGCAACTTAAGTATTTTTACTCTGATAACAGAGGCCGATAAAGTTAATCCCTGGTACGAAACTCTGATTGGATGATACAGTCACATTCTCAGGTCATGCAACTTACTTTTGGCCAGGAAAAAAAAACACAAGACAATTCATGTCACAGCATGTTCAGGAATAACAACTGCAACCAAAAGTAGTTCATGAACATCATCAGTAGTAATATACCTTAAAAAGGCTTTTTTTTGTTTCTTTGATCCAGAACATGCATATGTATAAATCTATAGACATGTGTACAGACAATGCAGGCAGTTATCATGTCTGTTTTAGAATTGTCATCATTACTTTGGGGGGTTGGTCTTTGTGTCAGTCACAAAGCCACTTCCTTCTCCTCCCTCACCAGAGCTGGGCTGTGCACAGTACCCTTTTTGCTACACTATCTGACAACAAGGTTGTTATTGGTCCCCTTTTTTATTCATTTTTGGTCACTAATATTGTTCAACCTCTGGAGTCACACAACTTCTTTAACTCCTTCCCTCTTGGGAACATAAATATCTCAGTGTTGTTATATACTGATAATATGGCAATTATGTCTTTTGCTGAGGTTGATCTTAGAAGGATGCTGTCAAGTATTACATGATTTATATCTTATAACACTTCATGATTTTCTGAATTCAAGATTTCTCTGGAAGAAGGATCCTGAACTAGATCTTCAACCCTCTAAATACACATTTGATGACAGACCTTGTAGTTCTGTGTCTGGAAAAGCATTACTTGAAAAGGAAGTTGTAGGTTAGTTGGTATGGCTATCTCACTCCCTTCCGTCCTCCTGCACAGGATTTTCCCTCTTCTTTCTTTCTGAGCAGCCCCTATATCTAGGGTATCTTCGCACATCAGTAAAAATAGCATTTTTCCAGCTGAATGGCAAAGCGCTAAATGTTATCTTGCTTCCCAGCCATTCCTCACCTTTTCTGCTGTCTTGCCTTGTCTGCCACTGTTTCATGTTTCTTACACTCCACATGTGCTGCTGGAAATGGCAGAAGAGAGCTACGTGCCCTATACGTGACTCTCTTCCACCTGCCAATCAATCCAGGCAGCCAATCCCCTTCCTCCATATTCTATAATAGGAATTTTAGCATTCCCAACTTTCCTGGGTCCTGGGGTGGTTGGGTTGGGATATGAGGTAGAGCCTCCAAACCATCAGGATAGCTCTAGGAGGCTCTTCCCTGATTCCCCTCCAAATTTCAGAATGATTGGCCCAATGAGTCCACATCTCCTGAAGAGGGTGCCCCCATCCCTCCGTTATATCCTATGCGATGGACTCTCCATAGTATATAATGGAGGGACGGGGGCACTTTCTTCGAAAGCCCTAGAAGTGGACCTCTTGGACCAATCATTATGGAATTTAGAGGGCACCATAGACTTTAATGGGCGCCAAAGTCCAGGCGGCCAAATCGGGCCCTTAGTGATTCGAGTCCTTTGATGGGGGGAAGGGGGAAGAATCGTTCCTGATTGGGGGGGGGGGAGAAAACTTTAAAGAGGCATACTTTGTGTGACAACTTGGGAATGAATTATTTTTTGCTTTGCCTGCATGCCTGAATGCCTATTTGTTGCTCCAGGCAATTTGCTTTAATCTTGCTTTAGCACTTTCTTAATGGTTTTAAACTTCATCAGTAGTCGTTTCAAGTCTTCATGGTTTCCTGCCAGTAATGTGGTGTCACCTGCATCTCAGGAATGTTAATGAAAATTGGTGTTAATCCACCAATTTTCACTCCACCTTCATCTAAATCTTTCCTTATATGTTCTGCATATATATTGAAGAGACAGGGAGATAAATACATCCTTGCCTGACACCTTTGCTAATAGGAAATCATTCTGTTTCTCCATATTCTGTTCTAACTGTCAACCTTTTTCACTGTCGAGCATTTGCATTCATACATAGTAATGGGGAATACTATGGTATGAATTAGCATGATCACCTGTAACACATACTTATACCAAAGAATCTTATTTGGCTCCTTCATGGCTGCCCTTCCCAGTCTTAGTCTCCTTCCGATTTCTTGGCTGTGGTCTCCTTTTTGGTGGATGGTGGAGCCAAGGAATAGAACTTTAACAATTTCAATGTTTGCATCATCAACCTTAAAGCTGTGTAATTCCCCACTAGTCATTACTTTTGTCTTGATGTTCAGCTGTAATCTTGCTTAAGCAATTACTTAATAGCTTTAAATTTCATCAGTAGTAATTTCAGGTCTTCATGGTTTCCTGCCAGTAATGTGGTATCATCTGCATCTCAAACTGTTAGTATTTCATCCACCAATTTTCACTCCACCTTCATCTAAATCTAATCTATCTTCCCTTATGATATGTTCTGCATATATATTGAAGAGACAGGGAGATAAATACATCCTTGTCTGACACCTTTGCCAGTGGGAAATCATTCTGTTTCTCCATATTATGTCCTCTGTAATCTCTTCTTTAGAGTATAGGTTGCACCTCAAAACAACCAGATGTTGTGGCACACCCATTTCTTTTCAAATAACTTCATGATGTCAAAAGCTTTGCTGTAAGTGAAACACAGGCTGATTTTCTCCTTAAAGTCTCTCTTATGCTCCAGTTACCAATGCAAATTTGTCATATGATCTTTAGTGCCTTAAACGCCTGGCATTTCTCATTCCATATATGGTAAAAATCTTTGTTGAAGGTTTTTTGAGCATCACTTTACCCGCATGAGAAATTAATGTGATGGTGCAATAGTTGCTGCACTTTTTGTTGTCTCATTTTTTGGAATTGGAATGGATTTAGCACTTGTAGTCTGTGGACCACTGTTTTGTTTTTCATATTCTTTGGCATAATTCTTGTTAAGATTTTGATGGATTCCACTTCCGTCAGTGAAACAGCTTCACTGAAATCCTACTACTGGTGATTTGTTTCTCCCAATTGCTTTCAGCACAGCTTTCACTTAAAAATCCATTTAAAAGCTTTAATAGCAATTTATTGAACAAGGAGAAATAAAAACGGCTGCACCAGTTACTAAGAGGTAAAAAAAAAAAAAAAGACCAAGGCCAATGGTGCATAATAAAGTAAAAATTTACTTTATAACTCAGTTAACATTCTCAACATTCCCTATGCATTTTGCCAACAGGGTTCTTCTGAGGGCTCTGTCTTGCAGTGTTTTTTCAAAAAGATTACAAGATCAGCAACAATACACAAACCATACATTCAAATGGGTAGTCATGGTGGTCTGAAGTAGCACAATAAAATCAGAGTTCAGTAGCACCTTTAAGACCAACAAAGATTTATTCAAGGCGTGAACTTTCGACCGCAAGCACTCTTTGTCAGACTAACCATACAGCAACTGTAGTAGTGATCTCTCTGTGCTCTTACAGACCTGCCTTTATATGAAAAACAGCAATCTCAATTCTAACTCTCTCAATCTATAAAAGGAATTTATGAACACATGATGCCTACATCACATGTGGGTTAAGGACACAGCTTCCAATCATTATGCACTCATATTCTAGTCCCTTTTTGTAACCTGCAGACTCAGGAACATACACATGAAGATCCTCTAATGCAGAGTTGCTGCACTAGCAGAAGAACAAAAATGATGCAAGAACAGCACAAAGAAACAAGCACAGAAGAGATTTCAATGCTTGCAACTAGTGCAAGTGTCATTTATAAATGACCTTGGAGAATTTCACACAAATGCTTCATTATATTTTCCTAATCACAGAACTGCAATTTCAACAGTGAAGGAAGGACATACATAAGGCAAAGAGTGTTTTGCACAGAGGATTGAGAAATACGCTCCATTTTTGGTGAAGTGACATCTGTCTCAGAAAGACAACATCCTGCAGATACAAAGGACAGCAGCCCACATGCCAATAAAAGCAATGATCTCACCAATGATTATGCAGAGGACAAGAAGCTCACATGGTGTATTGAGAAGCAAGGCAGGGACACCTCCAGTAATGACCAAAGAGCAAGAATTGTCTGAAGTATACACAATTTTGAGGCAGTAACACCAGCAACAATGAAGGGGAGGCCAAGAGTGCAGAACTGGGACAAGAGATTTCCCCCCTCATGGACAGATAGAAAGGGTTTTAATAATATCAAGTCTGCAGGAGCATCTCTGGTAGGATGCGCTGCTCACATGAAATACAATAGATTTGGATACTAGTATCTCACATTCTATCAAGCTTTCATGAGCCGACAGCAGAAAATCTGCAACCAGCTTGCAGCTCAAAGGGCGGGGGAAGGAAAGGATGCCAAGATGACATGCTAAACATTCATTTAGGCTACATGCACATAAAATAAATGTTAACATGGCAAATGGGTTGGATCCAACCATTAAGTGGCTTTTCTATTGGAAGACAAACCATTTAAGTTGGAGGAAGGGCTCCCTAGACTGGAAGAGAGCTTCAAATTTTGCTCAGTAGGATTAGAAGGGGCAGTAATGTTTATTTTATATCTCTTCAAATGACTTTATCCAGATCAGGGCAGATAAGCACTTGCACGAGCGACAGTGCAGTTGAATGTACATTTGCGACAGCAGGGAGTAAACAAGAACTACAGTTAATTAAAGAAATGTTCTGCACACCCTGCATAGGATCCAAGCCCTAGCCCAGCATCCTGATTCCCCACAGAAGCCAACCATGTGACCTGAAAATCCACAGCAGGGGAACAGTGACAAAGCCTTCCCCATTTGCTGCCCCCCAAAACATCCATCATGTACTATATAGTTTCTCCAGGCATCAACAGAGTTCTAACCCCCCACTCCTCTTTCTCAGGATCACTTCTTGAAAAGTACAATAAAAACTGTAAAGAAATGTTAAAATCTTTTTTTAAGCATATAGCACGTATATGATCAGATAAACTTGTAAGATTATGGAAGGAAGGGGGGGGGGGAGAAAACTCTACTCATCTGATTCATGGAGAGAGGGATGTAAAGAAAATCAGCACTTGATTTGAAGCCTGTACACATGTCCCATGAAAGGGAAAACCAGGGGAAGAAGCAGAGTTCGGTCTATAGCAGAAAAACACCTGTTCTTATTTGCGCGCATGCCCGTACACAGCCCATATGTATATATACATGAATGTCTGCATAGATGTGTATTTGACACTGAAACATTTAAAATAATTCATAAGAATGACATAGTACCTTATAGCAGGAAAGACCTGATCCACTCTGCCATCCTGCAGGACAAGGGTCACTTTCTTTAGGCGGCACCTCTGTTGGCCTGGGTGGGCCAATGTATTTTTTGCAAATAGAGTAAGCTTTAAATGTACTGCAAGACTGGACTTCCCACTTTCCGAGGTGTTTTCTGCTTCCCATAACCACACATCCTCCAGAAAATTCTAGAATGTTGACCAAAGATTCCCAGGATTTCAGTATTTATCTGACATTTTCACAAATAGAAGACTGTTTCATGAAATAAATACTTCACAAATTTCAAGTATTTACCTGGCTGAAGACTACCCCAGTTGGTATATGTTAGCTTTTCAATATTTCCATCTACTGTTCCCCATCTATACTCTCCCAAAGAGTCAAGGTCTTGCAAGCCAGTCCAGAAATATTTATCTTCAACCTTGCTGTGTTTTCTAATCAAGCTATTTATGAATTCTTGTTCAAATCTGTAAGAGTTAGAGTGTCAAAATTAGAGGGCAACTTGGCATCAGTGTGTTGTACCGCCCACCCAACGTCCAACCAGATGCCCTTTTGGGCCTACTGGAGACGGCAACCGCCTGGGCATTGCAATTTCCCAGGTTTATAATCCTGGGGGACTTCAATGTCCATGTGGATTCGTTGTCCCAGGACTTGGCCTGGACCTGGTGTCAGCCATGGCAGCACTGGGGTTCTCACAGTTTGTTGCCAGTTCCACCGATCAGGCTAGCAACCCCCTTAATTTGATCTTAGGTGCTGGGTTACAGGTAGCTCTAATGGCGACAGATGTCGTCCCATGATTAGACCACTATGCCCTGAAGGTCCGCTTCAGAGTACCACTCCTTCCCTGTTGGGCAGCGGGCATATTTTAGCCTGCCTCTGGAGACTTATGGATCCAGTTGGATTCCTGCTCTGCAGAACCCGATGCCTCCTGGTGTTGGTGGCACTGGCAGAGCCCTCTGGCTCAGCTGGTCCAGAGTTTTGGGCTGAGTTGTCACCAGTATGGGGATGACACACAGCTCTATCTCCTGATAGATGGCCATCTGGATGGTTGGAGCAGAGTCACCTGATAATCAGTCCCTCCAAGATGGAGGTCCTGTGGCCGGGCAGCAGGGAGGCAGACAAGGAAGTGCGCTTACCCATCCTAGCCAGGCTGCAACTTAACATCGCACCATCCACCAGGAATCTGGGGTTGATCCTGGACGCCTCCTTATTGATGGAGGTGCAGGTCATGAAAGTAGTCCGGCAAGTGTTTTTCCATCTCTGCCAGGTGAGACTACTAGTGCCCTATCTGTCTTCTGAGCACTTGGCCACAGTGATCCATGCAATGATCATCCTTCAGGATTGACTTCTGTAATTCGCTCTACACGGGCCTAGCTTGGTCTTATGACCTGGAAATTACAGCTAGTGCAGAAGGCAGCTGCTAGGGTGGAATACCTTGGAGGGCCCATATCCAGCTAGTCCTGAGGCAGCTGCATTGGTTGCCAGTTGTATACTGGATCAAGTTCAAGGTTTTGGTCTGGCCCCACATATTTGAGAGACCACCTGTTGCCCTATGTGTCCTTTGGCAGGTATGAATCTGCTGGTGGTTCCTAGCCCATGAGAAGTTCACCTGTCCTCGACCAGGGCCAGGGCCTTCTCAGTCCTGGCCCTGACCTGGTGGAATGAGCTCCCAGAACAGCTAAGGGCCCTGGTCAGGGAGGAGTCTCAGAACAGGTGGGGGGGAGGGTTAGTGCTGTCATTGGAGGAGGATTAGTTTTTAATATAGGGATTGTTTATATTTTATTGTGGGATTTTTAATATAACCCACTGCGAGCCAACTTACTAGGAATGGCGGATGATAATCTAATTAATTAATTAATCTTTTATCACAATCCTGAAACATCTGAATTAGAAATACTTCACATCATAAGAGTACAGTGGAATTTATGTTAAACATGCATACACTAAAACCTGGTTTCTTGCACACCAAGCATACTACTTATAATACTACACAATACCTGTTTTCTATAGTGAGATTGCACTTCGTTCCAAAGGACACTTTATTGTTCAGAACCTGGTAGCAAAAATTTCCATGTCTCTTCCATTCCTAGTTTAAAGAATGATAACTTCTTTACTCAGCAGTAGAACCAATACGTACTATACAATCTGCCTCCACTACAATGTTACAAAGATATGATGGTGAAATTAAGGGTTACTGAATGTCACATTATTAAGTGTCCACTCCAAAATTGGCCACACTTTAGATGTAAAAATTCAGAAACACCCCCCCCCAAATGCTAGACAAATCCTCAATATTTAGTTTGAAAATTCGAGTCCTGAATAATAATAAAAAAGATGGATGGTAAGCAACAAATACATTTATGTTAATAAAATGTTTTTTATTCGATTAAAATAGCATTAATGGCACTTTACCTCATTTTGAGGACAACCTTTACTAGACGTTGTTTCATTCAAAATCTCTCCTTTTTTCATGCATACATATTTAAGCTGATTTTCACAAGGAAGGACTTTCCATCGACCCATCTGTTATCCAGAGGAAAGAGCAAGGTCGTTCATATTTGCACATATTATCTTGAGGAAGCCCTTGCAATGGCCTGTGCTACCCCCAAATAGACAACACAACACTAAGCAATAATAGCTTGTCCAAAGGGCATCTAGCAAGAATGAGACACATTCATTCTCTTGCTTCGAGATTTGACCAGACTGGTCCCAGATTATACTCCCCCCTCGCCCCGCCTGACCTCCAACACTATAATCCCATTTGGAGTTTCATTTGAAAAATTATTTTCTGTACCAAACTACAGACACTAACAGATTTAATAAGCTCCACTTTTATTACTTCTTGCTCTTTTGAGACAGAATTGTTATTACAGTAGACTATAGTTGTGTTACCTTTTATCTTCCCATTATTGTCTGACGAGAAAGATCATTAGCATATAAATATCTTTACCCTTCTCTCTAAGTATCAGCTATTTACATTTAATATCAAACAGGTCATATGCTCCGTTCTGTAGCTTTCAAAAGACACTTTGGACATTTTATTATAATTTATAATTATAAAACTAACTAGAACACATAAGCCGCTTACCTTTCCTGAATAGGCCACACAATTAGGAGTGTTGTTGAAAGGAATATTTGGCTCATTCTGATCCCAGTAAGTGAATACTACATCCGAACCATCTGCCCACGTAAATGAAGCTGGTATGTCCGTATTCATGAAACCAATCCACATTTTGTCACCCGTGTCTAGGTTCAACAGTAAATAGAATCATTCCACAAAATGGTAAGAGAAATCAAACAAATTATCAGGAGAATAACTATCTGATCTTTTCAGAATGCATATTAAGAACCCCCAAAATTTCTTGTAATTACCATCTTACTGTGCAATTTAACCAAGGCTATCTTATATATACACTGCTGTAGATGGTGTTTGGCCACAGACAAGGGACACTAGTCAAAGATCTGTAGCAAATTTCTGCTACATCAGTGATCTTCAGACGTTCAAGAAGACTTCCCCCCTTCACCCCCAAGGTAGCTTCTAATCTGGTGAGCCAGGCTTGATTCCCTGCTCCTCCACATGCAGCCAGCTAGGTGTCCTTGGACTAGTCACAATCCTTTTAGAGCTGGCCTTATAGAGTAGTTTCTCTCAAATCTTTCTCAGCCCCGCCTACCTCACAGGGGGTCTGTTGTGGGGAGAGGAAGGGAAGGCAATTATAAGACATAGCTTTAACTCATTTAATGATTTGGTTTTATTCTGCCTGCTTTTAACCGCCTTGGTGGTCCTGATTAAGCTGCACTGGAGGACAAAAACTTGTAAATAAAGTGAAAGGTGTTTCTCTGAATCCATCAGTGCTTAAAATTAAAGATTTCTCTTCACTGAATGACCTGATCTTGCCATCCTGTCTTTCCTCTCAGAATGTGTGCAAGAGAGGCTGGAGACATGGAGAACTAGTCTTTATGTATATATGCTATATCCTTTCAAAAAAGCAGCAACTCTCCCCACCCCCGACTTTATAGGGACTTGCAACCCAGTATGTAGAACTTTCCAGACCTCTGGAGGGTCACAGGTCAAGGGCTGAAGGCCTTCACAGTTCATTCAACCTCCTAACGGCAGACCTTCATTCTTTGATCCATGCCTAGCCAAACTTACCGTTGTGAAGTTTGGTCACAACCAATTCAACATCTGCTAGTGAATGTATGCTGATTAGGTCACCATTCCTGGCTTTACAAGACTGCTGTGCAATTTCCCAGGAAGCAGAGTTGTTCATTTGCGAATAACAAAACCCATTGTGTGGAAGCCAGTCAGAATCGCACTGAGTCTCTACGTAGTCTTGAACTTCTGAAAGATGAAGAAACGAATCACATGCCAGGTGATTTACAAGTTGGGGGTGGGCACAGTAGTTCTAACTACTAAAAAGGAGTAACTAGAGAATGACTGAAATTATACATATTTGTGTGCATCAGGCTTTCTCAACCAGGGTTTCATGAAATCCTAGGGTTTCTTGATAGCCCTGGAAGGGTTTCCCAAATGAGTGGGAATAAAATTTTAATGTATTTTTTAATTTGTTAAACATTTATCAGGTGATGTAACCATACAAGGTCATATCGCTCTCCCACCCATCCCAAAACGGTCAATGATGGGCCTGGGGAGAGTGGGAAGGGGAGGGCCCCCAGGTGAGCTTCCCAACCATATTCTGCAGGATCATGGCCCTTCTGGGGTTTCTTGAAGTCTGAAGAATGTTTCAGGGGTTTTTCAACTGTAAAAAAGTTGAGAAAGGCTGGTGTACATCCATGTGTATGTATGTATAAAATACGTTCTGTGGGAATTAATCCCATAAAAATGTATACAGGATTGCACTCTAATGACACATCTGTCAGGAACCAAATCCACAATGATTTACCTGGAAACTCTGATTTGGTACTGTTCAGTTGTTTTTTGCAAACATAAGGAAGTGGAACCTCACAAGGATAACTCATCCAAAGACCTGTGTAAGCATTCATAACTGCACAACTTGTCCCATCTAGAGAATTCTGCATATCTGTGGAAAATGAAAGACTTCCGTTTACAATACCATATGAAATCCAAAGTAACCCCACTGGGCTCAACAGGACTTGCTTTTGTTTAGTTTTGCATTATATTGAATACAACTATACTATCCACCTTGGAGACCCTGAGTTGGGTGGGAGGGTGGAAGAGGAATGTTATAAAAAGATATATATTTTATAACTAGAGGGCTGGAAGAGATGATGTGAACACAATTGTTTCTTCTCCCTTTTGCAAAAATATTTCCAACAATGCATTGAGGAAGATCCAATGATATATTTATTTATTAGAATATTAATAATATCCAGTTTTTCAAACCCAGAGGGAATCCCCTTAGAGCACCTTCCAACCATAAAACTAGCCAAAGTACATCAAATCAACAGAAATAAACATAGCTAACAGCCCTATCAAAGACCACAATAAAGGTGGACAAGTACAGACAATGGCTCTGGGTTATGGGTTATAAAATAATGTGATCAGATATAGTTACCAGGACTCCAGTTCACAACCTTCAGGGGTGTGTGATCTGACCACTCCCAGCCTCCATAATTGTCCAGCTGGTTTAATCCAATCCAAAATATTTCTGCAATGTCAGCTATAACTATAGATGACAAAATTTGTATGTTAATAACATTTTTATCTGGTGGAAAAAGAAGAACGTGCCATTAAGTTGCAACTGACTCCTAGTGAACCTATCCACAGGGCATTCCAGGCAATAGACAAGCAGAGGTTGGACTTTACTGGTTTGCCATTGCCTTCCATTGTGTGGCAACCTCATTCTTACTTGGTGGGCTCCCATCCAAGTGCTAACCATGGCTGATCCTGCTTAGTTTCCTAGACACATTCAAAATGACAGCTTTTCAGGTAATACATTCCCAAAATTCAGCACAATTCAGCACTGAAGATGGGATTGTAGGTGTTAGAGCAGGGGTAGTCAAACTGTGGCCCTCCAGATGTCCATGGACTACAATTCCCAGCAAATGCTGGCAGGGGCTCCTGGGAATTGTAGTCCATGGACATCTGGAGGGCCGCAGTTTGACTACCCCTGTGTTAGAGGGATACAGTGGACAGGAGCAAAAAAGCAACAAGCAAGAAAATTGTTATTGTGGTTGTATACATATCTTTTAAAAACTCAGAATGACTAAGGTCCAAAGAATTTGCCCAATACATTTTCTCCTCCTCCAGGGTTTGGGATACAATATACAATGCTGACACAGACACTGAAGCATCCTGCACTAACGTATTGGTAGAACTACTGTCATTAATTACATTTATTCTCAATGTCCATATGGAATTTAAAAGTAATTTTAAAGTTATTTAGAAAGCTGTCCTTGCTTCTCATACACCCTATAGGCCAGGGATGACCAAACTGCAACTCTCTAGATGTAAACTACAATTCCCATGAGCCCCTACCGGCATGGGCTATCAGAGGCTTATGGGAACTGTAGTCCAAGGACATCTGGAGAGCCGCAGTTTTGGCTACCTCTGGTCTATAAGCCAGTTCCAGCATGCCCCAAGAATTACAGCTAGACTTACCTCTAAAGTACCTGAACATAAATGTGTTGTTAATGCTCAGCAAATCTCCACCTTGCCTTTGACACGAGATGTAAGCTTCTTTCCAAGAAAGAGCAGCCTCAATGTTTAGCTGGTAGCAAGTCCCAGAAAACTTATCATGGTCCCATGTATTCTGACAACCACTCTCTAATGAAGGGAAATAAACAGTTAAGCCATTGGACTCAATACTGCCAAGCCTGGCAGTGTCCATACACAGTTGCCACATAGACGGTTTATGCACTGGGAACTTCACTGCCCCAGCTCCCATGCAGGAGCACAAATAGGAGGTGTATGAGGTGCACCAGGACAAA
The DNA here is from genome assembly GCF_049243985.1 of Paroedura picta. NCBI lineage: Eukaryota > Metazoa > Chordata > Lepidosauria > Squamata > Gekkonidae > Paroedura > Paroedura picta. The sequence continues at coordinate 43,412,372 of NC_135370.1, read as the reverse complement.
TGTTCCCCCATGTGGGTGCAGGGAGAGGTGGGGCAACCTGCCACAACTAAAACTCCAGCCTACATCCCAGCATGAAACCTCCAGTGCATAAACGGTCATATAAAGAACATCAAAATGCTGTTTTCCTGCCAGGGTCCATCCTCTGTGCACCAAGGAAGAGAAAAGACGTTCGGTTTTTTCAGAGATTGGGATGACCACGCACCCTTCCCATGCCCACATACAGCTTCGCCTCTTTCCAAGATGCAAATTAGAGAAGTGGAGGGAATATATGGATGAGTGTGAATGTAGATATGGCATATGTACACAGTCCTATTTACTCCAATTCCTATTTGTACGGTCTGCAATCATTTTTTTTTACAGCCCACTTTTTTCACTGAAATTTAAGGGGAATTGCACAATCATAGAATCATAGAGTTGGAAGGGGCCATACAGGCCATCTAGTCCAACTCCCTGCTCTACGCAGGATCAACCCTAAGCATCCTAAAGCAACGCAAGACAGTGCTATCACACAATGTCAGGCCTACCACAAGTGGGCTCTATCCCATGCCCCACAGTGACAACATTGATCCAAATATGTTTTACATTGCAAACTGAGAGTATGCGGAAGAATCATTACTTCTGAAATTCAATCACAAAAACTGTAATACAGCGATTATTTAAGGTTAACAGACATGGTGTCCTCCTCATCTGATTTTTGCATATACAGTACAAAAATAAACAGCCTAAATGCCACTCACCTGGTTTTAAGCAGTATCCCCATTTTCCATCCTGATCAAAATTGTCGGTAGTGGAGCACCCTTCACCATCTGCAAACACGGTATTTTGTATGCAGTCGTAATGCCATGTGTTATTAAACAGGAAGGGGAATTCACATGGCTTTCCATAGGAATTACCTATCCTGGTATATGTCTCTGTAGAAAAGCAGCAAGAAATAAATATGAATTAAATTAGATAAATGATATATATTATATACACACTCATACATGCTCTACTTAAGATTTTGGAAGTATTTTGTATAAGAAACTGAAATAGTCTTCACCCACTGTAAACGTAAACTTAAAAAACAGCAAAACATGTTATTATAGAAAAACTTCCAGTCTTTGTGGGGAGGGCGGTATCTTTAAACCGCCCATGGCACCGCGGGCGGCACCAAGGACTAAATAAAACGCTAAGGGCTGGTGGGGAGGAGTTAGGGCGGGCTCTGTCCAGGATAAAAACTCGGAGGAGCGAACCCTTCTAGCGCGAAGCGGCTCCTGATTCGCTCCTCCGAGTGTCAATCCTGGACCAAGGAGGCAATGGGGAGGCGCGCAAAGCGCGCCTCCCCATTGCCTCCTTGGCCGCCATTGCCTCCACCTCAATGCACCTCAATGTGGGTTCTACCCGCGCACCCACACAACTCTGCCTTCTCCCGGCCACTGGAGCAGCCGCACCGCCTCGCTGACGCTGCGACGCCGCTCCAGTGGCCGGGATAAGGATGCCGCGAACATCGAGGCCGAGAAAACGCGCCCGCCGCCCCCACCAAACCACCGCCTCCAACACTCCTACCGTACCCACTTGCGCCTCGCCACCAACCTTCAACGCTTCCTCCCCTCTTCTGCGACTTCGCCGCATCAAAAGCCTCCCAAGACGCACCAAGATGGCCGCCGCAGCAACGCCGCCGCCTCTGACCTGCTCCGTGCCGACTGGCCCCACCAAACATCGCCGGCCACCCTCTACACCGACGTGGACACAGGGTGTCCCCCGCCCCGCTGCTCCGACGACAGGTCGCCACGCCGGACTCGCTCCCAAGCCAACACATCGATGAGATCCAAGGAGCCTGCCCCCCCGTGAGTCACACCCCACTCACCGGCTCCAGCCCCGCTGCGCAACCACACCTCACCGCACACACAGAACCCTGTGGCAGTCCCCCAGGGGAAGGCTAAACCCTTCTAGCGCCCATTTTATTTTCCTGTAAAATGGGCTTTAAATCTAGTATAAGTATAATCCTTATCCATTGTTCCTCCTCTTAATATTTGTGAAACAGCCTGGGGGGTGGAACGGTCCGGGGTGTCCAAGTTGGAATAGGGACACCCTGGAATAGGGCCGCACCCTGATTGGCCCTGCACCTACAGCTCTCACCCTCCCTCCCTGGATGCTAGCCAATTTGCTCTCAGAGCTGAAGGAGCCAGCTTGTGAGAGAGACAGAGAAACAACGAGCCCTGCCAAACTGCAAACCAGTCCTGATTACCTGCTATGGCTTCTGCTGTGAGGGAGAGAGAGAGAAAGACAGAGAGAGCTGCCCAAACGAGCCCTCATTCCCTGCTACAAACAGACCTGATAACCTGCTATGGCTCCCGCTGCAACAGAGAGGGAGAGAGAGACACAAAGAGAGATCTGCACCTGCCAGTGTCCCCTTGGTCCTGGAGCCCATTGCATTCCTGTTTGCAATGGGCTTTCTTGCTAGTAAATATATAAATGAATGAACAAATAAATAAACATTTGATCTGAATATATTGATCAGGACCATTTTATATTCAAGTGGGTACCCATGTTGGTCTGAAGTAGCACAACAAAAATTGAGTCCAATAGCACCTTTAAGACCAACAAAGATTTATTCAAGGTGTGAGCTTTCAAGTGCATGCACTCTTCCTCAGGCAAAATGGAATAAGGATCATAAGAGTACAGATATAAAGCAAAGGTAAATTAGTGGCAAATTAGTAAACTATGTCATAATACCCAGTATTAGCTGTTTTAGCAACGACTGACCATACTGCATAATTTGGATATTATGACACAGTTTACTAATTTGCCACTAATTCAGTTTTGCCTTATACCGATAGTCTTATGATCCTAGACCAATTTTATGTCACTTTCACTGTATTCCATAATATTCTTTGTGTAACATACATGTTAAATCAATAAACGCAGTAAACAGTTTCATATTTGGTGGATTCCAGGCGGAGAACACTAATGAGCCCCCAAACTGCTATGGTAGTACTGTCTCCAAAGCATAGCAGCTCCCGCAATCCTTTATCTGACTGCAAGGAAACACCACCATGGCTAACTCATAGAGCCTTCCAATACTGGAGAGTTTACTGGAGAGTAAGCACCACTGAACCAAATGCCCAGAAAGTATGGCAGTGCTGCAGTCTAGCAGTTTTTCATTAAAGTGTGGAGGATCAAGACTATGTTGTTAGAATGGGGTGAGCAGCAACAGTGGGCTCCCGCAGCAGCTGCCCCACCTCACTAACTTCGGATATCAGTCCTGAATGCATGAATCATATCTACAGCCCTAAAGCCAGTTTGGTGTTCAGCATCTTCTTGGAAAAGAGTGATAAGTGGAGTACCCCAAGGATCTGTCCTGGGGCCTGTGTTGTTCAACATATTTATAAATGATTTCGATGAGGGATTAGAGGGGATACTTATTAAATTTGCAGACGATACTAAACTGGGAGGGGTAGCAAACACAACTGAAGACAGCAACAGAATACAGGATGATCTTGATAGGCTCAAGAAGTGGGCTAAACTGAATAAAATGAAGTTCAGTAGGGACAAATGTAAAGTTCTGCATTTAGGTAGGGAAAACCAAATACACCAATATAAGATGGGGGAGACTTGTCTTGGCAGTAGCATGTGTGAAAAGGATCTAGGAGTCTTAGTAGACCATACATTGAACATGAGTCAGCAGTGTGACTCAGTGGCTAAAAAGGGAAATGGAATTTTGGGCTGTATCAAACGGAGTATCATGTCCAGATTAGGCTTGTGTGATTCGGCCGCCTCGGCGGCCGTTCCCTCCAGGCGCAGCCAGTGCTGCGCCGCGGGGGGGGGGGGGGGCGGTACCAGAAGTGGCGTGACAGCGGGCGCAACCACGCAGGTGCGGAATTCCATGACTGCGTGGTTGCGCCCGCTGTCACGCCGTTGCCGGTACCGCCCTCTCCCCCCGCGGTGCAGTGCTGGCTCCGCACGGAGGGAACGGCCGCCAAAGCAGCCGAATCGCACAAGCCTAGTCCAGATGTTACCGCTTTTCTCTGCTCTGGTTCGGCATCACTTGGAGTACTGTGTTCAGTTTTGGGCAACCCAGTTGAAGAGGGATGTTGACAAACTGGAACGTGTCCAGAGGAGGACAACAAAGATGGTGAGGGGTTTGGAGACCAAGACATATGAAGAAAGGTTGGGGGAGCTTGGTCTGTTTAGCCAAGAGAGGAGACAACTGAGAGGGGATCTGATAACCACCTTCAAGTATTTAAAAGGCTGCCATATGGAAAATGGAGCAGAATAGTTCTCTCTTGCCCCAGAGGGACAGACCAGAATGAATGGGATGAAATTAATTCAAAAGAAATTCCATCTAAACATCTGGAAGAAGTTCCTGACAGAGCGGTTTCTCAGTGGAGCAGGCTTCCTCGGGAGGTAGTGGGTTCTCCATCTTTGGAAATTTTTAAACAGAGGCTATATAGTCATCTGACGGAGAGGCTGATTCTGTGTAGGCAAAGGGGTGGCAGGTTACAGTAGATGAGTGATTGGGATGTGAGTGTCCTGCATAGTGCAGGGGGTTGGAGTAGTTCAGCTCTATGATTCTATGATTCTATGTGTGGTGGTTAGGAGTGTGGACTTCTAATCTGGCGAGCCAGGTTCGATTCTGCAATCCCCCACATGCAGCCAGCTGGGTGACCTTAGGCTAACCATGGCACTGAGAAAGCTGTTCTGACAGAGCAGTGATATCAGGGCTCTCTCAGCCTCACCCACCCCACAGGGTGTCTGTTGTGGGGAGAGGAAAGGGAAGGTGACTGTAAGCCGCTTTGAGACTCCTTCAGGTAGAAAAAAGCGGCATATAAGAACCAACTTTTCTTCTTCCACATATTAGACCTAGGGGCTAGGTACCAGGGTAAATAAAAATCAATGTTTTTTTTACAAATCAGATGTTTAAAATTCTTGGTATTTTTATTAGAATGCTTTTTGAGGTAAAATTGGTCTAAAGGTAGTTTTCTACTTGATACATTATAGTCCAAAGGTTATTATGAAATTTGTATTAGTTTTTAATTATGTAGCGAGGCCTGTATATTCATGTAACGTTTACATTTTTTGGTAAATGAATTCCATTAATACATTTGCAATGTCATGCTCTCCTAGAGGTTTCTGAACAACTATTTTGGGCATTTTTTTTCTATTTTAACAAAATTTGAGCCCAATGGCACCTTTAAGACCAACAAACACTAGGATGACTTCCAGTGGAACTTCCGATCCAGCCGGCTGACTCTGAATCAACAGAGCTTCAGAGAATGTAGGTGAGAACTCTTTTACCTACAAATTAGAGTTCTCCAGTACAAAGGAGAAACGAGGGATCTGCAGTGCCTGAAAAAGGTAAAAGCTGTGTAATAGAAGCAGTTTCAAGTGACTAACTTGAGAGAGCAGCGTCTCACCAACTCCCTATCAACACGTAAGGCCCTGAGGGGACTGAGGCTGGAGCAACCTTTCATTTTGTTAAACTAGGTGATTAAACAATTGAAATGCAAAGTGGAGTCTGAATTGTCGAAGAAACTATATAACTCCTGTGAACTAATCCCCCCCCCCAGGCTGATTGAAACACCCCGCCCCTAATTAAGATGCTGAAGGAAAAGCTGAAAGGGGAAAGGGAAAACTGGTGTATAAAGTCACAGAAGTTACTGAAGATTTTGGTTGTTGTCTTATTAATTTTCAAACAGCGTTACTACTTATTAAAAAGGAATAATGCCACCTAGTAGGAAAAAGGAGGTGCAATCTCAGTTTGTTGTCTCCACTCCAGATAAAGTGAATATGCAGGTGACGATGACAAAAATAATAAAAATGGCAAGACTTTGAAATATATGAACAAGAAGCCCTGTTTACAGGGCAAGCAGAAACAGAAACTAATTGGTTAAATTATAGGGACATAATACTTTATTTATTATATTTATTTATTAATTATATTTAAACACAAGAATGATAATGCAGTTTAGAATGGAATCTTACCAGAAATTAGAGCAATGTAAGTGTTTAGTTTGGTGGTTATATAGATTAAGGATAGACTGGAAAGGGATAGGAAGGGATGGGAATGTGAATTGGAAAAATCACAATTAGCTATGTTTATGAAAATATGATAATCATTTAATTAAGAAGATATATTAATTATACTTATTACTATATACCGAGGATGAGGTGGTCAAATATTTTATGATTATTTAGGCAAGGAACCTTGGTTATAACATTCCATTGGAAACCTGGCAAAAAAATGTGGAGTAAAGATCTGAAATTTATGAATAACTCTTATATTATGGAAAACTATTATGAATTGCATTATTGTTGGTACATGACTCAACATAAATTATCAGAAATAAACAAAAGCATATCAGATAAATGTTGGAAATGCGGGGAAGCAAGAGGGACAAATGTTTTATATGTGGTGGACCTGCAAACAAGCAAGACAATTCTGGCAGGATATCGATAAAGAAATTTCAAAAATCCTTAAGGACTCCATCGCTTTAAATCCAGAAGCTTATCTTCTAGGTTTTTTGGTTAATGAAAAACATAAAAAAATATGGAGAGATATTTAGATACTTGACGATGGTGGCAAGGATAGTACGGGGGGGAAAATTGGAAGTTAAAGGAGATACCCGCTATGTTTGATTGGCAGTTAAAAATGTTAGAACTTGCCCAGATGGTGAAATTGACCATTTACGTTGAGGATAAATAAATATTGGACTTCAAGACAAAATGGAATCTTTGGCTACAGTGTACCAGAAAAAAATATATAATTTTGGATTTCTATTAGCTATGATGAGCCTCTTGTGGCGCAGATGAGCCTCTTGTGGCGCAGAGTGGTAAGGCAGCGATATGCTGTCTGGAGCTGTCTGCCCATGAGGTTGGGAGTTCAATCCCAGCAGCCGGCTCAAGGTTGACTCAGCCTTCCATCCTTCCGAGGTCGGTAAAATGAGTACCCAGCTTGCTGGGGGGTAAACGGTAATGACTGGGGAAGGCACTGGCAAACCACCCCGTATTGAGTCTGCCATGAAAACGCTAGAGGGCGTCACCCCAAGAGTCAGACATGACTCGGTGCTTGCACAGGGGATACCTTTACCTTTACCTTTATTAGTTATGATTTATAAGGTGAAATGAGAATGGACTTAGAAATTTTGAGCAGGAGATTTAGTGATCTTTTTTGTATACTGAAAGTTATTATTTGTAAATGTAATATAACCTATTATCATTTTACTTTCTGAGGTGGTTAAATGTTTTTTTTTTTGAAGTGGAATATAAAATCTGGAGAAAAATGAAAGACCAACAAAGATTGATTCAAGGCGTAAGCTTTTGTGTGCATGCAACTCTTCCTCAGACATGCACACAAAAGCTCACGCCTTGAATAAATCTTTGTTGGTCTTAAAGGTGCCACTGGACTCAAATTTTGTTGTGCTACATCAGACCAACATGGCTTCCCACTAGAATCAGTTTTTCTATCTGTCACAGATGCTTGGTTTTGCAGTTCTCAAAACTATGAATATGTAGAGATAATGTGCCTCTTCTTCAAAGCAAACATGTTAAAAATAAATATACCAATAAAGGCTGTTAGGAACAAGGTAGCAGGCTTGAGCTTTTCCCCTCACTCTGTTTTGAAAATTGGGGATGAACAGGCAAAGCATTTCTTAAAGCAGAGGGTGATGGATATGGCAGCAGGCAGATTTAGAAAGGACATCAACTTTCCTGTCTATTGAGACCTCTAGGTACATAGTCTCTCCAGTTGCACATCTTCCCCAGGCTTTAGTTATAGGAAGGCTTTTTCTGTGGCTGGATACCAAGCACCCCCTTCAATGGTTTTGGAGGTGTGATACACAAAGGCAGACAGGCTATATCCCTGTGGATCAGGGGACACAGAAATTATGGAACATTTTCTTCCCCACTGCCCCTTACACCAAGAGCCTCATTCCAAGTTTGTTCTTCCCTCTATTGGGAGGTACCCTGGGTGATCAGAGCCACTCTAGACAAAATCCAGATACCAGTACTCACTGCAACGTTTTGAGCATCAGTTTTAGATGTACCTCTCACTGAATGTTATGCATGGGACTAATTCATACTATATTCTGAAGGACTGAAAGATGTCTGCTTGTCTATCTATGACCATAATAATAAAGGCTGGCATGCAGAGTTGAGAGAACTCCACACTACGCTGCTGCTGATAAAGTGGCATCGATCTGCCCACCCCACAATGGGACTCAAGCCATTATTAATACTACAATTATTAAATAGGTTGGGACACATGGTAGCTGTTTTAAATTCAACAGGACTCTGCACACAAAGAACTCGCCTAGAAATGTTTAGCTCATAAAGACTTTCAATCAAGATCCTCCACACCGGCAACAGACAAAAGAAGCCACAAAGTAATTTTCTCTTGTTCAGACATGCTTATCTCACCCCCCACCAAAGAACTTCACAAAGTGTTTTTTGCCTTGTGAGCTGGAGTGTAACAAGGGCTGGGCAGAACAGACTCCTTATCACGCACACATAGAAGAATGCAGAGATAAAAAGGAACCAATATATTACTTGTAATAACAAGTGACTTTAGAAAATAATTCCTTGGGTACCAAAATTTGGGTAAAAGGATCTGTCTGGGGGGGGGGCAACTCAACAGTAACATCACAACACATGTGACTTCATTTCCATGGATATCTTGGAATATCTTATGCAGAAGAACAAGAAAACACCCGATGGGTTGGATATAGCAGCAAAATCCCCTCAAGAGGACAGAAAAGAGGCTCCAGGAACAAGGCTTCTTTCCCTTCCTGGCTGAGGGGGGGAGAGGTGAGCAGAGCACAAGTCAAAGGGCAAGAATTAAAGGGCCCACTCACCGGGGACCACTCGACGCCTTCTACTGAAGCCCGGTGGGGGGGTAGTTTACTCCTCTACTCTCAACCACTGCCCTAGCGCTCTCTGATCGCTATGGTAATGTTTAAACATCCCTTCAAAATAAGATACAGACACGCCACAACAATGAAGTGTGTTGTAAAGGGCTGGGGGGGGATGAAGTAAAGGGCCAGGGGGGGGATAAGGAGTCCTTCGGGGCCCACCTCCAGTTAGTCGAAGGACCCCATGTGGTCCGCAGCCCACAGGTTGGGGATCGCTACACTAGACTACACATGGAGGGCCCATATCCAGCCAGTGCCGAGGCAGCTGCATTGGTTGCCAGTTGTTGCCCAGATTTGGTTCAAGGTTTTGGTATTAACCTTTGGTATTAACCTTTAAGGCCCTTCGTGGTCTGGGACCTGCATATCTGAGGAACCACCTTTCACCCTATGCCTCCCACAGGCTCTACGGGTTCTAATATATCCCCAGCCCCAGAGAAGCGCACCTAGCCTCAACTAGGACCAGGGCGTTTTCGGTCCTGGCCCCTACCTGGTGGAATGAGCTCCCGGAGGAGCTACAGGCTCTGCTTTCAGTGTTCCGCAGGGCCTGCAAAATGGAGCTCTTTCACCAAGTCTATGGTTGATAGTGTGTGTATGGTGGCTATGGTTCCATCTATCCCCTCTTCCCACTTCCCTATGAGTTAGTATTGGGAGAAGGGATAGGTTTTTGTATTTTTTCCTCCGTTCTCTTTTATATTATGTTCACCGGATTGTGATGTTTTAATGTCTGGGGTTTTAATGAGGTTTTTAATGGGGTTTTGTTCAGACTGATGTAACCCACCATGAGCCACTGGTAATGGCGGGCAATAAATCAAAGTAGAATTAATAATAATAATAACAACAACAACAATAATAATGTGGCATTTTTACTAGATGTTACATGCTTAAGTAAAAGAGGCAGGCAGTACAAAGATGTGTATGAGTATGTGGGGGGGAGAGACTGTCAAGTTATAGCTCACTTATGGCAACCTCATGATGTTTTCAAGACAAGATTCTAGAGTTCGTTTGTTTTTTCCATCTGCCTTACTCGCTGGAAGATTCCAGCACTGGCGTGTAATGCTAATGCAATTGAGACTGTTTTTCACATTTTACTTTATAGTGAATTCTATGGGGATATCAGGAATTGTCTAATCTTGCTCCTGTTGACTTTGTATTTTGGACATGTCAGTTATTCTAATTCCCCTTATAACTTATTAGTTACTTTTGTACTTGAAAAGAATGTTTCCAACATCTCATGCTCAGTAGCTAATTTCTGTTATGTTGCTAGTAGAATTTGGAGATCTTTGGTGTCTGGTGGAACTGTTTGTTAATATTATGCCTTTTTCTTGTGCTTGATTAATACTTTCATTTTTTCCGTTTTTGCTGGTCAACTGACTGAATAAAGTTTGATGATGATGATGAAGACAAAGGCAAGATATGTTCTGAGATGATTTGTCAATGCTTGCCTCTGCATTGTAACTCTGGTCTGTGTTGAGTCTTGTATCCAAGTACTCTGGTTGAGAAAACCTGTGTTAAAGAATTCCATTCAGCCCTGTTGGGTCCTACTCAAGTATTGTTTCTTCCTTATCCAATGATCTCCTGAACACTTTATGTCACTTCACATTCAATTTGAGTTAAGAAGGTTTGCAAAAATCACAGCATGACAACTTTTAAGCTATGAATGCGTGTGCACGTAACACATTGTTGGACTTGAGTAGATGTATACCTTGCTCTTCTAGTGCAAAATGGAATGAAGGAATCCTTGTTACCTGTGTGCACAGAATTAGCATTCCTCTCCTACACCAGGATTCTAAGCCTGGATTAACCCAGAATTCCAAGATGCGGGGAGAAAACTAACTCCAGATAAACCATACAAATGCATTTTTATTTCTTGGAAACCAGAGCAAGCTTTAAACCAGGACTCCTTCATTACACTCTACAGAAAGACAGAACAGAAAGGAAGGGCAAGACATACGTACAAGCTTGGCAACAAGTTGTTTCTATGTATATTGATGAGGGGTTGATATGGCCTCTGAATGCAGCCTGGGCCAAGACTACATCTGAAAAGATTTTTAATCACATTACTCCTTTTGCGATCCCTTCCCAACTTTCATCCCCAAATCTCCAGGAGTTTCCCTACGTGGATCTGGCAACTTGATCCTCTCATTCCCCACTAGCGGCCAAGGGTGGGGGAGGGGGGCTGGAAACCCTACAATTGTTGATATCTTGAAATAAAGCCTATTGAAAAGATGGGTAGTAGTTAAGATCTGATTTGTCCAGTCTTTCAAATGCTTAGGACCTAGTTCAAACTGGGCTCTCAACAGAGGGTAGCACTAGGAGAGAGCTCATTAAGCTGTCACCCGCTGGCTTGCAGAGTGCCTCGGGGGCAGTTCTCTCTCTAATCAATATCTCTATGCACCCTCTTGTGGCGCAGAGTGGTAACGCAGCAGTCATGCAGTCTGAAAGCTCTGCCCATGAGGCTGGGAGTTCGATCCCAGCAGCCGGCTCAAGGTTGACTCAGCCTTCCATCCTTCCGAGGTCGGTAAAATGAGTACCCAGCTTGCTGGGGGGTAAAACGGTAATGACTGGGGAAGGCACTGGCAAACCACCCCGTATTGAGTCTGCCATGAAAACGCTAGAGGGCGTCACCCCATGGGTCAGTCATGACCTGGTGCTTGCACAGGGGATACCTTTACCTTTACCTTTATGCACTCTCTTGCTCAACTGGTGTGGAGGTTTGGGCTGGGTTACCACCAATATGCCGATGACACACAGTTATTCTGATGGATGGCCGCCCTGACTCTCCCCCAGAAACGTTAGCCAGCTGCCTGTAAGCAGTGACAAGGTGGCTTAAGCAGATTTATCTGAAACTCAACCCTTCAAAGACAGATGTTCTGTGGCTGGGCAGGAAAGATCCAAGTGATGAAGCGCACCCACCCAACCTGAATGGAGTATGGCTATCAGTGTCCCACTCCAACAGGAACCTGGGAGTGATTCTTGATGTCTCCCTCTCAATGGAGACTCAGATCGTGACCGTAGCGCAGATGACATTTTACCACCTTCACCAAGCCAAACTACTAGTGCCCTACTTGGCCCCGGAACACTTAGCCACAGTGATCCACACACCAGTCACCTCTAAACTGGACTTCTGCAACTCGCTCTATGCTGGCCTGGCCTTACCCCTGATCCAGAAACTACAACTAGTCCAGAACACAGCTGCCAGTGTCCTCACAGCAACACCTCAGAGGTACCACATTCAGCCCATCCTCCAGCAGCTGCGCTGGCTCCCGGCAAAATTCCGGATCAGGCTTAAGATTTTGGTTACAACCTTTAAAGCCACACGAAGTATGGGCCCAGTGTACCTGAGGGATTGCCTCTCTGCCTGCACCCCTCAAAGAGCCTTACGCTCCACCACCTCCAACTGGCCCCAAGGAAGCTCGCTTGGCCTCAACCAGGGCCAGAGCTTTTACAATCCTGGCCCCCACCTGGCGGGACGAGCTCCCAGAGGAGATCAGGACCCTGACGGAACTTGAACAGTTCCACAGGGCCTGCAAAAGGGAGCTCCTCTGCCAGGCATTCAGTTGAGGTTGACTTGAACCACCGCTTCCCATAGCTCCCCCCCCCCAAGCCTCCCTCCTACTACCATCTCTGCAGACTCACCCATCCCATCGGGCCATCAGCATGCACTCACTTATTGCCCTCCCCAGTGTTATCATTCCATAATGTTGTTTATTGTTATTATTGTATTATTATAAACAGAGTTTTTTGTATCGTTCCTGTTTGATGTAAACAGCCCTGAGCCTTCAAGGAGGGGGAGTATATAAATATCATAAATAAATAAATTTAGCTCTCATTTTAGAATGAGAAAAGAATAGAATCTCCCACCCCCCTTTCTCCCTATTAGTTCTGCATCATTTTAGAGTTAAGTTATAGAGCACATTTGTTTACAAGTTGTCTCTGGGCTCATCACTCCTTTTAGCATGCTTCCTCCAAGCTTGCCTCCCTGAACAGACTGAATGCATACAGAACAAAAGAACAGTAAGTTAAGACTCTCTCTCCACTCCTCTTTCTATATAAAATTTATTTCTCTTCTTAATAACACTACTTTACTTCAAGCAGCCTGGTGTTCCACCCTCTTTGCAAATTTTAAATTTGCCAACACTTGCGGCGCAGGAAAAAGGTGGCGGGAGGGGGGTGGGAGATGGGGAATGACAACTAGGAGCCACCCTCCTTCAGCCATACCATCTGTTATCAACAAAATCAGCTTCTGAAGCCTTTAGAGCAGCCCTTCTCAGCTTTTTCACTTCACCTCAGAAGTGGTGCGATGGTGCAGAATATGGTTGGAAGCATAGTAGTGTACACGCCCATGCGGGGCCCCTCCCCTTCTCACCCTCTCCAGACCCATGGGGTGGGAGGTTGACATGACCACATATGGTCATATCACCAGATAAATTTTGAGCAAATGTAAAAAAAATATTTAAAATGAATTAAAATGAATTTCATGAAACCCTGGCTGAGAAAACCTGCTTTAAAGCAACATCTGTGGAGCTGATGACATGCTACTCTGATCACACAGGTGAAGCCAAAAACTATTCATAAACTAGTTCATCATCTTGTTTAACTCTAACCAACCCAATTTTAAAAAATTCCTAAAGATGTTTATACAATTCTGAATGTTAACAGAACAATAATAATTTCTCAAGTTTCCCAAAATAATTATTCTCCCAATTAATATTTGTTTAATCCTAAAAGATAATAATTTATTATTATTATTTGGGGGAGTTAGACTGTTAACCTTTCTCCATTTCCTAAGAAACCAGAAATTAATGTGAGCAAAAGATCTTTGATATAGAGTGCTATATTAAAGAAAAGAAGTTACCCACCGGTATTACTACTATTTTGGTATGGTGATTTAGAGTGCTGGACAAGGATTTGGGAGACCCAAATTTGAACCCCAACTTGCCCACGTAAGCTTGCTGGGTGACCTTGGGTCTCCCTTAGCCTATCCCAACTGAGAGGTCTGTAGTAGTGATAAAACACTATCTGAGGGCAAGGTGTGAAATCTCCCTCCCTTCTGCTTTCTGTAAGTCAGCACTAACCCATGTTTACTTAACAAGTCTCACTGACTGACACCTCCGTCCCCTCCCACCAAGACAGACCAATGGCGCAAAGGTAACACATACCATGGTAAGGATATTTACAAATAACATCGCTGGAATTGTTTCTTCTCCATTTGTCCGAAGAGTCTTTGCTTGCAGTAACGTGTTCATCCTTTAGAGCCAACTTGTTCTCATTTGCAGTCAGTATTAAGTCATCAGCACACTGCCACCACAGAATAAGGTTTGAGTCACACTCTACCATTTTTAAAGATTTACTGGTAATATCTAATCCAAGGCACCGTCGGGATCCCACGTTAAAGAGGCGATGTCGGGAGACCCACGTCCATAAGGCCTCTTCCGACTGCTGGCAGTCCCCTGCCAATATCTGCAGGTTTTTAACTTGAATGCATTGGTTGGTCGTTTTATGTTGAATGGTAAAGACATTGTCATCTGCATAGAAGAGAGAAACATGTATTAGCTATCTGTTTTCTGTGGCTTGCACTAAGACCATACAGAACTATAGTGAAACCCTTCTTCTAGAGAATAATTTACTTGACAGTATTGTAAGACATAAGAGCCTCTTGTGGCGCAGAGCGGTAAGGCAGCGGAAATGCTGTTTGAAGCTGTCTGTCCATAAGGTTGGGAGTTCAATCCCAGCAGCCGGCTCAAAGTTGACTCAGCCTTTCATCCTTCCAAGGTCGGTAAAAATGAGTACCCAGCTTGCTGGGGGGTAAATGGTAATGACTGGGGAAGGCACTGGCAAACCACCCCGTATTGAGTCTGCCATGAAAACGCTAGAGGGTCAGTCATGACCCGGTGCTTGCACAGGGGATACCTTTACCTTTTCTTGTAAGACATTTCAGTTCACAATACTCAACCCTTTCCTTCAATGCAACAGTTGTACTCTACTACCTCTGTAAATGACTATAAGAATATGGCCCTTAGCATACTAACACTGCAGTCTTACACAGAGTTACATCCTTCTAAGCTCATTGACTTGAGTGGATTTAGAAGGGTATCTCTGCTAAGAAATAAATACTAGCGGCACCAATGGATTTTACTTTCAACTAAACATGCTCTGGATTGGAGTGCAAAAGCATGTAAAAGTTACTGACAAATGGAGCTCTTCCACCAGGCTTATGGCTGAGGCCGGCGCCACCTGGCGAGATCGGGTCCCCCTCTTCTGCAGTCCTTTCAGGCTATCTCTGGTCTCCTCCTTGGGTAATGCCGTCGTGTTAGGTTGGTTTATGTGTTTATGTATTAGGATGGTTTTTATGTATTAGGGGTTTTTATCAGGGGGGTTTATATGCTGTTACCCGCCATGAGCATTACGGGAGTGGCAGGCTATAAATAATAATAATAATAATAATAATAATAATAATAATAATAATAATAATAATAATAATAATAATAATAATAATAATACTCAAATTCTGCAAAGTGGCCTTCCAAAATCAGACTTTAAATTAACATACCTTGGTTCTCCAGAAACGACCACCACTCTATTTCCATTAGAAGTCCTAAAATAACTTTAATTAATTTGGAAGTTAAGCTAGGCATTGTCAAGCCCTTCCAGAGGCTTTTAAAAACCCACTTCTGGGTTCTGAGCCACAGGTTGGGAAACACTGGTGTAGGGAACATCAGAACTTGCTTAACAGCTGCCAGTTCTAGAAAGGGGAAGATAATTTACCTGGTTCTGGGAATATGTGGGGAATGGTGTCTAATGTGTTAGTGTTAAGATAAACATTGGGGCCAACTTATCCAGGAGGCAAAGCAGGCACAGTGCCTAGAGTTCAGAATACTTTTAGGGGCCGCTGAAAATGTTTCAATTTCTTTTGAAATCAGAATTAATGAACTTTTAGAGTCAAAGAAAATGCTTTAATTTTTTCTCACATCAGAAAAAAATGAAATTTAAGGGCCCACAAAATCTATAGCATTTTGCCTAAAACAGGAGAAAAAAATAAGTTGTTCCCAAAATAATTTTTAATATTAATATTATTATAGTGGGAAGGGCTCACAAAGGCCAAAGTGCCTAGGGCCCACTTGGAAAATAAAGTAGGGACAATAGAAGAGCCATTTTCGCCAGTAAGACCCATTATGCACGGGGGTTTTAGCGCACATTCGGGGTGGAATGGCGGCGACTAAAATCACCAATAACGCACGGTGCCAGCTGCAACCGGCCGCAGCTTCGGTGCATGCCGCCGAAAAAGCCGCGTTCTTTTCTTTTCCCCTTTCCTCTTTCTCACGTATGTTGTTCTTCTTCTCTGCTGTCTCGCTTATTTATCTTTTTATGTGTATGCAGACATGCATGGCATTTGGATATATTTTTAAAGGCTAAAAAAGCTAAGATTTTAAACAAAAAAGAACATTTTTAGAGGATTTAAATATGCTTGGGCTATATGGAAGGGCAAGGAATTAAATTATTAAAAGTATATGCATAATGCCATTAGTTTTAAATAACACTGCTTGACAAACGTTTAGTAAAACTAATCAAACGTAAATTTTACTAACATCAATTAATAGTTTTTAAATTTTCATTTTTAAATAGAAAAATGCTTGAAACGAAGCTTTAATTAACTAAAGCATCTTTTAACTGGGGTTTGAAGTATGTATTGAACAAGTATTAACTTCGCTGCTGCTGTTTTGCATACAAAGCTGCTAGCTAGGGGAAAAATGTTTGTGGGCTCACAGCCCACTCAGGACATATTCCCAAGAGTCCTACTCGTTAGCAATTTTCAGGAAGAAAACAATTGTGCTTTGTTAAAGTGCTCAGCCAAAATGCACTATGCAAGTTCCATTTAATGCCACTTGGAACACTCCAATGAAAAAAAACAATCCATCATCCATTGAACCCCCATAGATAGCTCTATGGGGAATGTAAGAGTGGTCAGCTTTCAGACGGTTAACTTGAATGAAATGCAGAGAGCACAGCAAGAATTGGACTGGGGGCTTGAGAAAGTAACAGACCAGTAGGGATGCCAGCCTCCAGGTAGGGCTTGGGGTCTCGTGGAATTACAGAGATCAGTTCTCCTGGAGAAAATGGAGCCTTTGAGGGTGAGCTCCATGATATTGTACCCCAGTTGTTTTCCTCACCCCCAGATCTCCAGACTTTCCCAACCAAGAGCTGGCAACTTTCCCCCCCACAGTGGCCAGGGAAGGGGGGAGGGAAACACACCTGACAAACCTGATTTAGGCTTGAACTAGTGCTGCTTCATTAAACATGCAGCCATTTGGTTAGTTTTATCTTTGATTTATTGTCAGCCGATCAGAATTTCTATTTTAGAACAAGACACCTACACTGTCTTAAGATACGCAGCTCCCATTTTGCAACAGATGATGGTACATGAAAAAAAAGCCATAAGTGAATGCATAACAGTATTCACGCTTATTGATTATACAATCCTATCCTTCACAATGTATATAGCAAAACTTCCTCTATTAATATTGAATGAAGAAAAAATGCAACCAGGAAAAAACGATTTCAAGAAAGCCATCTAAAACATCTTGCGGCTGTCGATGTGCTCATAAAATGGTACCCACAAAGGCAGAGAACAGCATCATGAAATTCCTATTAACCTTTGTGATCTTTCTTCCATCACAAAAGAATCTTGTTTTCTTATTTATTATGATGATTGTCTCTCCAAAGAGCTCATTGACCCCTATTTCATTGTTGCTCACAAAACCTCTGTGAAGTAGGTTAGGATGAAAGGCACTTATTGGCCCAAAGTCATCCAACAAGTGTTACTTTTTTATTTCCAGTACTTATACTTATGATCCCTTGAATCTCCATGCATACAAGGCAGCTAATGAAACAGCAGAAACTGCAGGAGGCAGACCAGACAAGTTTCCAACAGGTTAAAACCAATAAAGTGTTAAAATAAAGTTAAGCTAGTATGAAACAGCACTGACAGATAAAACACCTAGGTAGTGGAAAGCACTGTCCAATCACAGGCAACGTATGTTGACATCTTAGGAGACTTCTTCAACCTTTTGACCATGAAGGACCACCTGAAATAATTTTTCAGGCCTTGAGGAGCCCCAGACATGATGTAATCTGGCCACAATTATCTGCCATCACCCCAGAAGTGACACGTCACCGAAATGATATCCCCACCCATGTTAACCAGGCAGCCTCAAGGAAGACTGGGGGAGGGGGGAGGGGGGGGGAGAAGTGGGTGTTCAGCCTCCATCGCCTCCCAGGTGCAGAAACCACAAAAGACTCACATGCTTGGGAAGGGGCAGGGGGAGCAATGGAAGTGGCCAGTTCCCTAGCTTGCAGCTGAGTCCACTGAGGCAGGAGGGGGAAATGCCACAGACCCACTCTGAAGCTCCTGTGGACCCCTGGTTGGGAATTCCTGCCGTAGAGTTTTGAAGGCAAGAGATGAATCAGAAGTGGAAGTCTTCCTTACTGAATGAAGCAATTTGTCATTGAGATACACTATGCTGTGGTAACAGTTAAAGTGATAGACTAGGATCAAGACTAATGCAGGTTCAAATCCGCACTCTGCCATGGAAGCTTGCTGGGTGACCTTGGGCCAGTCTCACACACTCGGCCTAACCTCACAGGGTTGTTTTGAGCAGGGCCAGTTTATCCATGTAGCACATGCTATGGGCCCTGCGCAATGCCTCCCCCCATGGATCAGGACAATAGCCTCTCTCCTCCCCTTTTCCCTCTTAAAGGGCACTCAGAGTGACACCCTTTTGCACTGTGTGGGGCCTCTCTGCCCCCAGCTTCTTTGCTTCTGCCAAAATTGTACTCTACTAGGAGTAGGGTTGTGCGATTCGGCCGCTTCGGCGACTGTTCCCTCCGGGCGCAGCCAGCACCACGCTGTGGGAGGGGAGGGCGGTGCTGGCAGCGGCGTGACAGCAGGCGCAACCATGCAGGCGCGGAATTTCCCCCACACACACGGCGCGGCACTGGCTGTGCCCGGAGGGAACGGCCGCCAAAGTGGCTGAATCGCACAAGCCTAACTAGGACCCTGTGAATCCTTAATGTGGCTCTGGTGCTACTGGCCCTGTGAATCCTTAAGCCACTCCTAGTTTTGAGGATAACATGGAGGAGAATGATGTAGGATATTTGTTCTGGTAAGGGTTAGGAGGAGGAGCTGGTCTCATGGCCAGGTCTATGGTTGAGGCTGGCACACTGAGGAAGATCGGTTTGACCCCCCTCAGGACAAAGACATCGCTATTTGAATAGCGGACTTGGAGCTATTTGCCCTTCCTTGCCTTCTCTGTGGGGACAGAATTGAGAATTAATGGTTTTGCTGCATCTTGTTGTTCTTATCTGATGTATTTTTTGTCTGTGGTTTTAAGGGGTATTTTATTGGGGGTTTTATGCAGACATTTGTAACCCGCCACGAGCCGCTTGGGAGTGGCTGGTAAGAAGTCAAATAAATAAATAAATAAATAAATAAGTGCCACTCAGAGCTTAACACCCACTCGGGGGGGCTGTCCCACCTCTTAGTGCCTCCTCTTCCAACCATCTTGCCTGTCTGTCCAGCAGCCAGCCAATCACCTTCTGTTCCCCCACCCCTGACCAATCCCTCCTCCTTCCACTTCCCTCTGAGTCTCAGAAGCTGCAGATCCCTGCCATGTGAGAGCTACCGCTGCAGGTGAGTTCCCTGCAGCCTTTCCACGTCCTGGTGGAAGGAAGAGGCCATCTGCAGAGTTCTCCTAAACTAGAGCCCACTGTATTCCTGAATGCAACGGGTTTTGTCCCTAGTAAATAAATATTTGCCTGCACAGGATTCACAGCAATTGCTCCTGTGCAAGTCACTGAGTGGTAACTGGACCAGAGCGTTTGCCAAAGTCAGGTATGGTACAATCCATACTGAACACATGAAGCTGCCTTAAAGGGCAGCCATTTTCCAGAATACCAGACAGAGGTCTTCTTCATCCCCAGCTACCCGATCCTTTTCTAGATAGAGATTAAACATGAGGCCTCTTGCTGCCAATCATATGCTCGAGTAATGAGCCATTTCCTGTTCCCCCCTGTATACTTAATTTCCGCCCCCCCCCAAAAAAAGTTTGCTTTTTACAAAGTCCTCACCAGCTATTCCCACTTGAAGGCAGCAGTCATAGCATGATAGGACACATCAGTTATGGCTGATTTGCTTCTGCCTTTTTAACCAATTTTCACAGAGAGAAGATGGATGTGAACAAGGACATTTCCAAGGATATGTGTTAAGATCTCTGCTATTTAGCCTCATCTGATATCAGTATAGTAACCAATTTTCCAAATGAAACTCTGAGCAGGCTGAAACACTCTTCAAGAACAGCCTGAATTCACAGTAAAAAGCTCACTGGAAATATTAGCTTAGGTATACGTTGAAAATCAATACATCTACTTTTAGAGAGACCAGGGTTATGTATTCTACATGGAAAGTGGAAAGAGGGAGGGGGGCACATTTGAGAGATGTTCAAAGAAATAAAATATTATGCCACTCTGAGGACTCTGGAAGATGGAATAAAACAATGAAATGAATTGATTGGAAGTGGATTCATCTAAGCAGAGAGATTAGGGTTTTGTTATGCAGTACTAGCTTAACTAGTCAAAAAGCACAATCAAACTGGCAAAAATATATAACTCTCCAAATTTTATTGGTTGTCTTTCTTAATAACCAATCGGTCAGCGACCAAAACGGGGTCCCAGGTATTTTTATCCCGCTTTCTGGATCTTCATCAGTGGTTGCAAATCATTATCTAAAATAAGGTAGTATTGTAATTAACATACATATTACAGACATATACAATAATATTCAGACCCATCAATCAACATACCTGAGTTGGTAAATTAAACTTTGCAATAATCACATATCACTTTGGCTTAACTCAAAAAGTACATATGTCAAGTCCATATGTGAGTTCAGTCCTTTTGGTGCGATCGTATCCAAACTGAAAATAAAATAAATTTCCACTTTATTGAAAAGTGGTTTGGGAGTCATTCCCAAAAGACAAGCCTGATCTCAAGGTTTCCAGTCCAAAAACTTATCTAAATTCCTCCATCCATGCTTTTGCTCCATCCAATGTTGGACCAGGAGCGTATCCGGGATCATATTTCTTAGGCAGCATCTGTGTTCTTGGATCTTAGTTTCAAAGCCCGCATGGACATACCCATATATCCTAAATTGCACTTACATAAAATCAAATAAATGACTTCCTTTGTATTGCAATTTATGAATCTGTTAATTTCTACTCTAAAGCCATTTGTGTGTATATAACTGTTCACTTCCTGAAGATACCTACAAATGGCATTTGCCACATTTGTGGTTCCCCCCACCCCTGTTAAAGAGGACTCCATTTGTAATTTAGGTTTGATTAATTTTTGTATATTTCTGCCTCTCCGCCAAGCCAACAGAGGTTTGTCCTCGCAATCTGGAATAAATTCCACAAGGTGCCAATGTTTATAAATAATCCTTTTAAGTTCCCCTGAGTAATCGGAGAATTCAAAGGAGCTAGTCAATCTAGTATTGGTAGGACGTTCTTTGTATTGTAAACCGGTGGTTCTGTCCATGTTATCAGCAGATTCCTTGGCTCGGTCAATAGCCCATTGCGGGTAGCCACGTGTAATCAAATCAAAGCGGTACAAGCCTGCTTAGATGTCTCCAAAGTGGAATTATTTCTTTTCATCTGGAGAAATTGGCCTTTTGGTAAATTTATTTTTAATGGCCAAGAATGGAAAGACTCATAATGTAATAGGGTGTTTCTGTAAATCTCTTTGTGGCAAGGAGAGACAATTAGTTTATTATTATTTATATGCACTAGAGCAGTGGTTCTCAACCTGGGCGTCAGGGCCCCTTTGGGGGTCAAACGACCCTTTCACAGGGGTTGCGGCAGGGCAAGCAGCTTGGCCAGAGGAGCACCATCCACACAACAGTCTTGCTGGGTAGATTGAGATAGAACGTTTGTCTGTCTGGAGCAATGGAAAAGAGCGAGAGCAGCATGGCGGGACAAGAGGCAGAACTGAACTGAGAAACCCCGGAAAAAAAACAATTTATATACAATCATGAACAATGGATCTTCACGCCGTTGGTCAGTTTTGGTTTAATTTCTGTGAAAGAACACTAGCATAATATTATGGTTAGGGGGCACCACAACTTGAGGAACTGTATTAAAGGGTTGCGACATTGAGAAGGTTGAGAACCACTGCATTAGAGTGTCCAGATAGCGAATACTTCATGAAATTGTAGAGTAAATTTAATGGTTGGGTGAATTAAGTTCAACCACTGTTCAAATTTTGCAATCCATTCAATTGGTTGCTTTTAATAAATTGTATAATTGATTAATAGAACCGTTGACCTCTAATTAAATACATTGTTAACACAATTGTGACATTGAGGTGAGCTTTAAACAACAGGTTTAGGATAATTTGGTCGGGTACATGAGAGGAAACGAACCTGGGACTGAAGAGCTTATGCCAAAGTGATATGCTTTATATTCAAGAGTACTTTTTGAGTTAAGCCAAAGTGATATGTGATTATTGCAAAGTTTAATTTACCAACTCGGGTATGTTGATTGATGGTTCTGAATATTATTGTATATGTCTATAATATGAATGTAATATGAATGTTAATTACAATACTGCCTTATTTTAGATAAATAATGATTTCCAACCTCTGATGAAGATCCAGAAAGCGGGATAAAAATACCTGGGACCCCGTTTGGTTGCTGACCAATTAACATTAAGAGAGACAGCCAATAAAATTTAGAATAAGAGATATATTTTTGCCAGTTTGATTTCACTTTTTGACTAGTTTATCTTCCTGTGGAATCTACAGTATATTTCTTGTACTAGCTTAACTATACAATCAAATGGTTCATTAGATCAGAGTGTTGTAGTGCAGTGGTCCCCAACCTTTTAATCACCGGGGACTGGTCAACGCTTGACAATTTTACTGAGGCCCGGGGGAGGGGGAGAGTCTTTTGCGGAGGGACGTCACTGCCGCCTGAGCCCCTGCCTCACTTGCTTTCCGGACGGCGTCCCTGACTTCCCGCCTGGGAGGTGCTGCCAGCAACAGCCACTCAGTGCCATGCCCAGGGGGAGCCCCAGCCATGGCGGCTACCAGAGAGTACCAAAGGTGAGCTGGTGGCAGAATGGCAGGGCAGCCTCCAAGGCAGCAGCTGCAGAGGAGGATGAGGAGGAGCCGCATCCCGGTACTGACTGATCCATTGTCTGGTCCCGGTCCTCAGACCGGGGGTTGGGGACCACTGTTGTAGTGTACTGATTTCATAGAATCATAGAATTATAGAGTTGGAAGGGGCCATACAGGCCATCTAGTCCAACCCCCTGCTCAACGCAGGATCAGCCCTAAGCATCATAAAGCATCCAAGAAAAGTGTGCATCCAACTTTTGCTTGAAGACTGCCAGTGAGGTGGAGCTCACCACCTCCTTAGGCAGCCTATTCCACTGCTGAACTACTCTGACTGTGAGTGGTAAGGCAGCCGTCTGAAAGCTTTGCCCATGAGGTTGGGAGTTCAATCCCAGCAGCCGGCTCAAGGTTGACTCAGCCTTCCATCCTTCCAAGGTCGGCAAAATGAGTTCCCAGCTTGCTGGGGGGTAAACGGTAATGACTGGGGCACTGGCAAACCCCCCCGTATTGAGTCTGCCATGAAAACGCTGGAGGGCGTCACCCCAAGGGTCAGCCATGACTCAGTGCTTTCACAGGGGATACCTTTACCTTTAGCTTATATCAGGGGTAGTCAAACTGCGGCCCTCCAGATGTCCATGGACTACAATTCCCAGGAGCCCCTTGCCAGCATTCGCTGGCAGGGGGCTCTTGGGAATTGTAGTCCATGGACATCTGGAGGGCCGCAGTTTGACTACCCCTGGCCTATATCATTGTACTTGAAGTTTAAACCCATTACTGCATGTCCTCTCCTCTGCAGCCAACAGAAACAGCATCCTGCCCTCCTCCAAGTGACAACCTTTCAAATACTTAAAGAGGGCTATCATGTCCCCTCTCAACCTCCTTTTCTCCAGGCTGAACATTCCCAAGTCCCTCAACCTATCTTCATAGGGCTTGGTCCCTTGGCCCCAGATCATCTTCGTCGCTCTCCTCTGTACCCTTTCAATTTTATCTACGTCCTTCTTGAAGTGAGGCCTCCAGAACTGCACACAGTACTCCAGGTGTGGTCTGACCAGTGCCGTATACAAGGGGACTATGACATCTTGTGATTTTGATGTGATGCCCCTGTTGATACAGCCCAAAATGGCATTCGCCTTTTTTACCGCTAAAATCCAAGTAAATGATGCTTCCTCCTTTATCAGAGAAAAAGTTAATTTTATCCATTACACAGGAAACAGAACGTTTTTTGGCACGGTTTACAGCTACATTTCTGCCAGCAGCTTTTGCTTTCTGTTTTGCTCAAACATAGCTTGCAGTCAAGTCTCATTTAAATCTCTCTTCCCAGCCACTAAGTTCTTGAAAGGAGAACTAGCCTATTTTTTAAAATGTGATGACTGTGTATAAATAAGTTATTCCCTAAGAAAGTAAGTCTTTTGTGCTATGAAATATGCTGTATAAGAGGTACCTTGCTGGATCAGACCAAAGGTCCATTTAGTTCTGCATCTTGTCTCACACAGCAACCAACTGGTTGTGCTGGAGGTCCAACTAACAGGGCACAGAGTCCAAGCCTGATGTTCCCCTTGGTATTATTTTATTTACTAAAAGCCCATTGAACCCAGGAATACAACGGGCACTAGGATGCATATCTGCATTGTGACCTTCCTGGGGGCTATCTACATGGCAAAAGCTTCAGCCTACCCTTGGACTCTTGTGGCCCCGCCTCCAAACCTCAAGGAACATTTCTGACCCGGGAGTCACCAGCCTCCAGCTGCAGCCTGGAAATCCCCTGGAATTGGATTATAGAGATCAACTCCCCAGGGGGAAAATGGCTGTTTTGGAGGAGGGACTCTACAACTCATCTTCAGGCTCCGGATGAAAGTGCTTGCTTGAGAGAGGGGAACTCTGTGGCAGGGAGGCTGCATGATGGGAGAGGTTGGGACCTGGGGATTTGCTGGTCATTTCCAGACTGCAGAGAGCAGTCACTCTGAAAAAAAGCCTTGGCTTTGGATCCCATGGTGGTGCAGGGATGCCGGGCTCCAGGTGGGAAAGAAATAGAAATGCTGGGTGGCAGTAATTGCTAAGAACAATAAACATCAAATAATTCATAAAGTTGTCACAGTTTCCTCCTTCAATGAAAACATTTTAATTGAGAGGAATTTTGCTTAAAGAATTGAAAACCTTTCAGTCAGTACGTTCTTCAGTTCAGAGAGAAATATCAGAGAGAGAGATTCCCACAAAGCAGTTTCTTTCAGAGCTCTATCAACCTCACCTATGTCATAAAATGTCTGTGGTGGGGAGAGGAAGGGAAGGCAGGAAGTTGGTAGGAGATCCCTCTCAATTGGGTCTAAACTACCAGGGCTGAGGGCCCTCATGATTGGGGCTAAACTATCCTGGCTGACGACCGTGACATACTCATGAGTAAACATTCCCAAGGTAGAGGCTCTTCCTGGCTGTCTGCATGCAATTTGACCTGATTGGCCCCCATTGGCAGAATGCAATTAGAATTGATTGGCCCTCATTGGCAGAGTGTTCTCTCCCTACTGGGGACCTCCCAAGGGAGGTCCAATCAGGTACAGAGTGAGATGGCTCCACGCAAGTTCAAGTTTATGTTTAGTGATAGTGATAAGGCTTTTATGCTGCTGCTCCTAGCCAGCTAGCCCGCGGAGGCTTACAACTAAGTTTAAAACAATAAAATCAAAGCAATAAGAATCCCCTCCCACCTCAACCCTCCCTCTAAAATCCTCCTCCCTTACCAAGCTGCCAAATTTTTGCCATATGTGGCCAGAAAATGTAAATGACAGGGTACCAAAGGCACTGGAGAGCATTATTGAATACCAGTAGTGGTATTCAGAGGCTTACTATTTCTCTCTCATGGTTCCCTTGAGTTTTCTTGACTCGTGACCATTGTTGGACCTATCCTTCATGGGTCTGTCTAACCTCCTTTTAAAGGCATGTATAAGAAAAGCTAATTACCACTAAGCTTCCCCAGCTCTCCTCTGGATGTGTCTGTATCTGTCCTGAGTCAAGAGAGGCTCTTATATCTGCTATGCTTGGGAATCACAGTTAGTGCTACTGGCATCAGCACAGATAAAAACAAAAGAGAAAGAATCTCTTTTTAGCATGCTTGTTATCTATTTTTGCAATTAAGGGAAAGTTCAGCCAGGATTCACTGGTGATAGATTCCAGCGATAGAACCCTTTTTAACATACAAATTGTTAGGATGTGTCATAGAGACAGATGCATGTTTTCTGCAAATGTAATAACCATATCTGGCGAACACAGTTTTATCTGCATGTGAGATCTGCAAGGCAGAATTTCACACCCTTGGTTGTACTTATGCATGCAGAGATACAGCATTGTAACTTCACTCTGTAGGAGTTACTTGGGAGTACATATTCACCAGCTGTCAACATGTTTTTTTTTCCTCTTGTCCCTTTTTATATCTAGCCACCACCACCCCGCTCCCTGTTTTTTACCACACCACAGGATTACAGGCACTTTCAGCTAGAAAGCATCCTTCCCCCCTGAGCAGGATGTGGGTTCTAGTTATACCTAGCAAGGCACCTGCAATTGCAACATAGCAGAAAATCTAAACAACTTTCTGCTGTAAGGCCTATAGACTGACAGCAGGCCATGATAAAGACCTTCCTATAGTCCTGCAAGTTATTTGCCACCTCCCTGGATAGAGGAAAGAGTCCCAAAAGTTCCCAAGGTTGCCTCATATTTCATCATGGCGGAACCTGTTGTAAATTCAACTGACTTGCTACCATTATGGCTCTAGGGCAAGGAGCATAGTCCAGTTTAATATCTGGCTTGGCAAGTTTTGCACAAGCACTTCAGTATATGGATTTTTGCAGTCATGTTATTTAATGGTGGAAAGTGCTCTCAAGCGGCAACCAACTTAACAGCAAACCTGTAGGGTTTTCAAAGGCAAGAGACTTTCAGAGGTGGTTTGCCACCACCTACTTCTGTGTAGCGACCCTGGACTTCCCTGGCGCTGTTCCATCCAAGCACTAACCTTATTTAGCTTCCAAGATCTGGCTAGGTCAGGCTAGTACATTATTTGGTATTATAAACCTGGCATTAAATCAATAGAGAGCAAAAAGGAATCAAGTTCAAGATTGCACATTTATAGGCATAAAGTGTGGATAAGCACTAAATGGAAAAAAATGAATGGAAAGAAAATAAGCCCCTGGGGCATGTCTGTGAAGTAGCCAGTATGCGCTACAGATTCAGTACTAATCCAACAGGTGCAGAAAATGGCATCCAGTATCACACAGCACAGAGCCGTGTTTCATACAGGGAGTGGCGACTGTGACTTCTCCCTGATCTGCTTTGTAGACCAGCAGACGTCAGATCAAGCAGCACAACTGCCATGCGTATGAATGATGTAATTCCTCATGGGAAGGCATGGCACCCTAGAGATAAAAAGAACTGATTACATTCACACCTAAAGGCAAAGCTGGATGCTTGCCCTCTGGCCTAAACGAAACAATAGCTTTTCTGTTCACCTTGGAAATAACCAGGGGACAGCTTTTGTGATGAGTCTCTGCTGCAGCACCACAGGGAGAAAGCGAAAGTCAGAGGAACCTCAAGTCCCAATTTATTTTCTTTTGAAGAGAGAACTTTTTTTATACCTTGCTTTTCACTAACCAGAGGTGTCTTCAAACGGCTTACAAGCACCTTTCCCTTCCTCTCAACACAACAGAACAAAATCTGAGTCCAAAGGCACCTTTAAGACCAACAGAGTTTTATTCAAGATGTGAACTTTCATGTGCATGCGCATTTCCTCAGACAATGAAACAAGGATCATAAGAGTACAGATATGAGGGAATAAATTAGTAAATTAGCAATCAGCATCACAACAAATATGAAGCATGATCTCCCCACAACAGACACCCTGTGAGGTAGGTGGGACTTAGAAAGCTCTTAGAGAACTGTGACAGGTCAAGGGTCTTCCAGCTGACTGAATGTGGAGTGGGGAATCAAACCCAGCCGTCGCTTTTAGGCCAGCTTGGTGTAGTAGTTAAAGAGTGGCAGCTTCTAATCTGAACCAGATTTTATTCCCCACTCCTCTACATGCAGGCAGCTGGGTGACTTGGGGTTAGTCACAGTCCTGTCAGAGCTGTTTTACAAAGCAGTCCTGTCAGAGCTCCCTCAGCCTCACCTACCTCACAGGGTGTCTACCGGCTTGAGCCTCCTTTGCGTAGTGAAAAGTGGGGTACAAAGCCCCTCCTCGGTTTCTTCACCACCATGGCTAGCTGCTGTGGTCTTACAAGCGTCTAATCTAATATCTGGCGGAGCAGAGGTCAGCCCTGAACACCCTTCGATAAAGCCAACCGACCTCCACCTAAATTTAGCCTCAGGCTGAAATCCAACAGGCTCAGCGGCAATTTGCGGGGGGAACGACGCCTGAACTTCTGCTTGCTTGCTTGCTCTCGCAGACCGCAGACGGGGAGAGGAGGAAGGAAGGGCCGATTTCACTGCAGCAGGAGCGCCGGTTCCTTCGGGCAGGCCTCGGGGAGAACAAAGCGCTCGACCTGCCTGTGCTCCGCGCCCGGCGGCCACAACCGCTCGGTGGAATTCCCCCGCCGCCGCCCTCGCCCTCGCGCCTTCTCTCCCCAGGGAGCGCTCGCAAGGCAGGCGGCCGCCTTCTGCCCAGATAAACAAGCGGGCTGGGTCAGGTGGCGGGAAGCTGCTTTCTTCGGGCCCAGGAAGTGGGCGGCGGGCGCTTCCCTATGGCCGGCAAGGGGGACGCGCTCCTCCTTCCCTCCTGGGCTGGCGGGGGGCCTGCGCATCGCTCCGCCGCCCCTTCGCCCCGGGGCGCGGCTTCTTTCCGCGGGACGGTCTGGCTGCAGCGCGGCAGTGCCTTGACCTTCAACAGCCGCCTACTCCCGCTTCCCCTCTTGCAAGGGCACTCTGCACATGCTCTCCCTCCCAGCTCGTTATGACTTGCCGGAATCGGGGCTGCAGCCCCGCCTTCGCAAGCCAAGAGGTGGCTCATCCGGGCGCCTTGGCACGGGACGTCGGTTGGACCCCCGTTCGCCGCCAGGAGGCCCCCGGGGGCCATTTCAGCCACCCTCGGAGTGGGTCCGGGGCGTCGTTTCAGTTTCGCATTCAAGGGAACTGCGCGCTTTCACCTTCTGCAGGGCCCTGGTCTGGGAGCTGCCTGGCGCCACGCGCTTCCCGGCAAGGAGTGACTTGCAGCCAAGACCGCCGGCCTCCATGGCGCGGCAATGCCCTCCTTTCCCATGCCCAGAGGAGCCGCGACGGCACAAGCCCAGAAGCGCCACGGCTTCTTCTCCCGCCGAAAACGCGCTCGGGTCACAGGGAGTCTCTCCCGACCCGCCCCCCCCCCGGGTCTAGTTCGGGGCGAGCGCGTGGCCCGGCGCAGGTGTTACCTGAGGCAGCCCCGCGCGCGCCACCGCAGCCCAGCGCGGCCAAGAGAGACAGGCAGCAGGTGAGCAGGCAGCCCCGGAGCGCCCGCGTCATCCTCGGGGAAGCTGATGGGCGAGTGTGCCGCGCCGATCACAAGGGCAAGGGCGGCCGCCTCCTCGCAGAAATCCCTACCGGGCACTTCCCAGACTCTCTTACACTCCCCGCTCCAGTTTCGATGACAGCGAGCGCAGCCTATTGGTGGAGACGCGGGCCAATCACCTTCCCCCCCCTTCGGTGTTTCCCCCCCCCTTTCTTCTTTGCCTTGCTCCTGTCTTGAAAGGCGGTTGCCAGGTACGGCGTTTGTGTTGCTGGCTTCGCATGGGGACAGCTCCTGTGATCTCATCCCTCATGGATCCGGCGCCTGCGCTAGAAGCCCAGGGTGGAAGCTCGCTCAGCGCAGGAGAGGTTTGATCATGCAAGCGCTGGAAGAGACAAGCGCTTGCTGCGGCCTCGCTTCCCGGATAAAACAGGAATCCAACAGCAATCTGAAAAAGACCAGTAAAATGTGTTCCATAGGTCGTATCACCCAATAAATGTTTAACAAATTTTAAAGATATTTTTAAACTTAATTAGCTGCCACCCATTTGAGAAAGCCTGCCCCAGAGTTTTTCCAGGCAAGAGAGGTTTGAAGGAGGTTTGGCATTCCCTTAAAAATTCACCTTGTGTGTTCTTTTCACTGTAGTTCCAAATATTCTCTCTGACTCCACCCCGTTACCTCTATTTCTGATGAAACAAAGATATTTGGGAACCCAAAGAAATATCATTGGCTGCCCTTTGGCCTTTTATTTTTTGTAGGGTTCCCCCCCCCCACACACACACACCATTTTCCTGCTTTCAGATTTTTCTGCCAGTTTGTACAAATGCCAGTGCTTATCTCTGCACAGCTCCCCCTTGCGGGTTTTTTGATCTTCATGGTGGAGTCATTATGGGTATTAGACATATGATTCATGTGCAAGTTTAGACTGAGATTTGGGTTGAGTTTCCCGTAAATATGTGAATGACTCTCAGCAATATTTCAAGGTTCAGCAGATCCCAAGGAAACAATGGAAATCCTGAATGGCTGTTTTTGGGGATAGGTGAGGGCTACAAACTGAAACTTAATCCTGAGAAAACACAGGTGCTACTTGTGGTCAAAAGATTTGATCCAAGAACTGGTATATCTTTCTGGATGGGGTTGCACTCTCCCTAAAGGAGAGGGTTCATAACTTGGGGGCTGTTCCTGGAATGGACCTTGTGTTGGATCAACAGGTAGCACTGGCGGCTAGGGTGCTTTTCACCAGCTTTACTTGGTGAGCCAGCTGCAGCCCTTCCTACAGATCTAGCTGTGTGATGACACCCTGGTTATATCTAGATTAGATTTTTGAAGTGTGTTCTATCTATGTGGGGCTGCCCTTGACGACTGTCCTGAAGCTATAGTTGATACGGAATGCCAGAAGGTTGACTGCAGTGAATCATATATCACTCAACTCTTTTTTCATCTGCACTGGTTATCAATTTGCTTCCAGGCCAATTTCAGGGTGCTAGCATTGACATGTAAAGCCCTATATGGCTTGGGCCATGCATACTTGAAGGACTTCCTATTCCTACATGAACCTGCCAATCTACTCTGGTCATCCTTGGAGGCCCTACTACGGGTGTTCCTGCCATCTGAGGCTAGACAGTCCACAACCCAAGAGCTGCAACACGTGAAAGCTAATAGTGACCTAACATTATCAGTCCTTAAGTTACCCCTGGACCAGTCCCTATGTTTTGCATCAAAATAAAACAGGAGTGATGAGGAAGGGGAAAGTACAGAGCTTTCTGGATCCTTTCCCCTGCCCACCTTACAGTGCACGGGGGTAGTGTGCAACTCCAAAGATGGAGGTACTGGTCAGGGTTCTGAAATGAGATATATTGGTGATGCAGCCCCCTTGGTAGCACGCAGTGCCCTCTGTGTATTTCCCTCTACCAAGGTGAAGCACTGATGTGGGAGATATGTGCCACCTACCCTATCCTGTTAGGTATGAAGCATCTTGTCTCAGGTTTATGCTGTACACAGGGAGGCTGTGACTGGGTATAAGGAAGGGGTGGGGAGAGCTGTGATTGGCTGCAGCTTTATTTAATATTCTAACTACACCAAAGCTCAAGGGCAGGACTATGTTCACAGGAAGGGAGGTATTTTGCCATTGCTGTTGCATGGGTGTCTATGGGCTATGTTGTGCATTGTGCTGGCTTTACATTTTGGTAGTTCTGGGGGTTGTTTCTAGGATGGGATGGCTTAAGGAGCAGAGTAACTCCTGTCACGTTTTCAGGCTCACTCTTTCCCTGCTGGTGCAGAGGTTTGTACCAGTAGTGTTCCCATGGGGCTACCTCTGTTACTGTGCTAGCACATGGCCATGGCACCACTGTTGCTGGATACTATACCATTGAGATACACCAGTGTAGCAGCTGGTCAACTCCATGAATATCCCCCCCCCCTCCAAGGATTGTGTGGTTTACATGCTTAATTTATTGTGTCAGGTTAATTGAATGAAATCAGTTGTGGTTAATTTAATAGATAACACAATCAGCATCTTAATTAAAATCACAAACCTTGAAAGGACAACATGTTTCAACGTATAAGCATTTTTAAATGCTCCATAACTTTAAAATATGTTCAGCAGTCTGTTGGATTTTTCTTTTCCATTCTACAATCCACTTACACTTAGTTTAGAAAGATGGTAAAGAAAAAACTAATGATATATGTGCATTTAATGGAGTTGTGATAAAGTGTACTTTTAGAAGCTTAAAAATGCTGTGCAAACAGCTTTTGAACAGTGAAGGGTTAAATCTTTACAAAAAATGGGGAACCTTGAGTGACAGGCTGCTCCAAGCAAACTGATTGGTTAGCAGCAGCTGAGAAGCGAAAGACTTCTGAGCTGAATGCTGAAGAGAATTCATTCAGATTTCAGCCCTAGTTGAGAAGAATCATATATTGACAGTTTTGGAATTCAGCCCTGACTGAGAGCAGATTTACACTGACAGGAGAACTGGGGAGAGTTGGCAAGGATGAGTGGGTAGTTTAACAAAGACTTCCATTCGGGCTAAGGAAAGGGGATAGATCTTCCCGAGAGAGAAGAAAGTTCCCTATCCAGAGCTGATAGTTAGCTCTGAAGAGTGCAGAGTTCCCTAGTCTAGTGTGGTTAGAAACTGCCTTTAGGGATCTTAAAAGTCAGTTAAATACTTCCAATGAGTACTGGTGTTTCAAGAGAAGAGGTTTGGGTGCTGAAACCAAAAGGAGAGATATTACTCAAAGAAAGCATGCTACAGTGCTTGGGGAAAACACAGGAATAAAGGCCTCTGGACATAAATATTTCAGTCACAATTGCTTAAGAAACACTCATTAGCTTGAAACATAAGAACTAAAGTCTGTATGTACTGGTTTTACCTCAGAATTTTCAAGCCTGATTTCACCTGTTTTTTCCCTTCTATATTAAATAAAACATTTTGTTATTTTTGAATTCCAAAAGTGCCAGTTGTTTAAGTCAAAGTGTGCTTTGGATCCTTCCTTCAGGTTCCTGGGCTGGGCCAACAGCTAAAATATTATACTATGAGAGGAAAGGATACCTAGAGTTCTTTAGGAAAAAAGAAAACAGATAACAAGGACAGCTCAGTCACAGAAGGGAAAGAAAACTAGAAGGAAAATCTTGCCTCTGAGGGAGTAAGTGGACAGAGCCATCATAGGAGCAAATATCCTATTCTTCTGCAAATCCAGAAATAGCGTTTTGCATGGATGTAAAATTAAATCAGAAGGAACTTTTAAGCAGAAGCCCTGTTTGTGATATATAAGGGAGGGGAAGTAAACTAGTGAGAAAAAGAGCATACAAAAACTTACTGAAAAGTACAAATGAAGTGGGATAATTTATGAATTTCAGAATAATGTAAAATTATGCTTGTGTGTCATTAGTACTACTGTGATTCTCTATGGACTGTTTATGCCCTCTCAATTTCATAAGACTGGAACTTGGAGAAAAAGGAAGTTAAAGTGGTTTTAAGATGCATTTCATACAGTTTATTTCACCATAGCTTTTATAAGCTTTAGAAAACAACATTGAAGAAACAGTTCAAAGCTTAAGAGATTCATGTCTCAATTGATTGCATTTTATAGACTTCAAAAACAATTTTATATTTTAATTTAATTTCATCCTAAACATATTCTACCCAAAGAATTATGCTGTTTACATTTGGAACTCTAAAGGAAGACGCCAGCAAACTTCTGAGTTTATTTAATTAAATTTAATCTTCAGAATATTCTGGCCTGATGGTTGTGTTGTTCGTTTTATTTATTCAAAACATTTTTATGCCACCTTTCCCCTCTGTCAAGGCGAACGTTAAAATTTAAAAATTGAGCAATTAATAATGCATTTAAAATTTTAAAGCAATTCAATTAAAAACACAAACAAATATGAGTGGTCGGCCAACAGATGAAGAAGGGAAGATGTACTTTGTTTTTTGAAGCCTTCCTTCTTGTATTATAAGTTCCCTTAAGTCTCCCGGGGGGGATTAGATATAAATAAAACAAACATACAGTATGGAAAGGCTTATTTACATAGCATAGATCATTAGTGCTGTATTGCCATCCCCTTTCTGACAGGAAGATGCTACCTGGATTCAGTACTCTCAGATGATATGATATGATCAAATCATAGATTGCGATCCATCTATGCAGCACTGTTCCTGTGGTTGCATTCCAGCGAGAGGAACTGCTTATGCAGCCTTAATTATCAGAGAAAGGCATCAAGCCACATATGTGTGGATCCCAAGCCACGAAAAAGATCCATGTGAAGATGCCTGATTCTATGCATGGTTCTCTCTGGTTCAACGTATTGTCCCATCACTGATGATACAGTTGTTGCTCCTATCCCTGTGGGCTTCGCCTAGTTCTAGTTC
The DNA here is from genome assembly GCF_049243985.1 of Paroedura picta. NCBI lineage: Eukaryota > Metazoa > Chordata > Lepidosauria > Squamata > Gekkonidae > Paroedura > Paroedura picta. The sequence continues at coordinate 43,377,998 of NC_135370.1, read as the reverse complement.
AGGAGGTGTAGAGCTTGTGAGTCTTCTTTTAAGTAGTGGAGTGAGTAGCCATTACAACTTCATATACCTTCCAGATTGGAGGGGACCCTATGGCGCAGAGCTCAAAATACAGTGGCTATTACTGAGTGTGGATTCACAGAATTTTAAACAGCTTTGATATTCTAATTCCTACAGAAACTTATTACGGTAGACCCCCTTCCTTAGCAAATCTAGCATTGTTACTCAATCCCTACTTGACACTGTTTCTCCTTACAACAACAACCCCATTAGGTAAATTAGGTTGAGCCAGTTTCTAGGTTACGGTCACCCATCAAGCTTCCATGCACTGTGGAGGATATGAACCTGGGTTTTGTCTGGTGTTCTAACCATTATACATCGCTGATCAAGCTCTAGTGCTGAGAGTCTTGGCTATCAAACTAGGTTGTAGGATAAGTTCTGGCTTACAGTTAAATCTTTGCCCCTCAGTCAGATACCAACCATCCTTATCTAACCTCAGTTCTTCAGTGTCGAAATGATTACAGACTAGTAGTAAAGCTCATTGTATACTATAATACAACGGGTATTAGCTCATGGCTTGGTGTGGATGTTGTACCTCACTTGGAAGCTGGCAACCCTAAGAAGAGGTCTCTCTGTGCACAAAACTCCTGACCCAAAGCAATCACACTTAGGAAGTGTGGCATTCCTGAACATGAACCTATATCTATCTGGCAACCTAACCTCCTTTCTGCAATGTTTTCTTGATCTGAAGTAGGCCAGGGACACCATGTGGCTGACTGGAGGTATTATACCCTTTTGAGGATCCACTTTCATGAAATATTTCCAACCCTGGGGTAGCCAACATGCAGGTGGGGCCTGGGTATCTCCTGGAATTACTGTTCAGCTCCCCAGGCTGAAAGGGCTGCTTTGGAGGGTGGTAAGGTAAAGGTAAAGGTATCCCCTGTGCAAGCACCGAGTCATGTCTGACCCTTGGGGTGACGCCCTCCAGCGTTTTCATGGCAGACTCAATACAGGGTGGCCTTGCCAGTGCCTTCCCCAGTCTTTACCGTTTTACCCCCAGCAAGCTGGGTACTCATTTTACCGACCTCGGAAGGATGGAAGGCTGAGTCAACCTTGAGCCGGCTGCTGGGATCGAACTCCCAACCTCATGGACAGACAGCTTCAGAAAGCATTTCTGCCGCTTACCACTCTGTGCCACAAGAGGCTCAGAGCCCTTTTGAAGCCGCACTTCACAACTTCACTTTCACTGGGCTTAGCTAACATAGTCTGTTGCTTGGCTGGTGAAGTTTGCCCTTCTGAAGCCTGGGGCCTATTGCTGTCATCTCCAGTTCCTGTTGTCAGCAAAGCCAAGTTGTTGCCTAATAAAACTGGAAAGCCTAGTTCCCCCCCTCACACACACACACACGCACACACACACCAAGTCTCACTGTCTACTTTCCTGTAAATCCAAGCTAACTCCACTTGAAATCCTGGGCCACATGCCTTTTATTTCCTTCATGGCAAATTCTGATTTTTATCAGGCCAGGCTTGAGCAAAGTCACTTCAGCCCCTGTGTCTCTCCATTCACTTACTTGTTCACCATTTGCAGTTACAAGGTCTAAATATTACTTATTTATATCTTCTTATACTTTCCATGCTTGCAGGACCCTTGCTGGTCTGTCTATCTGTTTGTGCTAAAAATCTCCAGACTTTAAGGATAAGCTCTCTAGGCAATAATGGATGCTTTGGAGAGTGGACAGGGCTGTTGTGCAAAATAAACATTTGAGCATCCCACACAGGTTGTTGTGGAGATGAAACACTTGAGGTCTGCTGCACAGGGTTCTTTTAATGATGAAACAGGAAACAAAATAACCTCGCAACAGTATCTAGTTTCATCTGCACAACAACCTTGTGTGGTAGGCCTCAAATGTTCAGAGAATGGTGGAGAAGAGACATGAATGACTTGGCTGTGTCTTCCTTCCAGTAGCGAGGGCCGCCGTGCCAGGGCTGTCCGCAGCCAGTGCGGGCGCATCACACAACGCTCCCCTGTGGGGGGGGGTGGGCGGTTCGGGAGGCGCGAAACTCCTCCCGACTGGTGTGAATTGTATCTTCGCGCCTTCCAATGGGCCCCTCACCCGGACCGGTCCCGCCCACTCTGCCCTTAGCGAATTATGAAGGAGAAATGATAGAAGACAGACAGATAGATGACAGTACCGTATCTTATCAGCTTAGAGGGAGATAGTGAGTAATTTCCATATCCTTTTAAATGACTTAGATATAATTGCTCTAGTCTATCACTATGAATAGCAATTGTCAGACACTATATAGAAGTTTGACAAAGGTAAGAAGGAAATTGTGAAGGAGAGAAGGTTGAAAATGATATGAAAAATATAATATAGAAGCAGCAGCTAGCCAAAACAAGATGATGGGTATAAAGGAAACTTAGGAAAGTCAGCAGGGAATTCTTTTCCTCAACCTGTATTTTTCCATTTCCATTTTGCCAATTCCATTTCTCAGCATGCAGGGCTTTCTAAATGTAATTAAAACATTTATTTTCCACCCCTCCTCCCAAAAGGGTCCTGAAGGTGGGATGCACTGATTGTAAACACAATACATTGTTATCCATATTTTTCTTTTATGGGGCTAAATATTTTAAGTTGATCCTTGAACTTCATATACTGAATCTATAAAAATAAACTGGGCAGAATACTGTTAATCAGCTAAATGAGAACAAACAACAACCTGACGTTTATAACCCCCTGAATTACAGAGCATAAAATCCAGAATTAATGTCTTTATTTAAACTGCTGATGAGTTCCGGTCATAAAAAAGGTCTTTATTTAGCAGATGATAATTCAGTTGGTAGAGTTTGTAAACATTGTAAGCAAACTTCATAAATAATGTGTCATAATATTCATTGATTATGGATATTATTTTTTGAGGGGAGTTTTTAAGCTTTCATGATTATTTAAATTGGAAGATAATTACATTGGTGAAACGCATGAAGACAATTCATTAACTCCAAGAACGCTTTCCTGGAGGTGTGCCCCACTGAGCACACTTTAGGAGGGTTCCAAGTAGATGGAAGCTGTAGAACAGGGGTAGTCAAACTGCAGCCCTCCAGATGTCCATGGACTACAATTCCCAGGAGCCCCCTGCCAGCATTTGCTGGCAGGGGGCTCTTGGGAATTGTAGTCCATGGACATCTGGAAGGCCGCAGTTTGACTACCCCTGCTGTAGAACAATGGAACCGACTACTGCTTTTGCTGCTGCCGTTTCAGACTTCCTTCCTTGGAAGACTTCCAGCTGTTGCCTCACCCTGACTTAGCAGAAACAGGCTGCTTTCAGCTTTTGTGGCATTTCATCGGAGGGACATTGAAACAGGCGGAACAAGCCCATAAATCAGCTTATAGATAAGTGTCCATTTTCTTTGCACATTCTACATTTGCCTGCATTTTAGTAGTTTCATATGTTTCTCTTAATCACAGAAGAATTTTATGTTCTGGTCTCACAAAGCCTCATACTGTTGCCCCCCCCCCCGCCCCCGGTCTCCCGCATTTGCTATGAATGATTTTCTATAAAGACCTGAAAAATTAATAGTTTTTTGGGGATGCTTCTTATGCCCATTTCAGAATCATTTGTTCTTGCCAGGTACCCCTGGTAACTAGTGTGGGGGGTGAAGAATCGGGGTGGGGACTCAGCAGGAGCAAAGAGAGGCCCAGGCCAGTCTCATTATAGCAACACAGTGACATCACTTCTGGAATGCACCCAAAGTGATGTCATTGTGACACAGGGATACTCTGGGATTTGGGCAAAAATTCTGTTAGAAGTAATTTTTAACTGAATTTTTGGACCAATATCAGAGCATCCATGCATCACTGGGGACATGCTGATGCAATTTCCGGTGTGCACAGGCAGTGACATCACCACATTGCCTGTGACACAGGCTTAGATCTGTTGCTGGAAAGCTTCCTGGGTGACCTCGGGCCAGTCACATTCTCTTAGCCTAACCTACCTCACTGGGTTGTTGTGAGGATAAAATGGAGGAGAGAACAATTTAAACCACTTTGGCTCCCCAACTGAGATAAAGGTGGGGTATAAATGATTGAAATGAGATAAAATTCCCTGTTGGCCAGCTGATTATACGGGGGGCAGGGGGATGGAGCAGGGGCTATTCTGCTCTCATCTGGGGCCACCTAGTCTTTCTCAGAGTTAACAAAACCAATCCCAACTTGTTTCTAGAAGCGAAATGTGGTCAGCTTGAATTTAATGAAGATTCATCTGGAAACGGCAGCACCCAGGTTCAAATGCCCACTCTGTCATGGAAGCTGGCTGGGTGACCTAGGACAAATTAGGTACCTTCTCTCAGCCTAACCTACTTCACAGGGCTAGAACAAAGGAAATGAGAATGTTGTAAAGTAATGTATTCACTGGGGAGAAAATTAATATAAATGAAGTAAAAAAAATAAATTTGTTTATCTGCAGGGACTGTCTTGCAAAATGCTTCTATTTATGCAATATCTAACCAAGCCTTGTTATTTTTCATAGCAGCTTATTTTCCCCCCTTGTTCCAGTGGAGAATTTTCTATTAGATGGTTTCTTCAATAGACTGCTAATTGAGTTTTCTTTAGTGAACGCAAATGTTAACATTTCTCCATCTACTTTCCCCACACCATTCATATTTTATAAGCATCTGTCATGCTAGCCAATAATCTTTTTTTTAAACTCAAAATCTGCAACTGCTTTCCCTTTTCTTTGCGGGGAAAGTGACCCGACCTCTAGATTCCATTGGCTGTGCTTTTCAACACCTTTTCGGCTCTATGCTTTCTGAGGGTATCCTGAAGAACTGGGCACACTGCTCCAAACGGGGCAGCACCAGAAATTTATTGACTTATTTTTGTATTTGTACGCTGCCCTCCCCTGAAGATATTATGACATTTTATTTTTCTGCCCCTTTTGTAGTAATCAGTAATGCAGAATGCCCTTTTAATCTTCAGCCACGAGCTTAGTATTTTCTTTGCCATGGCTTGGATCCTGTGACATTTTCCTCCCTACACTCTTCCCTGCAGATGCTACAGAGGCCTTCGTCCACAGAGCTCCTTGAGACACTGATCTTGTGCACGTTGAAGTGCTAGCAGCATGGGGAATAAGTGGCCCTCGGCAGGAAAACTTTGACAGCACTCAGAGAGAGTGCAAAGGTGTGTGACAATGTCATGTTCTCCGTCCTGGAGAATCTCTGCTGCTTCAGGACATATACCATTGATTGATAGATAAAAGTTCGGAATTTTGCTCCAGTATGTATTTTACATTAACACTGAATTGCATTTACTATTTTGCTGCCTATTCAGCTAGTTTAGCGAACTCCTTTTCAAGCTCTTTACAATCTGTTGGATTTTCCACTGTCTTGGATAACTTGACGTAATCTTTAAACTTGTCCAATTTATTGCTCACTCCACGATTTAGATTGTTCAGGAATATGTTGAGTGGTGCTAGTTCCAGTCGGATCCCTTATTTACTTACCTCCCGTTTTCTTCCTGGAAGAACTTCAGTGTATCAACCAGCTTTGGCTCACAGTTCTGTGGCCAGTGGCAGACATTTTAAAATTATTCTTATATAACTTCTATCCTGCCAGTCCCATTGACTGGCTCGAAGTAGATAACAATTCAGAATACCCCCCACCCCATTAAAACTCATTATAAAACCCCTTACAATGGACATCACAAACCAAGGCCAATTGGCAACAGTTAACTCTCCCAATCCCCCTGCACACAGAGAAGAATAGCACCTCTGGGGCGGGGGGTATAAAGGAAGCCACAGAGCTCTTATTCAGGGGAGCCCAGCTCTTAATAGCCCTGGCCTCACCCGAAGACCTGGCAAAAGAGCTCCATCTTGCAGGCTCTGCTGAGAGTTCTGCATTCCCTGGCATTCAAATTAATTATGGATGTGTTGAACTTTCTGGTTAGATTCCTGCTTACCTGTGTACCAAATGTGATGGTAAGTGGTCTCCATCAGTCCCTGGGCACTCCTCAGGATTAAATCAAGTGTTGCTTCCTTTCTTGTCAACTGCACAACTGACAGTGGCGAAGCACAGCAAATTTACTGCATCTGGAAATGCCATTTTTGCTGTGATTCTACATTAACCAAGTCAGTGTCATGATAGTGGATGTCAACTAGGACTGTAGCTATCTTCAGGATTTCTCTATTTCAAGATTACCATATATACTCGCATATAAGCCTAGTTTTTCAGCCCTTTTTAAAAGCTGAAAAGTCCCCCTCGGCTTATATGCGGGTATTAATAAAAACAGCTTCCAGACAAGACTGGAGGGTGGGGGTGGGAGACAAGTATACTTGCCTGAAGAAACAGGAACAGCAGAGACTCAGCAAGCCTGGGTGGGAAAGAGCAATCTCTGCATCCCCTCCTCACTGCCTTAACGAGGCTAGCACGAGGCTAGCACATGCTGCAGGAAGCTCTGAAGCCTCTGTCTCAGAGGGAGAACAGAGAGCAGAAGGAGGAAACATTCCTAGAGGAAAGAATAAAGGCACGAGGGATCAGAGGGAAAGAGGAGGCAGGAGGAGAGTGGGAAGAAAAGGGTAAAAAATCCTGCCCAAAACATGTGGGGGGGGGAGAGGAAAAAGTCACTATCCAAACACCACCCTCGGCTTATATGTGAGTCAATAAGTTTTTCCAGCCTTTTTTGGTGTAATTAAGTGCCTCGGCTTATATGCGGGTCAGCTTATATGTGAGTATATACGGTACCTTTTGGATTTTAATCAGAAGGCTGGTAGTTTGTCCCTATTGCTGTTACTTTTTGAGTATGGTACTTCCAAACATTCTCAGTCCTGGATTGCCGGGCTAGTCCAATCTCACCTGATCTTGGAAGCTAAGCAGGGTCAGCCCTGGCTAGTCTCTAGATGCCTGACTTCCTGGGAATACCAGTGTTGTGAACAAGGGAGACAATGGCCAACCACCTCTGAAAGTCTCTTGCCTTGAAAATCCTATGGGGTCACCTTAAATCAACCGTGATAACAACCATTTTTTTTAAACCCACAGTGATTCTTTGAGGGAGTTTATTCTCCTTATTCTCTGTGCAGATTGACAGCAATTTGGGCCAGGTTTAGAGCATACAAGTCTGGGAGACCCCAAGGTCTGCAGAAAAATTTGAACACTTTGCCAAACTGGGGTTTCTCCGCCCTGCAAAAAGAACATGTTTGTGCAACGGCGGACAATAGCAACTTATCTCAGTGGGGAGAGGAGGAAGAGCCATGAGAGCCCATGTGCCCTGACTCTGCTCACCTCCACCTGTTGTCTGGAGACTAGTCAGTGTTGGGGGAGCAGAACACCACAGTGAGTTGAAAAGTGAGAAGCAGGAGTTGCTGCCATTCACTACTCTGCCTTCACCTCACACTACTGAGGTCAAGCAGTTGGCTGGCTGGACTGATGGATGGATGGATGGGAGCAGGATCAGCTGACCATCACCACCTCTGTGTAAGCCATGGAGGGGTAGCAGTGCAGTCAGGCAATGGAAACAACATCTTCCCTCCCTCCCGAACCTGGTCAGTGGATGAGTGAACTGGGCAGGAGGCACAAATGGTGCATGGGAGACAGTGGTACTGCTGACAGGTCAATCAAGTGATTGGTCTGGTAAGCACATGCAGGGAGGAAGGTGGATTCTTCCCCCATTAATCTTGTTCCCCACTTGTTGGATATAGATGGAGAATTCCCCGGTTTCAAGTCACAACCGTACATCTTTCTATAGTATTACCATATCCTGATGATGCCTATTGTTCTACCCGATTTCCAATATGCCAAATATATTTTTGTTCTCTCTAAGGATCAAATGTTTAAATTCTCCTAGTTTGGCTTCAAGATATTTTAGCATTACCGAGTAAACCTTCGGTCTCTCTTCAGGTTTCCCTTTTGTGTACATTTTAAATGTGGCTCTTATGGGATGAGAAGAGCATTATGGGATGAGAAGAGCATTATGGGATGAGAAGAGATGTATTGCAATTTATGTACAGGTAATTGTTACTACTCTTGATGTTCCTATGAGATGAAGCATTTCTGTCATTGCAATATACTATGTTTATACAATCATGCTTCATCCAGATGTCAGCATTAGCTGTGAAGGCTTCAGCTTGGTGCTACCTGATACTCACTTTACACTTGCCAGCATCAAGCTATCAGAAATTAACCATGAAATTAAAATCCGTGGAAGCTGTATGCTAATGGACACGGACTAAGGATAGTGGCTATTTTCTTTAGTTCATGTTTAACATATGTTGCTTAGCTTTGCAGTAGAATTTCATTTCATTTGGAGCTTGATTGGGTCAAAACATTGTTCAGCACATTCCTTAGAACACTTCACGGGGACCAAAACATAAGAAGATCCTTGTTGGATCAGACTAGTCCATCCAGTCCAGCATCCTGTCTCACACAATGACCCTCTTCTGAAGGGCCAACAGGACATAAAGGCGGAGTCTTTCCCCCGATGTTGTCTCCTGGCTCTGGGATGCAAAGGATTAGAGCCTCTGACTATGCGGCGTCCCCTTAGTCACCATGGCTAGTGGCCACCGATAGATCTAGCCTCTGTGAATCTGTCAAATCCCCTTTTAAAGCTTTGGCCATTCACTGTCAGTGCATTCCACATTTTAATCACTCTCTGTATAAAGAAGTAATTCCTTTGTCTGGCTTGAATCTGCTGCGTATCAACCTCATTTGATGTCATTGATTTCCAAGTATTTTGGGAGAGGAAGAAAAATGTGTCTTTGTCAACTCTCTGTACCCTTTGCATAATTTTATAAACCTCTAGTATGTCCCATACCCCACTTGTCTTTTTTCTAAACTGAAAAGTCCCAGACTCTTGGCCTTTCCTCATAGGGAAGGTGCTGCAACCTCCTTAACCATCTTAGTTGCCTCTTCTGGAGACGACTCTCCATTGGATATAATGGAGGAATGGGAGCACCCTCTTCTCCCATTTGAGTTCCTTAAGAACACCTGGGTGTATGGCATTAAGATCTGGAGATACATTAGTTTTTAATTTCCCCAGTAGGCCTAGAACCTCGAGAATTTCATCTCTTGTCACCTCAATTCAGCTCAATTATTCAGACTCCCTTCCTGAAAAAAGTGACACGTGTCCCTCAATTTCCACAGTGACCACGGAAGCAAAATATTTATTGATCTATCACTGAACAGACTTATGTAGGATTCTAAATAAAACTGTTTAGATTTGCTCTCTAAATGTTCTTGCCTTTCCCAAAGTGCTGACATTAACTTCTGTTTTGCTCCATGAAGTTCATAATAGCCAATTTCCAGCTAGTGGAATGAAATAAGTAAGTGGTGACTTTCATGTTATGTAACGGTTTTGAACTTGGGCCACATTCTAAATTTAATCTTGATTCTTTACACAAAGTCACAGCATTCTGTTTAATGAGCCAATGCATGCACCAAATTTTCACAAACAGCCATGTGTTCACTGCGGTATAATTGTTGGATGGGTAAATTGGCCTGTTTGATCTGTACTCTAAATAGTGATACCCTTCCAAGCCATTTCAAGTCAGTGAGCTTTGAATGGAACTTTGTTTAGGGCTGCATTGCTAATCTCATAAGAGTTTATCTAGTTGGGAAAATTTTCCAAATATTTATCCTCCTGTAATTCTACCTAGGTCTCCAACTAGTCTTCCTTGTCATGTGATTAGTAAATAGATAACAGACTTACTTGTCTTTTAACTAAAGATAATAATAATTCTTATACAGAAGAATGTGACAAATAGGGACAGGGCTATTTAATTCATTCAGTTAGTCTCCTTCCTGGAATATCCCTAAATAGCTTCTAAGATAAAAATTACAACTAGAGTATTATAAAATTCTGTGGTGCTTAGCCAGTGTTTTAGTGTTCTTGTCTCACTTTTATTTGAGAGCCAGTTTGGTGTAGTGGTTAGGAGCGTGGATTTCTAATCTGGCATGCCGGGTTCGATTCTGCACTCCCCCACATGCAACCAGCTGGGTGACCTTGGGCTCCCCACGGCACTGATAAAACTGTTCTGACCGAGCAGTGATATCAGGGCTCTCTCAGCCTCACCTCCCTCACAGGGTGTCTGTTGTGGGGAGAGGAATGGGAAGGCGACTGTAAGCCGCTTTGAGCCTCCTTCGGGTAGGGAAAAGCGGCATATAAGAACCAACTCTTCTTCTTCTTCTTCTTGAAAAGTAATAATAAATAAACACAAAAGCTGTAGTCTAGACCAGGGGTAGTCAACCTGTGGTCCTCCAGATGTTCATGGACTACAATTCTCATGAGACCCTGCCAGTGTTGACTACCCCTGGTCTAGATACTGCATTTGCAGCTGTTACCTCTGGCTATGCATCCTGCTTCTATCATGCCAAATGCCAAACTTCCTTATATTGGTACATGTGGCTATTAGTTTGACAAATGTAATTGAAGCTATTTTACTGCTACTACATGTGTGGGAAGAGAAGAAGGAGTTGGTTCTTATATGCCACTTTTCTCTACCCGAAGGAGTCTCAAAGCGGCTTGCAATCGCCTTCCCGCACAGGGCACAGCTTCTTGAAAAGAAGTTTAAAATGCAAGAATTCTATTTGAAGAAGAGAATTTGACCTAAATAAAATAAACACACAGAATTGAAAGACTGGAGCTCTCTCTGATTTTTTTCCAAATTAAATAGAATTAAAAAAACTTACATGAAATATCACTAATAGTATAAATGTAATTAAAAAATTTTCACTGGCTATCCAATTACGAATAGAGGAAAAGATATCACTCTTTAATTATAAAAAGCAAGGTGAGGAAAGAATTCTGAAAATGCTACTAATTGTGCATGCAGAGACTAAGCAATACATGCCAAAGAAATTAAAAATCTTCCCACTCTTGTAATTATTTTGAATAGCCTGCGGCTTTTTAATTATAATTGTAAAACAATTCTAAGTTAACTATAAAAGCATGGTTTCACATGATGGCTTTATTAAGCTCACGAGTATGGCTGAATCTAGCAGAAAAATTCTGCTAATGGAAGGGGGTGATGTTCACTGATTCTTCAGATAGGGTTGCCAGGTCCCTTTTGGCCCTCTGCAGGGGAGAGGACTGTTGCCAGCTTCAGGTTAGGAAGCTCCTGTAGGTTTGGAGGTGGAGCAAGGGGAGGACAAGGACCTGAGTGGGGCACAATGTCATAGAGTTTACCCTCCAAAGTATCAAGTTTCTCCAGGACAACTGGTCTCTGTAGTCTGGAAATGAGCTATAATTCTGAGGGATCCCCAGGTCCCACCTGGAGGCTGGCATCCCTTCTTTCAACTGTGTCCACATACTGTTCCTGAAGGTCCCCTGTACATATGTGAAGTCCCAGAAAGCAAAAGAAATGGGAAATTTTTGGAGGAGACACCCACCCTTTTTCCCCAAGAACCTTTTTAAATGGGGGAATTGTGAAATTTTGAGGACATTGAAAATCCTCCTATGAAATATTTTCTCTCTTAGAATGAGTGAAATGATTCTCAAGGCAAGATTATTCACATTCAATATGTCTAGTATGAAAAATTAGGATCTTTCAAATTTCCCAGCAGAAAACAGTAGGAAATGTGGGAGAGCACTGGGAAAAACCCTCTTATTAAATATATATTATGTTTCTCAGAGAAAATTTACACGTATAATTCGCTGTATGAAAAATTTACATCTCTGATCCCCTGTCACTTAAGCATGGCATTTGAGGGGGAGACAAGAAAATCTCACACAGGTGACAAAAATTGTTGATACCAGTAGAGATTTACCAAGGAATCCAAGCCTGTGTCATTCTGATTATATGGATGCCAGTTCCCAGGTGGGACCTGGGTTCTCATCTCCAGACTAAAGAGTTCCCCTAGGAAAAATCACTGTTTTAGAGGGTGGACTCCATAGTATTATTATTCCATGAAACATCACCAGTTCCCACCCTATGAGTCTCAGGTCAGAATAATCTGACTGTGAATCCTGTCCTACAGTCTGATTCACACATTACTGAGTATACAGATTAGGTCTGGGGTACTATGTATTCCCAATTGCAATGTATGGCTGCAAAAGTTGGACCATAAGGAAGGCCGAGCGTCAAAGAATTGAAGCTTTTGAACTCTGGTGCTGGAGTAGACTCTTGCGAGTCCCTTGGACTGCAAGGCAAGCAAACTGGTCAGTCCTAGAGGAGATCAGCCCTGACTACTCCTTAGAAGGCCAGATCCTGAAGATGAAACTCAAATACTTTGGCTACCTCATGAGAAGGAAGGACTCCCTGGAGAAGAGCCTAATGCTGGGAGAGACTGAGGGCAAAAGAAGAAGGTGACAACAGAGAATGAGGTGGCTGGATGGAGTCACTGAAGCAGTAGGTGCAAGCTTAAATGGACTCCGGGGAATGGTAGAGGACAGGAAGGCCTGGAGGATCATTGTCCATGGGGTCGCAATGGGTCAGACACGACTTCACACCTAACAACTATGTAACAGTCAGTGAGTTGGGGTTCTCCTCAATTCCCATGTGCATGGCACCCAATTCAGATCAAAACTGCAGTGAGCATGGAATAGGGTTTTCTACTGCCATGTGAACCATTTTCCCAACCTTGAACAGCAAGAGGCTGGTGCTATTCAGTCCACTAGAAACCCCTAAATCAGTGGTCCCCAACCTTTCTGAGGTCCCCAACCTTTCTGTGCAGCCGCGCCCGCACAGGCCACGCATGCGCGATGCGCGGCCCGGCCTTGATTCCCTCTCCCCGCCCTCCTGCAGTAAGAAGCTTCCTGGGCCGCAAGCTTGCGGCCTGGGAAGTTTTTTACTGCGGGGGGGGCAGGGAGAGGGAGCCGCGGCCCGGCGCCATGGCCTTCGCGGCCCGGCAGCGGGCCGCCGCCCAGCACCGGGCAGCGGCCCGCAGGTTGGGGACCACTGCCCTAAATGAATAGGCTCGTTCTTAGGAATGGGCTTTGAAGCTAGTTCCAACATAAGTTAGAAGACAAATCATTTCATCTGTGTCCGATATGCATATCCAAAAATTCTGGACCATGATGCAATGTGCCCAACAGAAACTCACAGTGTCAGCCTGAAAAAAGGACTATCCTATAGAATATAAGGCCCAAATCAAGCAAACATTAGACAAATCCAGCTTGGTGTAGTGGTTGAGCATGGAGGCTACTAATCTGAATAACTGATTTTGATCCCCCATTCCTCCACACGCAGCCAGATGGGGGATCTTGGGCTAGTTACATCCTGTTAGAAGCTGTTCTGACTGAGCAGTCCTATCAGGGCTCTCTCAGCCTCACCGACCTCACAGGATGTCTCTTGTGGGGAGAGGAAGGGTAGGCATTTGTAAGCCACTTTGAGACACCTTTGGGTCTTAAAACCCAGCTCTTCTTAAAGGCCACAGTATATATAATTACCTTTCAGAACTACATCTTTATTTCAACTATTTCTAAACTTTGGTGGCCATTTTGCTAATACTGTCACTAGGAAAGGCTACAGATGAACAGGACAATACAGAAAAGGCTGAGCCTGAAATAAGAGTATAATTGACACCATAAACAGAAGTAACCCCAAAAGAGATGGATGGAGAGAGCAATCTGAAAGGGAAGAAGTAGATTAAGCCAGCTGGGAAGTTAAATTGGGGCTGGGGCTCAACCATCTACTTAGTAACAATGATATTTATACTATATTTTTACCACTTGGTGTGCAACTTGCTTGTTAATCTTTAATGCACATAGGACCCCCTTGAAGCTGGCCTGCTGTTAGGAATTATTTTTGGTTATTACCAAATAAAAGTCACTAAACCCCTGGGATGGCAGGATGTACTAACAGCCCATTTCACAGGTTATGTAATTAGAAAGAAATGTTGGTGGCTTGATTAAAGGTTACTGTGGAAATCAAGTGTCTTCGGCTCAGCACATTTTAACAGGTCATTTTTTGCCCTATTAGCCACCATATTCTCCTCATGTAATTACAGGCCCGAAAGGCTTCATAAAGAGAGCTATGACTCAACTAAAAATAGCCACAGACTTTTCTGCCAGGGCAGCACTAATATAAATATCTCCATCAACTTATGAATAAGCTTTTGCTCTTTAGCAACATGAAGTGATCTCTTCTCAGGCAGGGAGAATTTAAAAGACAAAGCCTGGGAGAGTGAGTCAGAACAACTATCAAGAGCATGCTGTTATAAAATAGCACATTCATAAAAAACATAAGTCTTACAATATTAGTTTGATTCCTTTCAAAGAGAATGTGCTAATACAAAAACTCAAAAACATTTCTGGCAAAAAAAAAATGAACCTGGAACATGTCTTTCACTTTCTCAAAGAAAGGGGAAATAGGTTTTTCTTATGAGTTGCGTAGCGGAAATTGACAGTTCTTTACAATGCAATAGTAGTATTGGTAGGGTCAGACAGGGGCTATTGCCCAGCAGGGCTTCTGATTGGTCACTGGTGATGAGATTTTCTTAAAATGTTGCTTTGGCAGGTGCTGTCACCACAGCACTGCAGGACTGAAGAAAAACTCCATGCATTATTTTTAAAACATCCTGTTAAACTGAGCCTCTGCCTAAAATGATGAAGATTTATTATTCAGCTCCTGAAATTCTGTGCTTGCCTTCAAGTTTCACCTTCAACTCCAATACTCTTGTTCCCTATAGGCCCAAAGTTTATGAATCTATATAGGAGGAGCCACTCACTGAGATCTTCTCATAGTTTATTGGATTCAGTGAACTCATATTGATTGGCAGGTAATTGTATATTCCAGTCATGCCAAACAGGTAAGCACTATGTCAAGTAATTAAAAAAACACATGCAAACCTCATGCACCCCCTTTTATTAGTCTATCAGTGTTAAACTTAGTGAAAAGAGGAGATCCAGGCCTACAAAGGAGATACAAAACCTACAATGTGAGAATTTACACGTCTAAGCTGAACCAGATCTTGACAGTTCATTCAATTTGCTATTACCTGTTGTTTTTTCCCGACAGGTTGTTTTTTGTAATGTTTTGTATTGTTTTAATGTTTTTTTTTAAATTGGATTTTATTGTTGTGGGGTTTTTATGTTGTAACCCACCATGAGCCAGCTTGTTGAAATTCAATAAATAAATAAATAATAGTGAGGGAGCACTACAGAGAAGACGAGGAGCTACTGGAAAACCGTCACGTGTCTGTATCTCTGCAACAGTCTTTTCGGCTTAATCAAACCTGTCTGCACTACTCCAATACAGACAAAGTTTGTTGAATACCTGGCTATGTAGATTGCATCTGGGGAACAGAACACAAGCCAAACTGTCAGGCAATTGCTTATCCCTGGTTAATACAAAGGAAGGTGATTGAAACTAGTTTAATTTGACTTATATGCCATCTTTCTGTTCAACAAACAGTCAAGACTTCAAAATAGACTTCAACATAGAAATACAATAATTATTTTAGTTGAGTGTGGAGACAATCTTCCCGAAGGTGCCTCTGGTTGTAGAACAAGGCAATGTTTCAATGTTGTGGTGTTTTTTTTCATTCATTCATTCATTCATTCATTCATTCATTCATTCATTCATTCCAGGCGGCTCACAATAAAAATACTAAAACGACAATCCAAGTATATCAGCAATTAAATGTCCCCAACCACAATTAAAACAATCCAGCAATATTAAAACAATATCAAGACGGTGGTAGGGTACAAAAAACCCCCCATTATTCTGTTGCTCCAGCCACCGTCGCTTACCACAGTTCTCATGTGGTAATATCTGGTTGAGATCATCCAAAGGATAGCTTACCATAGGGTGGGACCCCAAGGTTGTAACTCCAGGCACCCTTTCCCCAGCCTCAACCAAATGCTCCATCTTGCAGGCCCTGCTGAGCCTTGATAGCTCTGTCAGGGCCCTTAGCTCTGTCAGGGCCTTCTACGGGAAGCTCATTCCTCCAAGTTCGGGAAAAAGGTCCTGGCCCTGGTTGAGGCCAGGCGGATTTCCTAGGGACCCAGGACAACCAGTAGGTTCATACCCGCAGAGTTAAATGCTCTACGGGGGGCATAGGCAGACAGGTGGTCCCGCAGATAGATTAACACATTGAAATTCGTAAGTTGCCTTTAAAAAAGAATTTGGTGCTCAGTGTAACTTTGCAGTCCCCCAAACCTCCACTGAGAAGGGATTGGTTGCAATCAGTGATTGACTGGCTGAGGACTGGTAAGTAAAGTTCATGGTGCTCTCTCTTCTGCCTTCTCCCCTGCCTCGTAAGGAGGGGAAAAAACATGACACGGTGGTAGAGCAGCATGGAACATGTTTCCTGTATGGAGGGATGCAAATGCAAGGGTTATAATCCTGCATTTGCAAGCCGGAGGCTAAGCATGTTTTAGCCCCCCATGCAGAATTGGTCTGATTTTATTTTGGGCACTCCTGAAGAATCTTAACCATTTGGGTATGTGTACTCTGAGCCCTGTATTTGATCAATAGGAGGACAAATATTGTATTTTCTGATTTTTAGTGGCAGCGTAATTGCAGTATCTTGGCATCTTTTCCTCATTTAAGATCTCTTAATTCGTCAGGAGTGCTCCAAAATTCAATATACCATGAGTGAGTGAGTTACAGCACAGTCTTAAATACACCTTTCTATGGCCATTGCCTTCAGTGTACTTAGGAGGGTGTGGCCTGTTTAGGATTGGAACGTTAAGAACCACTTGAGCATTTTTATTGGCATTGCTGTTAGCTATGTGACTCAGCTATATAACTGGTATCTTGTTCCATGCTCTGCTTCTAAATACATTTTAGCGGTTTCAGTTCATAAAATGTATAATTCAAAACCCGGTTTTATTGATCTGAAACAGCCTTTTTCTTCAGCTACTGATGAGTTACATTTAATATTCTGATTAAATCACATTCTACATGTAGAAATACTAAATACTTACATCTGGGATGGGATGAACAATCCCCAATCCTGTGAGTGTATCCAAGTCGATTAATTATGACACTGAGGCAGGCTTGGTGATAGTAATCTGTAATCCTGACCGGTTCAGACCCATTTGCTATGTAGGTGTTTAAAGCCATGTACCAAGTCATATCCCCATGGATTATTATATAGGTCCTTCTTATATATTTTAAAGTCTGTGTTTGTTTATTATTTAATTTTTTAGGCCACCCTTCTTGAGCCTGTCATCTCGGAGTGGCTTATAACATTGAGAAAATACATCATAATAAAAACAATAAAAACATATATAGTTTAAAATTACTTAATTACTAAAATATCTGGAGGTACCTTGGAGAAGAAAATTACAGCAAAAGAAAACTCCTGCTTGGATCACACCCATAGTCCATCTAGTGTAGCAACCTGTGCTAAAAGGCCAGCAAACATGGCATACTCTTCCCTGATGTTGCCATCCTAACAATGGTATCCAGATATTATTTCTGGAATGTGGAGGTTCCCTTTACCACCAGGGTTAATAACCATTGATAGACCTACTATCTATGAATCTATCCCCTTTTAAATTTATCTGTGTATTAATAACACTAAAGTAGCATTTCCTGAATCTATTGGCCATTACCATCATTGGTTATCCCCAAGTTCTAGTATTAACAAGAAAGGTGGAAAGCTTTCGCTGTTATTTGAAATGACATGGAAAGCAACAAAATTTTGCATCTTAACATCACATGCCTTAAGAAATTTAAGCATTCAAAGACATCCTGTGACAGCGTAATTAGTATTAACTAGATTTGTTTAATTAGACTTAATTAGACTATTATAAGAAAAGAAAATCAACTAGAAGAAGATGATCCTAACTAAAGCTATCACTACCCAGTGGTCCAAAGTTCAACCAACCAAAGAACTATGAAATAATGGTAAATAATAATTATAGCACAATTTGCACAGACACTTCACATTAGGGGATTAAAGTAGTTTAGGATCCATTCTTCACAGAGTCTAATTCCAGTGCATTATCATTCCAGAAACAATCATGAATACAGAGATATACAAGCTCAGCATAATCTTTATGCTGTACAAGAGCAAAAGCTTCAAATGATGCTGTTTCATTGCAATACTGTTCCTGGAACTTTTACAGATATATAGCCTTGAGAAGCAATCAGGTGTTATAAAGAAAACACAGCATGATGCTAGGCTAGTTGAGAAACCTGTTTTAAGACCACTTTATAGAAGTTAGGTTAAAATTTAACTGAGGGTTGGTTTGGGTGTACATACTTGTATACGTATATATACTTGTTAAACATTTTAGGTGATATAACCATAGATGTTCATGTTGCCCCCCGCCCCCCAAAAAAGAGGCCAACGATGGGTCCGGAGGGGGTGGGAAGGAGAGGAGGCCCAGGTGGGTATATCCACAGCTATGCTTCCCAGCCATATTCTGCAGGATCACACTACTTCCGGGGTTTCTTGAAGCCTGAAGAATATTTCAGGGGTTTCTCAATAGCAAAAAGGTTGAGGCTGATGTAATCCATTTTGAGCCTCCACGAGGGTGCAGGGCAGAGTATAAGTTAAAGAAATGTACACTGAAACCTCATAAGCTGAGGTAAATTGTCTGGAGGAAGGGGAACCAAATGTTACGTCAATGTTTATTTTTGTTAACTGAGGCTCAGTTATAAATCATAACTGCCATTTGGAAAGTTTGTAACTGCTGGGAAGAAGTTGAGTTTCTGTTTATAAGCAGAAGTATTCCACACAAGACATTTACCTTGTAAAATGGTGTTTTTTCTATGAAATACATTTGTTCTTTATCTTCATCTGCCACCTCATTCTCTGTTGATAATATGTCTATTCAATCCCAATTCAATTTCCTTTATAAATATGAAGAATCAACCTTAACGGTTTCTAGATGGTCTTTGACTAACATTCCCCGTTACCTTTGAGCCAATAGCCTATTGATATTAAAACACTAATATAAGGAAAGGCGGTAGGATTTTCCCACTATTGTTATAACGAACTTACATTGGAAGACTCAACCACTGAAGAAGTCATTGAAAACAGAAACTATTTTAATATTTATAACATAAATTGTATTGGCATTGAATAGACATATTATCACAAGAATATTGCCTTGGAAAGGTTCTTTGTTTTTCTGTTGATATTTTAAGATTACAGTAGTTATATTCTGTTCAAAATATGAACTGCTTCACTCAGTAGCGGGGGAAAATTAAGGGGAACATTGCCTTTAGGGGTATGCAGCTTACACACTACCAACACCGTAAACCAAGTATATGTCACTCTATCTGATTGTGGACATTATGGATTAAAAACAGAGCAGAGACCAGATTTATGGGATTGAACATTTTAAGAAAAGGACCCATGTACCTGCAGATGTACCTGACGTGTATCACTATATTGTAGTAATAAAGATAACAAATACGTAGGTACACCATGCAGCTGCCTCAGAATTCTGTTCCCTTTCTTTTCCTACCCTTTACCTGCCACAGGAAAATATGTTTTGTAAAAAAAAACAGAGCCTACAGAAAATTAATTGAACAAGAATTGTGGTAGAGCATCTGTCTCTTGACTTTTTGCAAGTAAAGCCCAAACTGCATGTTACATTGGTTGTTGTGGGTTTTCCGAGCTGTGTGGATGTGGTCTGGAAGTTTCAGTTCCTGACATAACTGCTGAAACACCAGGAACTAAAACTACCAGACTATGGCCATACAGCCCAGAAAACCCACAACAGACAGACAGATAATTCCAGCCGTGAAAGCTTCTGACAATTGAATGCATGTTACAAAAACCATGCAAATGCCATAGGACAGCCTTTCTCAACTTTTTTTACCATTGAGAAACCCCTGGAACACCCACTCCAGTCCCATCATTGGCCATTTTGGCTTTGGTGGAGTACTGTTGACTCCCATACAACAGTGTCTATACAGGTCCCTCCTGTCCCCACATTCCTATCAAAACCCCACGTCTTCCAAAGGCCAGGCTGGGCAGGCCATGGAGAGGTGGGCTGCCACCTTCCCACTCTCTCACATCTCCCAGAGGCCAGCCTGCATAGGGAAGGCTGTGGGAGGTGGGTGGGCTTCCTTCTTCCCACCTACCCCAGGTCTCCCAAAGGCCAAGTCAGGCAGGAAAGGTGGTAGGGGAGCTGCCTCCTTCCCATCCCCCCACATCTCCCAAGGACCAGGCTGGTGGGGAAGGGTGCTGGATCCCCCCAGCCCTTCTGAGGAGAGGGAAGGTGAGAGAAAGAAATGAGTGCTCTGATGGCCAGCTGCAGGGCCATGGGGAGGTGTTATAAGCCCAGGTCCTGTTAGGAAGGCCTCCTCAGAGGAAAAGCTTTGCCAGGAGCTCCCAGCTTTAGTTGAGCCTCAGTTGGATGAGCACTTAGCCCAGCCAGATATTCAAAAGCTAGAGAGCTCTGACCAGCAGCAGGGAATAGAGCTGCAGATAAACCAGAGCTTAAATTATTCAGCTGGATGAGAGCTTAGCCCAGCCAGGTATTCAACAATCATCTCCCTGCCTTGTCAGCCCACCTGATTCACCTGAATCAGTCTAAAAGGCACCATACCATGTTAGCAAGACAGCTGCTGACTCCAGAAGACTGTGAGTCATCACAGAGTGAGGACTGAGAGGCTGTTGACAGCATACATTAACTTGAGGCTTAGAAGTCTGGGTTGTGGAACTGCTCCTTCTGCTGATGCCCTTGGACTGCTAAACAAACCTTTGACTCACTGGACTGAGTGAAGACATTCATTGTATTATGTCTGACCCTTGGCATTCCATTTTTGAAATACCAATTCTCTCTGCCTTCCTGGCAGATCATCTGTGCTTCATTCCAGCAGAGAGCTGGAACCTGAGACCAACACAGGAGGCAAAGGAAGCAGCTAGCTTCCCTTCTTTGCCTGGGGGAGATGGAGGGCGAGAAAAGGCTGAGGATGGGACCAGCAGCAGGGTCTTTCAGAGAGGCCAGCACCTATCCTACCTTCCAAGCAGCAGGAAGAGGAAGAAGAGGACAGATAAGCCCCATAATTGGCCCTCATTAGAAGAATGCATTCTCCCTGTTGGTGGCACACCCCCAGGGAGGGCCAATCAGGTAGCTAGTGAGTTGTCCGCACACAATTTGAACTGAGTGGCCCTCATTGGCACAATGCTCTCCCTATTGACAGCATATGCCAGGAAGGGTCAATCAGGTAGGAAGTGAGTTGTCTGCATGCAATTTGAGCCAATTGGCCCTCATTGGCAGAGTGCTTTCTCCCTATAAGCAGCACATCCCCAGGGAGAGCCTATCAGGTAGGTTGTGATTTGTCTGCATGCAATTGGAACTGATTTGCCCTCATTGGCAGAGTGCTCGGTTATTATTAGAGGCACACCCTCAGAGAGGGCCAATGAGGTTGGAAATAAGTTGTCTGCATGCAATTCAACTTTATAATGTTTAGTGATAATATTTAGTGATTGTAAAAAATCCTAAATTTACTATGTAAAGATTTTCACAATTATTTCACAATTTATAATTACATTGATTTATGTCTCATATATTGTTCAAAATGTTATTGATTACAGGCAATAATTATTGGGAAGTACAGCTTTGGTAGAAAAGTGGAGTACATGTGGAGTTCCAGTTAATTTACCAGCCTATTAGTCTAAATTAATCGTATCACTGTAGAGCAGGGGTAGTCAAACTGCGGCCCTCCAGATGTCCATGGACTACAATTCCCAGGAGCCCCCTGCCAGCATTCGCTGGCAGGGGGCTCCTGGGAATTGTAGTCCATGGACATCTGGAGGGCCGCAGTTTGACTACCCCTGCTGTAGAGTATATTGGGAATTCTTGTAGAGTATATTAGAAGTTCATTATAGTTTACTGAACTGTATCATAATCTCACTTTGGTTCTTATTTTTTTAAACTTCTGGTGCTGTTCATTAATATAGGTGGCAGATTTTGGGGAAAAAAACCCATAATCTTAATACTTAAGATACTTCCTTATAAGCAGATTGAGTGAAGCTAAGATAACTGTTCTGAAAAAAGAATTTTGGTTGTCATTTCCCATAGCTAAAATATTTCAAATTTTTCTGGAGATGGACAGATGACTTCCCAAAGTTATACCAGAACTAGGAAGGGACAGGACAGGGATTTAAGTATGAAATACATAATCATTATGGCATAGAAGCATGTGGTTTTATCTCTTCACAAACAGGTATATTTTGTATTCATATATTTCTACCTAGAAATTTTATAAAACTTTTTGTATCAGCAGTTTTTGTCTCAGGCCAAAACAGTTACGGCAGCATATCTTTCTGTCAACAATGATACAGAATTACCCCAGAAGCAGTATAACATAATTTTTGGCATGTCAGAGTGCCCTGTCTCAATATTTATGTACTGACTTACAGTTAGGCTGTTAAAATTCCTGCGCTCTGTATCACTTCTTGCAGAGGTGAGGTGGGTGGTAACTATATAAGGTTTTTCAGTAACAACTCCTTTCCTTCAAACTGGCCTCCACTTTGAGGCCCACCTGGTGCCTCCTTCTGGTTCCAGACCAGAATATTTCTCCTTATCCAGGCTTTGAACTCAGGTGGGTTGGATCTCAAACTGCAAAAGTGGAATTATGACTGATTATACACAGTGCCACTTCCTGGGTCCCAACGGGAGACCTTGTACCCTGTCTGCCCCGGATTACTGTGTCTCCACGGGTGTAACCAGGGCAGAAAAGTTCTGCCATGGGGGGGGGGGGAGGTTCTTTGCAGGAAGAAACATGCCAATGCAATCCTATCTTCCTGCAAACAAAAGAAATGCCTCACTCAGCACCACTGCACCGTCAAGCGCAGTGGAGCTGGCTGAGGCATTTTTTGTCCCTGCTGAGACACTGTAGGTCAGGGAGAATCATGGGCACCGATGGCACCTGCAGCAGGAAAAGGAAGCCAAAAAAAAAAAAATCAGCATTCCCTTGCCACGGAGCATCAGAGGCCCTAAAGCGGACCAGGGCTGGGAGGGGACCAGGCCAGTGGTGACATCATGCAGAAGCGGGGATTAGCCTACTACCATGCGAACACCAGCCCGGCCTTTTACTTATCTTACTTCTTGCTGCAGCACTCTGCCTCCCCTTTAAAAAAAATAGTCCTTGATATATATGCTGTATAATATATATTTCTGCTGTGTAATAGCTTATATTTGAAGAGTTACATGGCCTCTTGCCAGATATCTTGTTTCCCCAATATGAAAATAATCCATTTTCAGAAAATATAGTACATATTTATGAAGAACATTTTGCCAGGTTTTTCAAGCAAACTGAAAGTGGCTTTGCAATAAATAATGCATCTACACTGCATTAAACAAAGCCAGAGTTATACCGAGTGTAATGGAAAATATGACCTTGTAATTTGGTGTAGACCTTGGGGTGCCATTGTTTTATTTATTTCCCCCCTTTTCTCTTACTGTCAATGCTCTGATGTTCCCTTTACTTTGACAAAGCATAGAAAGGTCCTATGCAGGCATTTATGGAAATCCGATTGTTATATCACAGTCTGCATAGTTTCAGTGCAATGCTAAGAAGAATGGTACCATTCTAAGGCATTAATTTGAATTGACATAAGAGTATAATTCTACTTAAGACTGCACTATTTATAACAGTGATAGCCACCAATTACCTTAAGAGAAGGGTGCAGTGAAGTGAAACATGCTCTAATTTTTAAATTGTTTAGCAGGAAAACTCACTGTTCTTTGGTTAGCATTATACTGAGTATTATGGTAACATGTCATTGTTAGTTGCGAAGTCATGTCCGACCCATCGTGACCCCATGGACAATGATCCTCCAGGCCTTCCTGTCCTCTACCGTTCCCCGGAGTCCATTTAAGTTTGCACCGACTGCTTCAGTGACTCCATCCAGCCACCTCATTCTCTGTCGTCCCCTTCTTCTTTTGCCCTCAATCGCTCCCACCATTAGGCTCTTCTCCAGGGAGTCCTTCCTTCTCATGAGGTGGCCAAAGTATTTGAGTTAATTTTTATCACACACACACACACACACATTTTAATAAACCCAGAGAGGAGTCAGGGGGGACAGAGTGCCTTTCTGATTATCTGACTAGTCTGCGGTGGCCTCGTTGAATTCACACCCAATGGAAAAGGAGCAGGAGGGAAGAGGTGAATATGCTGCACTTCTGTCTCCCCCCAGTTGCCTCATCCCATTTCTCCCCTCTCAGAATTTATTCTCAGAGCCCTGCCAGCATAAACTGTCTGGAGGAAGGCTGTTGTAAGCAAAGGGATTCAGATATTCTGCCTGGAGATCTCTCAAAGTTACAAGTGATCTCCAAATTACACAGATAATTTCCCCTGAGGAGAATTGTTGCTTTGCATGATAGTTGAAATGAATGCTTCCTTGTTTTGTTCAGGCAAAGTACTGTGCACACAAAAATGAAGCTAACTTCTTATTTAACAAGCATTTTATTTTATTAGTGATGCCACTAATGTGACGTCTGGTGGCCTGGCAGGGAGGCATAGCCAACTGATTTTACTTCAGTGGTTACTTGAACCCTGAAGAATATTTCAGGGGTTACTCCATGGTCAAAAGGTTTCAAAAGGCTGCTCTAACCACTATACCAAATTGACTCCATGTCAGAGCTAGGCAATGGGAATATGTCTTGCCTATGCTAAAAAAATTACATGACTTGCCAATTTGTTTCTGAGTTCTATTTAAGGTGCTGATTATGGCCTTAAAAACGCTTCATACTCTAGAACCCTTATATGTCCCTATATGTGGACCAGCTATGGCTGGCTACAGACTGCCACCTACTGGCTGTTCCCTCACCTAAAGCTGCCAAGCTGGTTATCAGTTGGCATGTGCAAAATCAAACACCCACCCATGGTATTTTGGGGGGGCTGGGTATAATGGACTCAGGAAATATCAATACTGGAATCCAGAAAATATTTTGGAAAGCAGAATGTTTTCATCTCTGAGGCATTTAAATGGACCAATATAAATTTAAATGCCTCTGCAGCACAGCCCACCAAACAGCTGAGCCTGCAGAGAGAACTCTCCCTGCAGGATGGTTTGGGGTATGCTGGGGGGGCACATTTGAAGCAGGCCCTGTGCAGAGGACAGCTTATAGCTGCTCCTGTGGAGAGAAAGCAATGCCTTTTGCTTCCTTCTCATTGGAAGGGGGGAAATGAAAGGAAGTATTTAAATGGCTGCCCTCATTTAATCTTAACAGCAGATGGGTGGACTCATCAAGCTGCTAAGTTTAAATGGCCAGCAGTCGTTTCAGGGATCCCTTTCCTCCTTCCAAATGGAGTGAAATGAAAAGGATTGCTGGAATGGCTTGCAGCCTGTAAGGCTGAACTGGCTGCAAGACATTCCAGTGCTCCCTTTCTGTTTCCCCCATCTGGAAGATGGAGAAGAGAATGAGAGGGCTTAAATGGCTGCTGGCCATTAACATTTAAGAACTGATGGGCATACCAGTCAAACTGCTAGGTTTAAATGACCAAAAAATGAAGACCTATCAGTCTTGAGAAGAAACAAACTGAAAAGGCTCATGTAGATGTCTGAACATGTAACCCAAATCTTTATTCTTAAATTGTAAAAGTCAAGGAGCTAGAACAAGGTCCAGATTTACACTCGTTTTCAGCCACTTTCCTCAGTAGCTCTCTCCTTATTTCAAATTAATGTCTTGTAAACCTCTGTATATGTATGTCATTTCAATAATTCCGCAATGGTTATGTAGTGGAGGCTTCCACATCCCAAAGTCAGCGTCTTGTTGAGGTCTTCCACCAAGAGAACCTATTGTCCGCTAGTTATTGATAAGCACAGACAGAAGATTAGCACAGAGATAAAGGACCTGAAGTTTGACTCAGGATCAGTTTATCAGTTCATATGCCACATTTAAGAATAGCTACATGAAAAAAATGCAAAGTTACAGTTCTCTTAATATAGATGATCACTTCATTGGGGATAAAATGCAACCATTCGGTAACACAGATTAAGAAAATCTCAAGTGACCATCATGAGAAAAATGGTTGTCAGAATCAGCCCTTCCCCTCTCATTCTTCAAGAGCTCTTTCCTGTTCATCCCTGCTTGGCAAAGTAATTCTAAACGTTTTCCAAAAAAATCATATAGGGCTTGTGGTGGATAATGATGTGCCCTCTAGTGGTAAAAAGTGTTATCTATGATTCTATGTAACTGCAGTGTCAAGATTTTCTCTACAATTTTATTTTGAAGTGATATTCTAAAATACTTTGATAATCCAAGTAAAACTTGTAGCTACCAAATTGACTAGTGATATGCTTTTGGACTGCTCTTATGAACATCTGTTAAAATCAAACTGGTCTAGAGTATGAAAAACAAAAACACTGTTTTTTTTAACATACCATTAATATACCACGGTGGAATCTTTGGTTTCACGCCTGAAACAGAAACCCATGTGCAGAATTTATACCAACTAAGCAATAGGCTCTGTCATATGCAAAGAATAACTGTCTTGTGTCAGATATGAGGTTGTAGAGCAGGGGTAGTCAAACTGCGGCCCTCCAGATGTCCATGGACTACAATTCCCATGAGCCCCCTGCCAGCAAATGCTGGCAGGGGGCTCATGGGAATTGTAGTTCATGGACATCTGGAGGGCTGCAGTTTGACTACCCCTGTTGTAGAGTCATTTTCCAATTTCATATCCAGACTATAAAGATCAGCTCTCCAGGCAATAATGGATGCTTTGAAGGGTGGACGGGGCTGTTGTGCGAAATAAACATTTGATCCTCCCACACAGGTTGTTATAGAGACTTGAGGTCTACTACACAGGGTTGTTGTACAGATGAAACAGGAGGCAAAATAGCCCCTGCAACTGTATCAAGTTTCATGTGCACAACAACCTTGCATGGTAGGCCTCAAATGTTCAGAGAGTGGTGCAGAAACGCACATGACTTAGCTGTGTCTCCCCTCCAGCAGCGAGGCCGGCCACAGTATTTTGAAATGGGGCTTTTCTGTGGCCTCCCTGTCAGCCAATGTTTAGGCAGGAGGAGAAAGCTTTCCCCCTTCAAAAGGAAAGCATACCCATGCCCTCAGACTCCTCTGCAATGCTCTCGGAAACATGTTGCTTGCCTCAGTCAGGGGCTGTTAGAGGCTTCCTTCACAGCAGGCCTGAAGGGAAGGGTATGTGTGTGTGTGTGTGTGTGAGCAATCCTGAGCGAGAGCAGCAATTGGCTATGAGTGGGGAAGATTCCACCAATAGGAGTCTTCAGAACCTTCAGCATTTTGTCAGGGTGTATGGTCATGTTTTTTTGTATATAGATATTAAGTTTTATTGCGACAGTAGTAATGGAATTCGAATACTAATATATTCAAATCACTGTATTTTTCAGTAAGATCCACTCTCATCCAGGGATTAAAAGGTTCTTTAAAATGTGGTCCCTCAAAATCAGCCTTATTCCGGCCATGGAATTTGGCTTCTTCCTTGCACAGTGGCATAGCCTTGAAGCTAATGCACTTTTTCACCTCCCTCATGCCAACAGGTTTCTCCAGCCTCATTACAACACACCCTCCAGGTTATTCTACAGCGAAGAAAGAAATTACATTCAGGTAAAATGATTTTGATCCCTTGGGGACTTCTTCTTATATGGTGATAAACTTTCCCAATTCAGTGGAAAGATGAAAACTGTCTTGAAATGATATATTTGTGATATATTGTTTGGGACTAACAGTTCTATCACTAAACATTATAAAGTTGAACTTACATGAAGCGAACTTACTCCCTACCTAATTGGCCCTCCCTTGGGGTAAGCCACCAATAGGAAGGGAGCACTCTGCCGATGAGGACCAATCAGTTCAAATCACCCTCTGCCAATGAGTCCAAATTGCATGCAGACAGTCAGGAAAAGCCTCTACCCGGGAATGTTTACTCATGAGTAAGTCATGGCCCTCAGCCAGGATAGTTTAGCCCCAATCAGGAAGGAGCTCTCAGCCAGGAAACGCTTATAAGCCAGTTTCAGAAGTCTGCTGGGTGGAAGAGGAGCTGGCTTTAGAGCATACCCTGCTGCCAGTAAGTTGCCCTGGCCTCATGGACTCTTTTAATTTGGGAGGGGAGCAAGCCACCTCCTGGCACAGCCTCTGTGTGCCATCTGAAGGGGGGCTGTGGAAGGCCCAGAAATGCCCTTTCTGCCAGCCCCCTGGAACCCAGGACAGCCAGGAAAAGCCTCTGCCTTTGGAATTTTTACTAATGAGTAAGTCATGTGAGGTTTGCAATGTGCAATCAGAAAAGGGAGGAATGTTTTGGGGGTGGCCATCACAGGAAATTGCAACAGGGAAAATAATGCTGATATGGGTGGGACTGGGAAGATACAGGATTTCCCTTTCCGTATGGATACTATCTTGGTATAGCTGCAATTTTTCCAAGGTCATCACAGCAAAGCAATTTGTAGACCAATAGCATGGAAGATGGGGAAAGTGTAGACAGGGCACAGAAGCACCATGAGGCCATGGGGACATTTGGGTGGGTGGGTGGGGGGAGGGACACTGTTTCCCAGTGGCATCTTCCCAGTAGAAGAGCTGTTTTGTATACCCTGCTTTTCACTGTCTCAGAGTGGTTTATAATTGTCTTCCCTTCCTCTCCCCATAACACAGCTTGTGAGGTAGATGAGGCTGAGAGAAACTGCTCTGTGAGAACAGTTTCTAACAGGACTGTGACTAGCTCAAGGTCACCCAGCATGTGGAGGAGCAGGGAATCAAATCCTGCTCATGCATTAGAAGCCGCTGCTCTTAACCATTACACCAAGCTGTACAAATTGCCCTTGCCTTAAAGCAGGGGTAGTCAAACTGCGGCTCTCCAGATGTCCATGGACTACAATTCCCAGGAGCCCCTGGGAATTATAGTCCATGGACATCTGGAGGGCCGCAGTTTGACTACCCCTGCCTTAAAGAGATGTAGCTAGAGCACAGGCAGAAGAAGCTGTTGCAGGAGGATGGTGACTGCTAGGGGATTCTTTTCCTTTAAATTTGGACCTTCTGGCCAATGATTGCTCAGCGCAATCTAAGGAGAGAGGTACTCAGAGATTTCCTACATGGAGAGGCGATTCTTCCTCCTGATGGATGGCTGCCCTGACTCTCCCCCAGAAACATTAGCGAGCTGCCCGGAAGCAGGGATGAGATGGCTCAAGCAGAGTCAATTGAAGCTCAATCCTTCAAAGATGGAGGTCCTGTGGATGGGTAGGAAGGATCCATGTGAGGAAGAGCGTCTGCCCACCCTGGATGGTGTGCTCCACCAGGATGGCTTACTCCACCAGGAACCTGGGCATGATCCTGGAGTCTTCCCTCACAATGGAAAAGCAGGTCACTAAGGTAGTGCAGCTGGCATTCTACCACCTCCACCAAGCCAAACTACTAGCGCCCTACCTGGCCCCAGAACACATAGCCACAATGATCCATTGTCACCTCTCAACTGGATTTTTGTAACTCGCTCTATGCAGGCCTGAACCTTTATCTGGAAACTACAGCTGTTCCAAAATGCAGTGGCCAGGGTTCTCACAGCAATACCATGAATGTCCCACATTTGGCCCATTCTCCATCAACTACAGTGGTTGTCAGTTGAATTCTGGATCAGGCTATAGGTTCTGGTAATTACTTTTAAGGTCATATGTGGTCAGGGCCCAGTGTACCTGAGGGACGGGCTCCCTGCCTATGCCCTTCAAAGAGCTTTACATTCCACCACCATTAACTGGCTAATGGTCCCTAGCCCTAAAGAAGCCCACCTGGCCTCGACCAGGGCCAGAGCCTTCTCTGTCCTGGCCCCCACCTAATGGAATGAGCTCCTGGAGGAGATCAGGGCCCTGACAGAACTGAAATAGTTCCGCAGGGCCTGCAATGCCTTTCACCAGGCATTTGGTTGAGACCAAGCAATACCAGCAACATCTGTAGGGTTGTGCGCGGCGGCATCCAAATCGGCTGTTCCAGGCCAACGCAGCCAGTGCCACAGGAGTATGTAACACACGCAGCGCTGGCTGCATCGGCCTGGAACAGCCAATTTGATGCCACTGCGCACAACCCTAACTCCCTGCTCTCTCCCTCCCAGAAATCCATTCATGCGTTCTGCCCCCGGACCTGTTTGCACTGTTATTGTCCATTACCTCCATTTTAATTAATTATAAAGCAGTAAGGTGGGTTGGGGTGGGCTGAGTCTGGGATCAAAACTCCCGGATTGGCCCCGGACTGACAAGTGAAGGCAAAGCGCCTTCCGATTGGGCCCTCACCAGGACAGACCAGAGTTCCAGCCAGTAGGGAGGTGCAAAGCCAAAGTTCTGACAGGGCCAAAGTTCTGACTGGGGCTGCCCACCCATACAGCTTCATTTTACGATGACTACTACTACCACTACTACTTCACTACTACTTCAATATTGTTTCACTATTGCTTTACTATTATTTTATTAATACTGTACTATTGCTTTACTACTGCTTTACTATCAATTTACTAATACTTTACCATTGCTTCAATACTACTTTACTAATACTTTACTATTTACCATCACGTTACTATTGCTTTATAATAGTAAAGCAATAGTGAAATAATAGTAAAGTAGTAGTATAGTAGTGAAGTTGTAGTCATCATGAAATTGAATAGTAAAGTGATAGTAAATGATTAGTAAATTAAAGTGATAGTAAATCAGTAGTAAAGTGATAGTAAAGCAATAGTAAAGTGTTAACAAATACTTTACTATCACATTACTATTCAATTTTACGATGACTACAACTTCACTACTATGCTACTACTTCACTATTGCTTTACTATTATTTCACTATTATTTTAATACTGTAAAGCAGAATTAAATACAGTATTTTAATACTGTAAAGCTTTACTACAGCTTTACTAGTGTTACTATTAATTTATAAACTTTGCACTCACGTCACTATTGCATCACTATCACTTCACTACTGCTTTACTATTACTTTACTAATAATTTACTATCACTTCACTACCACTTACTATCAATTTACTAGCACTTTACCACTACTTTACTAGCAGTTTACTACTGCTTCACTATCATTTTACTATTGCTCACTATCAATTTACTAGCGTGTTGCTACCGCTTTACTATCATTTTACTACTACTTTATTATTACTTTAATAGTGATTTACTATCACTTTACTAATGCTTTACTCACTACTGTTTTACTATCAGTTTGCTGGCACTTCACTACTACTTTACTAGCAGTTTACTGTTGCTTTGCTGCTGCTTTACTATTAATTTACTAGCACTTCACTACTACTTTACTGGCAGTTTACTACTGTTTTACTATAGCTTTACTATCGCTTTACTGATCATTTACTAGTACTTTACTACTGCTTTACTATCACTGTACCACTTCAGAGAGTGAAAAGCAGGATGTATAAAAACTACTTCTAAGAAGGGGTTTTGGAATACAGACAAAGCATCTCATCTTAGTTAGAGAAAAAGGTGATGTGAAGGAGGGATGCCTAGCAGATAAAATAAATACACATTAAACTCAAGAGCATCCAAACAAGGACAACAACAGAACAATACGTCAACAATATACTAATGCTAAGTGAAACAGAAATTTCAGCTCCAACTAAGCCTGTAAGGGGAAGCTATTCCAGAATCATCACACACCACCTTCAAAAAGCTCTCTCCCATCTCACCTCCCCCTAACTCATTGGAGGCACAAAGAGCACAGTCCCCATAGATATATTCAATGACCAGAACTGGCTGAACAATATGGAAGCAGATGGTTCTTCATATATCTTGGCCCCAAACCATTATGGGATTTAATGCTCAAAACCCACACTTCAATGAGAAGTGGTATACAAATTGAATAAATAAATAATATACTAAAAGGCAATCAAAATCTCTCAATACAGAAATAACATGCTCACTGCATGGGGTGCTTATCAACACCCTAGCCAAAACATTTTGGATCAGGTATATTCTCTAAGTCATTTTGTGAAAAATGCACGTTCAGCAAGTTGTGTTAACTTCCATGAAACCAGGATGTCGTAAATGCATGGATGTCATAAATGCATGAGTCACTTTGCAATGCCAGAAGTATGCAATGGAATTAGAACACACAATATTACAAATGTCTATAAACAAGATCCAAAAGATGTGGGCTCTACTCATTTATGATTTCAATGGTGTAATCGTTAGAAAACTAAAATGAGATGTACAGTTAAGAAAATATGTTGAAACTAGTTTCAAAGCCCCTTTATAAAAAGGGGTTTTGAAAGGGGGGTTGCCTTGTGCGGCGGTCTGACGTTGCGCGAGGCGCTTCACGCCTCCCGCAGCGTCAGACCGGCAAGGAGGGAATCCCCAGCAGCCGCGCTTCGCGCGACTGCTGGGGGTTCCCTCGGGCAGCGGTCTGACGCTGCGCGAGGCGCTTCGCGCCTCCCGCAGTGTCAGACCGGCAAAGAGGGAATCCCCAGCAGCCGCGCTTCGCGCGACTGCTGGGGGTTCCCTCGGGCGGCGGTCTGACGCCGCGCGAGGCGCTTCGCGCCTCCCGCAGTGTCAGACCGGCAAGGAGGGAATCGCCAGCAGCCGCGCTTCGCGCGACTGCTGGGGGTTCCCTCGGGCGGCGGTCTGACGGCGCGCGAGGCGCTTCGCGCCTCCCGCAGTGTCAGACCGGCAAGGAGGGAATCCCCAGCAGCCGCGCTTCGCGCGACTGCTGGGGGTTCCCTCGGGCGGCGGTCTGACGCTGCGCGAGGCGCTTCAGCCTGGGAATCGGAGGGACCAATCGGCAGGCGCTTCGCGCCTGCTGATTGGTCCCTCCGATTGTCTGTTGTGAGGAAGGGTCCAACCCGGACCCTTCCTCATCACGGACAAAGCCCACCTCTAGGGGGCTTAACGAATTATACAGTCCGTGGCGCCCGTGGCGCCACGGGCTGTTTAAAGATACTGAAGATGGAACAGACATTAGAAGGTGATAGAAGAAGAAGAAGAAGAGTGGGTTCTTATATGCCGCTTTTCTCTACCCGAAGGAAGCTCAAAGGGGCTTACAGTCACCTTCCCTTTCCTCTCCCCACAACAGACACCTTGTAAGGTGGGTGAGGCTGAGAGAGCCCTGATATCACTGCTCGATCAGAACAGCTTTATCAGGGCTGTGGGGAGCCCAAGGTCACCGGGCTGGCTGCCTGTGGGGGAGTGCAGAATTGAACCTGGCACGCCAGATTAGAGGTCCGCTCTGTTAACCACTACATCAAACTGATAGTAAGATTCTAGTCCAGTAACACCTTAGGCACCAAGAATTTGAAGGTATACATTTTCAAGAGTCAAAGTTTCCTTAATCAGGGAGGAGCTTTGGCTCTCAAAAGCTCATTCCCTAAAAACCTTGTTGACCTCTACAGCAGTGGTCCCCAACCTTTTAATCACCGGGGACCAGTTGACGCTTGACAATTTTACTGAGGCCCGGGGGGGGGGGTTAGTCTTTTGCCGAGGAATGTTGCTGCCACCGCCTGAGCCCCTGCTCCACTTGCTTTCCTGCTGGTGCCCCTGACTTCCCACTGCCCGCTGGGGGGCACTGCCACACCGAGGGGGAGCCCCAGCCATGGCGGCCGCTGGAGAACACCAAAGGTGAGCCATCGGCAGAGTGGCAGGTCAGCCCCCGAGGCAGCATCCAGGGTTGAGGACAAGGAGGAGCTGCGGCCAGGTACCAACTGATCTACGGACCAGTACCAGTCCCCGGACTGGGGGTTGGGGACCACTGCTCTACAGTGCTCCTGGGCTCAATTGGCCCCTCACCAGGGCAGAGTCTGCACTTACTTTCTTTATCCCATTGTCAATCCTGTT
The DNA here is from genome assembly GCF_049243985.1 of Paroedura picta. Classification (NCBI taxonomy): domain Eukaryota; kingdom Metazoa; phylum Chordata; class Lepidosauria; order Squamata; family Gekkonidae; genus Paroedura; species Paroedura picta. Next base: position 43,344,355 of record NC_135370.1, on the reverse strand, counting down.
GAATTCATATCGCTTTGAACTCGATTCTTCCCCCCCCCCCCATTGAAACAGGAAAGTCTTCTGCACGTGGTTAGGGTAGTTCAGAAGGGGGGAGGAAGCCAAGCCTCTTTATTTCTTTTATTTTCTCATGGCAAGATATAAAAACTTTGCTACTGGTTCAATTATATCAGAGTTCTGGGGTGTCAAAAGAAACTGAGTCTTTCGTTCATCCGAATGCAGTTCTCTTTCACACAGCAGTGAGTTAAGAAATTTGGCTCGGATCGAAGAATAAAATGGACAATGGAAGAAAACATGTATAATTGATTCTATACAACATTGCCCACATGGGCACAGCCTAGCTGAATACGGGATCTGTTGAAATCTCCCATATAGAACAGCAGAAGGTAGAGCATTAGTTCTAGCTAACATGAATGCTCTACGTTGTTGTGGGATGATTAGATGGTAGAAGTACGCAGCTAGGGGCTGAGAACTTGGTGAGATCCCCAAGCTCAATGGCGAGCAAACATTTCTAGCTTTACTGCTAAGTTCCTGCAGTTCTATGTCTAACAGTCTGCGTTTAATTAAATTAAATGCAGTCTTTTCAGATATCAGATACAAGGAGTCTAAAGATATCCCTATAGATTTAATTTTTCCCTCAATATGTCCTAACCAAGTAGATGACTCATGTTCAGATAGCATGAGGGAAATTAGACTATTGGAGTCAGATCTAAAATTAATGCAAAGCCAGAACTTGATTGTTAACAACCATGCTCTGGTTTCCAATAGTCTTTGGCTGGTTTCTAGACATAGGACTGTGTAAGAGACACAGTTCAGGGTCCCAAGGATTTTACAAAGGAAGACAGATTGGAGAATTTTGACTGCTTGGTTAAAAGCGTTGATCCAAATAGGGATGCCATAGAACAGTTGGGCACTTAGTTTCCCATTGAATACTTTGAGGGCTGCTGGCACGTACTGGTTACCACTGGTGTAGAAGAAACGTGTAATTGCCAGGGCACTAGTTTTTGCCGATGTGATTGCATATTTCCTCTGTGTAGCCCAATTTGCATTATGGTGAAAAAATATTCCCAAGTATTTGAAGCTTTTAACTTGTTCAATGTTGTTACCTCTTACATTCCATTTAAGAGGCTTCCAAGGCTTTCAAAAAACCACAATTTTTGACTTCTCAAAGTTCAGAGCAAGTTTGTTTACTTCACAGAAGTCCAGGAATTGAACCAGTAAGCGTTTTAAGCCAATTTGTGAATGGGACAGCACTACCGCATCATCTGCGTATAAAAGTAGTGGGATGTGAAGAGAACCAATTTTTGGGCTATGGCCAGAATTGGGGGATAGGGACGGAGCAAGGTCATTTATAAAAAGGTTAAATAGGAGGGGAGCCAAAATGCATCCTTGTTTTACCCCTTTGTTGATTGGTATTTTAGGAGTAAGACTCCCAAGGGGGGTGAGTTTGACTTGGCAACAGGTAGAAGAATTTCCTTATAAGATATAGGAGCCTTTTATCTATCTTCATCTTTAATAGCTTATCCCAGAGAAGATCTCTAGGGATAGAATCAAAGGCCCCCTTAAGGTCCAGAAAAGCTGCAAAGAGCTTTGGACCCTCTTTCTTACTATATTTATTGACAAGGTGGGCAAGGATGGTGCAATGATCAAGGGAGGATTTCCCTTGACAGAATCCAACCTGCTTAGGGCCTAGAATCTTTCCTTTAGTCAACCACAAGGTAAGTTTATTTGATAGCAGTTTGCCATATAGCTTCCCAACAATAGAGAGAAGGCTGATGGGTCTATAATTGGTTGGGAGCGAGCGGTCACCCTTTTTAAATACTGGAAGAAGGATTGCATTTGTCCATGAGTCAGGCATTAAGCCTGTTTTGTTAATTACAGTAAAGAGAGCAGCCAAGAGAGGAGCCCACCAGTCTGGGAAGGTTTTGAGCAGCTCAGGAGGGATCGCATCAGGTCCTGGTGCTTTTCTAGGCTTTAGTTGATCAATACAAGCCCTGACTTCATCAGGCATCACTGGGGCCCAGTCTGGGATATCTGACAGGTTGATCTCGGGGAGGCTACAGGAGCTTACTCTGTCCTCATGGAATAGGTTTGAGAAATATTCATACCAAGTAAGGGAGGGGATGAAGTTTGTTAAAGAAGATTTCTCATGAAAAGCTCCTGAAACTAGGACCCAGAATTGTCTTGTATTGTTGGTAATTGTAGCCTGCACAAGTTGTTCCCATTGTTTTTTTAATATAATCACTTTGCTTTTTCTTTGTTAGTTGATATAATTGATTTTTCAAATGGAAATATTCTGCAGGCATAACCTTAGACCTGGATTCCCTATAATCACGATAAATGGCATGGATTTGAGATTTTAATTTGCAGCATTCATCATCAAACCAGGGATTTAAGGTTCTTCTTTGGGTTATTTTCTGTGAGTTTGATTGGGGGCTAAATCGCTGATGAATGCGAGTGATTATATTACTGTAATTTTTTATAACATCAGAAGGATTATCCTTGATGTTGGGTATGGAGTTAAATGTTGTTAAAGTAAAGGTAAAGGTAAAGGTATCCCCTGTGCAAGCACCGAGTCATGTGTGACCCTTGGGGTGACGCCCTCCAGCGTTTTCATGGCAGACTCAATACGGGGTGGTTTGCCAGTGCCTTCCCCAGTCATTACCGTTTACCCCCCAGCAAGCTGGGTACTCATTTTACTGACCTCGGAAGGATGGAAGGCTGAGTCAACCTTGAGCCGGCTGCTGGGATCGAACTCCCAGCCTCATGGGCAAAACTTTCAGACGGCTGCCTTACCACTCTGCACCACAAGAGACTCTTGTTGTTAAAGTACTGGCAGTAAATAGATGTTTGATCTTTCCAGCAGTTATTTGTGACCACGGGATCTTACATAGGGTACCTTGGACATTTTCAGAGCCCATAAATGGTGGAGATGGTCCGGACAAGGAGGGAAATAAGCATTAATTACTATTAAAGCTATGTTGGAAAATTTTAGGAAGAAGGCCTGAGCAATGGGATTACAAACAGATAGAGCAGTGAGTTCTATGCTTGCCTGTTGGGAGCATAAGAGGGTTAATCCTGCTCTGTAGCGCCCCTTGGACTTGGATTTGTAGGCTAATACTGAATGGGATTCATATCCCTCTAAGCTAATTTCATAATGTGACCATGTCTCCTGTAATAGAACCACATCAAAACCTTTGATAAAACATATGAAATCTGGATCATTCACCTTACTTTTCCAACCAGCAACATTCCAGGAGAGGATTTTGATTGCTGGGAGAGAGGGGTCCTTTAAGAGTCAATCAGTTTCAATTAGCTGCTCAAGAGATTTGTTAGGGTCAAAGAAAACACTGCCATTACCTTTTCCTGGACAATTGTGTCTATGTGCTGTCTCGATATTGTCCCTTTTATGGCAGATTTCCTCCCCCTGAGTCGTAAGAGCATTGGTTGGTGGTCCTAGATGTTTATTTCTCTTAGGCGCTGTTTCCGTTGGTGAATCCTTGTTATGAGGGGCAATAATAGTCATGTTGGAGTCATGGTTAGGCGCATCCATATTTGATGGGTGGGTTGACGGAGTAGATAAGGGAGTTGTGCTGGCTATGCTTTTCAGTAAGCTGGTTCTCAAGTACTCCAGCCTGTCTGTGATCAGTTGCTGATCCATGGGAGATAAGTCTTTAAAGGAGCCCAACAATTTTCCCCTCTAAGATGTTGTTATCTGATGAAAGATCTGAGGAGGTCTTTAAACCAGGAGGCAGGTCTATCCAGCTGATCAGGTCAGTTGGGGCAGTTGGGTTTTTTTCTTTTCTTTCTTTCCTCTTCTCAGAAGACTCGATACGCTTGTGCTGTCTCAAAGATTTAAAATTAGGAAATAAAGGCAAAAGGGTTGTATTATTAAAAACACGTGCTGGAAAGACCCCCTTTGCACTTAGAAGGGGTTTGTTACAAAGCAGCAGGGATGGTACTTTGGGGCTGCTGAATGATAGTAAAACCCTTTGTGTGTGATTGGGATTGTGTAGCGTTTCCACTGCAATTAGGTCAGCATGTTTCACTTGATCACCCAAAAGGGCTCTCAGGTGTCTTTTAACAAGTAGCTTGGATCTCCAAGAGGGAATGTAACCCTTAAAGCTACAAACAGTTAAGCTGACCTCATGTGGCTGCAAAACCAGGTGGTAGGTAGCTTCACTTCCTCTATCATGCAGCCGTGAGGGAGTATTGGTGATTTTTAAAGCAAAAGCACCCTGTTGTGGGGCAGTAGTTGTACCTGGTGAAGGCTCTTTATGTAGGGTGGACTCTTTTGATTTGGAGCTCTTACCAGCTAAGTCAGAGACCCTAGCAATTAGGTTGTCCACTTTCTTGTGCAATGAAGATAGTACTTTGCAGATATAGTCTATTGTTTTAGCAGTCAGTAAGAGCAAGTCAGCCGGCGCGTCATCAACCCCCTTCATGCTCCCATCATCTGGAGGGGGGTCTGAGTTCTCCAAATTTAAGACAACCTCTCCTCTAGCAATATCCAAAGCAGAGTTTCCAGAGGAATCAACCAGAACATCTGCCAAAGGTGCAAATTGATTGGAGGCAGGGATTTGTGTGAGTAAGGAGCCTGTTGCTACAAAATAGTCTCTCATCTTTGATTGTTTAGAGGCAGGGAGAAAATGATCCTCAGACTAGGTATCTCTTGCTCGTTTATGCACCCCCATTTTAAGCTACTTCACCTCTGGTGTTTTCCCTTTCCTTACACCTCCACTCCAAACCCACAGCTGTCCCAGCTACTGTTTTAACTGTTCTTATGTAAGAAGCTGTGGAAGTCCAAGGTCAGGCGATATAAGCAGGTGTAGCTGCTAATTGTTAATTTGCTGCAGCTTATCACAATTTGTGGAGGCTACTTGGTTTAAAAGCTGAGTGCAGCAGCTAATAAGATAAAATGAAACATGTTTAAAACAATAAAAGAACAATAAAAGCACTTAACTAAAAGGTTACTTGCGGAGCGTGTCTCTGCTGCGTCTGCCTTCCTCTGCGTCTGCTCAAGCTCCTCCAACTGAGGTTCTCTACCATGGAACTTTCTTTCCCAAATGGATATTGAGGATTTTCAGCACTCTGAGATATTGCACAATAAAGGTAGGGTCACACCGGATCAATCCTTCTTACTGCAGAAGGAAATTTTAAATCGGCCAAAATCCAAACGGAAATCGCATTCTGTGTAGAGGGCAGGGACTGAATCGATCTGGGGTTGGAATAAAAGCTCCGTGCAGGTTACACCCTGGACACACCAAAATTCCATCCAGTTAGCCCAGCCAGAGGCAGTCTGGACACATGGCTGCCAGTCTGCTCCTGGCAACTCAGGGGAACCTGAGGGCATTCCTTTGGAGGGCGGGGAACTTTCCCCTTCTGCCCCTTCCTTTTAGGGTTGCCAGCTTCCACGTGAGGCTTCCTCCTTCATGGGAAGTCTGCTATGGAGAGAGGAAGGGAAGACGATTGGAAAATGCTTTGAAACACCTGAGGCCTGCTGGTTCACTGTGGCCCATTCCCAGTTCTCTCAGACCTCTCACAGCCCCACATCCCTCAGAGGTTGACTATTGTGGGAGACGAATGGAAAAGGTGTTTGTAAACCACTTTGTCCGGCTGTCCAAGCTTTGAGACTCCTTTGGGTAGTAAACAACAGAGTACAAAAATCCGTTCTAAGGAGCAAGCATGAAAGAAGCATGTGGGCACATAACATTTTATCAACAGTGAAAAAATGGAGAAGGAGGAACAGGGTGGACACCTGTGTACTGTGACTACCCCATGTGTATTAGGGCAGAGGGGCATTTCGGTGTCTGTGGCCTAATTCACACAAGAAGGGAAATGATGCAGAACTGGGGGGAATTGGTTGCCATGTAATCTTCCCCTAAGAAGAGTCTCCAGTCTGATTTTCCCTTCACATATCTGAGGACATGGCTCTGGAAAGCTCATCTGTAGCCACTATGCCACAATTCCCAAAGGTCAGTCCTCTACCACACTCAACGAATATTCCAAACCACAGGTTCTTGACACCCATATCTCCACACCCACGCCCTCATTTGCCACCAAGCCACCACAACCTCCCATACAACACACATGACAACCCCATGCCTCAGGTGTCTCAGGTTCCATGTAATTCCCATGGCACATTCCTTCTCACTGGCAGTCTTCAAGCAAAGGTTGGATACACACTTTTCTTGGATGCTTTAGGATGGTTAGGGCTGATCCTGCATAGAGCAGGGGGTTGGACTAGATGGCCTGTATGGCCCCTTCCAACTCTATGATTCTATGATTCTATGAACATTCAGCACCATCTAAAGAAATCTTCCTCACTACCCTACTCAAGCCTGATAATAATTTTTCTTTATTCAGCCAGTAGAGGCCACTGTTGAAGGACAAGAGGAATCATCCCCTTTATAAGCCAGGCAGGGCTGTCCTTAGATTTCATATGAAATGGCTGGGAAAACCGCAGAAGAGGAATACGATGCCCCATGCAGGCTGAAAACATAATCACACTGCCACCCTAAGCAAGTAGATGCAAATAAACAAGTGCATATAAATGCCTTGCCAATAAATGCCAAAAGCCTATCACCTGTGAAAGTACATATAAGCCAGTTTTTGCAGTTAGACTAGCAACATAAAACAGTTGTAAGATAAGGTAAGCAATAGTTGTACAGGAGTTGAATATAGGCAAGTGCACAGTTGGGAGTCGAATGCAGGTAAGAGCAGGGGTAGTCAAACTGCGGCCCTCCAGATGTTCATGGACTACAATTCCCATGAGCCCCTGCCAGCCTTTGCTGGCAGGGGCTCATGGGAATTATAGTCCATGGACATCTGGAGGGCCGCAGTTTGACTACCCCTGAGTAAGAGTATATGGATGATTCCAGAGATGAACTATGGGGTTATGTGATCAAAATCTGCTATTCTATCTAACAGGATATCTTCCCTCCTCATGTTTTCAGTATTAAAGGTATGTTAAACATTTCATCATAAATCTTACAATAACTCTGAAAGGTAGACCAGGGTTATTATCACTATATAGCAGGTAGGGAATGGAGGCAGGAAACAGTGGCTGAACCGTGTGAGTTCATGGCCGAAATGAGGTCTGACACGGTTACCTTCTAGATCACAGCTTAGCTGGAGGTAATGATAGACATCTACAGAAAGAGAAACCGATCTAGCTGAGATCCAGTTTGATATAGGTGAGAAATCACGCTAGGGGCTTATCCGCACTGGGTTGAGTTTGGTTAAACAAACTGCATCTGAATCCAGTCTCCACTCTGATCATGGTGGTTTTTTTCTGCAATGTGCACAGCTGAGAATTGACTCTGAAGTCAAACTATTTATTTCCTGGCATATCCAAGAGTAGATTTTCTCTGTTTCATCAGAGAAGTGTGAGCCCATGGCACTCTCTTCTGGATGCAGATGGGCTGCCTCTCATTTGGATTTTTCCCTCCTCACTCATTGCAGCCACACCTCTAGCACTGATGTTGTGCTGAGGTTTCTGCTGATTGGCTGCTGTGTGGCAGGAGCAGCTCCTTTGTTCTTGTTCCTCCATTTCAGCTCCAACTTGATACTGCTTAAACCTTTGTGCTGTGGAAGTATTTTTCTGCTTTTCCTGGCCCTTTAAGTAATGCAATAAGCACTCATATCTGAAGGAGTTAGATGAACCTGTGATTTCCTTCATCTGCTGTCCCTTCTCCCAGTCTGCTACATGTGTTTGGAAAGGTGGGTGGGAAACTGCTTGCAAAAAGTCAGTGAATGCTCTGAATAGATCCATAGGCAGTTAGCTTTTACAGAACTGAGATAGTTTAGATAGTAAAGTGCTTTCCTTGTTACCATAATTTTACGAGTTCAAGGCTAGCTGTGGATCTTTTTTCCTCACAGAGCAGTTTCAATTTTTTTACTTTTGAAAAAGTGGGGGGAAAGGTAAAAATGGTGCATTTTTAAAGCGTGCTTTTCAAAAGTAAAAAAAATTAATTTAAACTGTGTGTGGGGAAAAAAATCTCAAGATTCACAGCCAGACTCAAACTCATAAAGTTATATTTGCAAGGCAAGCACCTTACTATTTGAGCCATCACACCTCAGCTGAAGCTCATTGCCTGTCAGCTGTATTCAAAGCTTTCATGTCTGGTTTTTAATCTTTAAAAAAATAATGAAATAATCAAACACTCGGTCCTTGAGCAGCTGGAACTGAGAGCTGTGATTTCTAAGATTCAGCATGAGTTTCGCAAGAACAAGTCATGTCAGACCAACCTTATCTCTTTTTTTCGAGAAAGTTACTACCTTGCTGGATCAGGAGAATGCCGTGAACATAGTTTATCTGGATTTCAGTAAAGCTTTTGATAAGGTTCCACATGATATTCTTGTTCACAAGTTGGTAAAATGTGGTATGGATCCTAATTCTGTCAGGTGGATCAATAACTGGTAGAAAAATCGTACCCAGAGGGTACTTGTTAATGGTTCAGCATCTTCTTGGAAAAGAGTGACAAGTTGAGTACCCCAATGATCTGTCCTGGGGCCTGTGTTGTTCAACATATTTATAAATGATTTGGATGAGGGATTAGAGGGGATACCTGTTAAATTTGCAGATGATACTAAATTGGGAGGGGTAGCAAACACAACTGAAGACAACAACAGAATACAGGATGATCTTGATAGGCTCGAGAAGTGGGCTAAACTGAATAAAATGAAGTTCAGTAGGGACAAATGTAAAGTTCTGCATTTAGGTAGGAAAACCCAAACACACCAATATAAGATGGAGGAGACTTGTCTTGGCAGTAGCACGTGCGAAAAGGATCTAGGAGTCTTAGTAGACCATACATTGAACATGAGTCAGCAGTGATTCAGTGGCTAAAAAGGCAAATGGGATTTTGGGCTATATTAAATGGAGTATCGTCTCCAGATCACGGGAGGTGATGGTACGGCTTTACTCTGCTCTGGTTCAGCCTCACTTGGTGTACTGTGTTCAGTTTTGGGCACCCCAATTGAAGAGAGATATTGACAAACTGGAACATGTCCAGAGGAGGGCAACAAAGATAGTGAGGGGTTTGGAGACCAAGACATATGAAAAAAGGTTGGGGGAGCTTGGTCTGTTTAGCCTAGAGAAGAGACGACTGAGAGGGGATCTGATAACCATCTTCAAGTTATGGAGGATGGAGCAGAATTGTTCTCTCTTGCCCCAGAGGGACAGACCAGAACAAATGGGATGAAATTAATTCAAAAGAAATTCCATCTAAGCATCCGGAAGAAGTTCCTGACAGTTAGAGCGGTTTCTCAGAGGAACAGGCTTCCTCGGGAGGTGGTGGGTTCTCCATCTTTGGAAATCTTTAAACAGAGGCTAGATAGCCATCTGACGGAGAGGCTGATTCTGTGTAGGCAAAGGGGTGGCAGGTTACAGTAGATGAGCGATTGGGATGTGAGTGTCCTGCATAGTGCAGGGGGTTGGAGTAGTTGATCCACAAGATCCCGTCCAACTCTATTATTTAAGGGTTCTATGATTCTATGAATTAAATAGAATTTTTTAAGAACACACAAACACAAAGCCACATACACAAAGACAAAAATATACCAATGTAAGTTTCTAGAAATGGTTTCCAAATATAGAATAATAGAAACCACGGTGGCACCAGTCACTTAAACAACCAGTCCTCTCCCCTTGTAGCTCTATTCATAGAATCACAGAGTTGGAAGGGGCCATCTAGTCCAATTCCCTGCTCAATGCAGGATCCGCCTAAAGCACCCAGTATAAGAATCTGTCCAGCTGCTACTTGAAGACAGCCAGTGATGGGGAGCTGACCACCTCCTTAGGCAGTCAATTCCACTGCTGAACTATTCTGACTATGAATTATCTAAAAAAAAGTCCATATGAAATTGCTTTCTTTTTTACCATGTGTTCAAATGTTGATAGAGTTCTATGCTCCTCAATCCACTGATCACCGGAAGTGGGCTTTTATCATTCCAGTGTTGTAATAGATTCTTTTAGTTGTAATAAGGGTATGGAGGGTCCATTTTTGTTGATATGTCAACAATGGCATCTTTAACAAGTGTTGTTGTTCTAGTGGAAGTCATTCACAAGAGGTTGTTTATCAGGTAGACTTTCCTCAGGTATTGTAGTAGTAAATGTTAATGGGACGATCGGGCTTCTTGTCGGACAGAATGGTATTAGAAATTATAGGGACAGAAGAAAGCAGTGACCTCAAAAGGCAACGGACAATAAAAGCTACAACTCACTGGGCTGATACTTGTTCCAGTTTGCACAGGACATAAGATTAGGCTTTCCATCTTCAGTTAGCCAAGTGTTTTCTCCTGCATTGTCCTGTCGGCAACCAACTAACAGCAGGAAATACAAAATCTTCTTTACAGAGTTTAAGTTCAAACAAAGAGAAACAAAGATGGATATTTTATTTTTGCCTTATATTTTCCACCTGCTGAACAAGTGGATGCTAATCCTTCTAACAGTCTGTAGTTAATAGCGACATGTGGAATGAATCAGGGCATATCTATCAGTATATCGTTAACAAGCAATCTTCTGCTTCCTGTAATGCAGATCCTGTACGTCAGTTCAGACAGAATTAAATGTCAAAATCTCTTGCATCCACAAATAAATGCCTGTCACTAAACATTCCAATCCAGCCAGCAAACCCATAAATTCTATTCATCTTTATTTTGACTCATCACAGACTGAAAGCTTTGACTTAAGCCAGTCTTAAACAATTGATCTGAGATTTAAACTAGCATGATGCCTGACAGCCCCTGCATCTCCTCCAATGCAATTGGACAGTGTGTGTGTGTATATATATCATAACATTTGTATTTTCCAGCAGAATTAGCTATCTGCTTTGGATTGTTGCAAGTGACAGGCAGGTAATAGCCACTGAATGTGTGTTCAAAGCTTTGAGAGGTTTTACTGATACTATAAAAATATCCACTGTGTGTTTCTCGTCTCTTCAAAAAGGAATATTATTATTACGTAGAAGACATTACTTGGAGGTAACTCAATCAGATGCCAGAGACTTTCTTTTCTGCACGTAGACCTCACACAACTATCATAAATACACACAGCATATATTCTGACAAAAAATAAGTAATTTTAGGTGTTCGTTCTTTCAACAGAAGAGTGAAAATGCGGGTATCACTAGAAGTAATCTGTCTTTGACTAGATCTCATTTTACTTCTGATAGAAGGCTCTCAAGATTGGATACACATATATGATCCATATTGCTTAAAATATCATCTAGCCCAGGTCGAATTCACCCTTTTTTATTTTGTTAAGTGCTTAGAGACATGTGAACGCTTACAGAGTATGGAAGACTGCAATTCCAACATCCTTTCAATTGTGTCAGCCAGGTCATGACCTCTGTTCAGTCAGAAATTCTATAATCTGAAACAGCCCCAAACCAAAGTATAACTAAATGTGTCAAATGAAATGTTATTGGATCTCACTGAATTCATTGAAGCAGATCTTGTGGGGGAACGGTGTTCAGTGCAGTATGCACTCAACCTCCCTTTCGAGTAACAGGAGACCCATTATTGAATCAAACATCACACGTTGTATATTTTAAGACAGACACTATTTTAAATTAAAGGCTGTGGAATTTACATCTGGCTGCACTCTGGTAATGACCAGAGTCCTCTAGGGAACATGAATCAAGCAGGCCTAAAGCTCCTCTGAGGATTTTCGGTTGCAAACCTAGATTTACCGAAGTAACTTAGTACAGTATTTCCCCAAATTATTCCAAAGCAAAGAATGTCAAATTTCATAAAGTTCACTTAAGTTTAGAAGAAGAGTTGGTTTTTATACCCTGCATTTCAATACCTGAAGGAGTCTTAAAGCTTTCTTTTCTCTCCCCACAACAGACACACTGTGAGGTAGGTGGGGCTGTGAGAGCTCTGACAGCATTGCTCTGTGAGAACAGCTCTCATAGGACTGTGACTAGCCCCAGGTCACTCAGCTGGCTACATGTAAAAGTGTGTGGAATCAAACCTGGCTCGCCAGATTAGAGGCTGCTATTTTTAACCAGTGTGTGTGGGGATATATATATTGTTCTCGGTGCTTGAACAGGGGATACCTTTACCTTATTCTTACCTTAAGAATATGGTATAAGAAATACCATATTCTTAAAAAGATGCTTATGCCATATCAAGTCTCTGTAGAACAAATCTCTATAATTTAGGAGATCCTGATGCTGAAACTCAAATACTTTGGCCACCTGATGAGAAGGAAGGACTCCCTGGAGAAGAGCCTAATGGTGGGAGCGATTGAGGGCAAAAGAAGAAGGGGACGACAGAGAATGAGGTGGCTGGATGGAGTCACTGAAGCAGTGGGTGTGAACTTAAATGGACTCCGGGGAATGGTAGAGGACAGGAAGGCCTGGAGGATCATTGTCCATGGGGTCGCGATGGGTCGGACACGACTTCACACCTAACAACAACATAATGTAGAAGCTGTGTGAATGGTGTCTGGTTGCCAGTTAAAATGTCTTCTTAGTCAAAGATTTACCAGGTGCCCTTAGGGTGAATGTTCCCGATCTTGGTAAACTTGTGGATGCTCTGGGAACAGTTACAGGATGTCGCAACAAAATGGCTGCCATGGGGCTGATTCTAATCACATAAAGTTAGAAGGTGTGTAAACTATTACAAGGTTCCAAGCTAAGAATCCTCTTGTGGTGGAAGCAGACACAAAGCAGACACAAAGGTGAAGCTTCCTTTGGTTCTTCTGAAGCATCTCCCACGCCAACAACTGAAATTTAAAAAGCAGGCACCAACACTTTTCAGTAACAGTTCAATACCAAAATACAGACGTGATTTAAACTGATCTCGTTGATATCTTGTTTTCTTTGAAAATTAATGCGTACACATCTTTGCACTTACTGCATGGGCTTCGAGTTGCTATGGGCCGCTGACTGGACACATTTTTAAAAGGTATTTCAAGCTCTAAGGCAGGGGTAGTCAACCTGTGGTCCTCCAGATGTCCATGGACTACAATTCCCATGAGCCCCTGCCAGCGTTTGCTGGCAGGGGCTCATGGGAATTGTAGTCCATGGACATTTGGAGGACCACATGTTGACTACCCCTGCTCTAAGAGAACAGATACCTTTTTCTGGGGACAGAAAACACAAACTCTTCCACATTCCTTTATGCATTTCTAGTACCCAGGTCTGCTCCTAGCCTGAAATCCCAGTTGATCATAGTGCCTACATAAACATCCAATCGAGGCTGAGTACTGTCTGTGAACTTTCCACTGATGACCTATTATTGATTGCTTTCACGTACATGGGAATAAATGTGAGAATAATAAGATTCCAGTCTGTCTTGCTTACCCTTTGGGCTACTTTTAAGCGCTATCTCAGATGCTGATTTCCTGCCGTACTGGTTTTGCTTCACTCTTACAGCTGATATGCGAGTTTCTTCAGTCCCAGCTGACATACCTGCTTACTTCATTTCCTACACAGGTGCCTTTCGGCTGGACAATCTTCCAGATTCATCTCCTATTGCATACTACATATTCAGTTACTGAACAATTCAATCAAGTCTAATTAAAGTATCTCACAAATTGGTGCCGGGATGGATGGAGTACAGTTAATACATGCTTTAAAACTTAAAGGTGAGATTATTTTCTTCTGTTCATTTAGATGCTAATTTGCGGGAGTAAAAGACTGTCACTCTTTTATTTGTTTTCTCTTCCATGTTATAGACTGCCAAATGCAGAAGAAGGGCCAAATAGCATCAGGCCAGAAGTACTGGTGGCTTAAGGAAGAAATACTGTTACGTTTCTTTCTGTTCTGTCTGGTAGATTTGCAAAAAAAAATGCATGACTAAGTGGAAATATGAGGCTGGCTAGAGAGGTTTTAAAAGATGCAGCTGAATATCAGTATATAACCAAAATGAATGAGGAAGAACAGCTCACTAGAAATATTCCTTATCAGTTCATGAAACAAGATTCAACAGGCTTCATCATGTGGTTGTAATGATGACTGGAGACAATTGACGATTTTTTAGTATGCATTCATGCCACAGTTGCATGAAACAATCCACGAGACAAAATCAAACTCTAAAGATTAGGGCACAGGATTTGATTTCTAGCATTCCTTATCATCTCCTTAAAAAAAAGGAAAGAAACCGAAACCCCAGGCTGAGACTGAGACCAAATAAAGTCTATCGTACTAGACGTCAATTTGTCTCTATATGAGGCAGGTCTGTAAAATGCCTGTGTCCTACCAAAACAAAGTGGAAATCGTCTCCATGCTTTCTCTCTGTGCTGTTCAAAAGATTGTGGATATTGGAATCCCACAAAAGCAGCTGTAGCAGCAGCGAAAGAGTAGGTTTTTATATCCTGTTTGTCTCCATTTTAAGGTGCCTCAAAGCAGCTTATATTCCCTTCTGCTGCTGAAAAATGGATCATTCACTAAAATAAATATGTGTCATTTAAATCCATTCAAGTAATTACTTTCCTTTGGAATCTATAGCAATCTAACGGATTGTGACCTGTATTATGGGGCCCATTCCGCACCAGGATCAATGTTGCAAATTGGTTTCGGAAAGAAAAAACGCAATTTTAAATAGTGGAATTCGTCGTTATGCATACCTGCCTTTGTAGTGGAATCCAGTTGCATTTCAATAGTTTCCCACAGGTTTCCGGTCTCGGCAAAAATCGCTATCCAGGAAGCGATTTTTTCTGTGCTTTGTCCCGCCCCTGGCCGTCACTCAAATGAACAGCCAATGGGCGGCCATTATCATGCTCCCGAAAAGCCCCTTTCCCATTAAGGCAGGTTTAAAAAAAAAAAAAGCACACGTTACAATGAATCTGCTGAATCTGCGTTGATTCGTTGTAACGGAGAGACCCATGTAGCTGGCAGGTGGCATGTGAGCTGCCGTTTCATCGTTGCCACACTCCCCCGAGTGAAAAAAAATCCCTCCCCCGTGCAAGGGCGTGATTTTCGGCCGAAAATAAAGGGAACCAGCAAACGGGGCTGTGTGGTGCTTGGTGACTTAAAACAGCTCTAAGGAGGGACTGCAGCCGGGGAAGCCTTGCTGGGTGAATGAAGGCTCGCCGGTATGTTGCTCTCCGCTCGCTCCGAGAAAAAAAAATGGTGATCGCTTCGCCGGAAGATCAGAGGAGAGAGCCAGGGGAGGGACTTTGCTGAAACCGCAACAATGGTAACGCACAGAACTTTTTCGCTAGTGTTGCAGATTGGTTGCAAGAATGTAGCGCTTTCCAGAGGGTGAATCCACTTTTTGGGATTTCCCTGGAAGCGCTACAACGAAGCGCTTTTTGCTGACTGGTTTCAGGAGTGTGGCAGATTGTGTACGACGTTGTGCATAACTGCATTTTAGTAGCGATTACAATTTGCCACACTTCTGCTACAATGAATCTGTGCGGAATGGGCCTTGGTATTAACTCCCCCCACCCTAAAAAAAACCCCTACTTGACCTTCCAAATGATACTATATAGAGGTATTGTGACCCTAATATAACCCAAACATTGATGACTTCATAAGCAACACTGCTTCCTTCCTTTCTTTTCAAGCAGCTGACAGCTTCCTAATGCCATTCCAAAAGCCCGCTTAGGGAAAGTGCTTAGATAATCACTGCTTTAGTGTTTAGACAGCTAGCTTAAGGAATTTGACCTGAGTTACCAGCCATGTGCCCTCTGTTAGCAGTTTACAGATTAGGAGAGGAAAACAGTTGTTGAGTTAGTAATAAAATGTGGCACCAGGCCAGCTGAACAAAAAGCACTCTTCTGCAATGTCTAGTAATAGAGGGAATCATCAGATTTTGAGAGAGACGGGAATGATTTAAAAAAAAAAACATACACACACAAAAAAACAAATAAAGCAGGATAATTTTCTAAACTGGAAGCCAAGAACTGATGAAAGGATCCATATGCTACAAAAAAGGAGAGAATCAAAGATGCAATGAAGTACCTCTCCTCAGCACCAATAAAATAGTTTCTAAATCTGAATATTGGTTTTTCAAAGCAGAAAAAACAACAACAGAACCTCTAGGTAGCAGTGCAGTGACATGTTCGTAGTTTAAGGGAAGCTACTGTTTCGATGCAACAAGCAGTTTGGTATAGCAGTACCAAATGGAAAGAAAACTTTCACCCAAGCTCACAAGCTCCGCTGGTGCTGACATGGCATCTTGTCATATTTCACAGTTCTTCCATTTAGAGCATGGGATCTGTCCCCAAACTGCAGCGAGGCAGAAAGCGCAAGTGCTGCAGCAGATGTTGTGTGCATGTAGCAAGCCATGGAATTGGCTGTTTCTCCCCAATCGCTTGATAGGTGTTGTGGCTAAAATATATTGATTGGTATTTAACTTTTGTGATATTGATCATGCCTATAACCGGCTGCACAACTGGAATACCATAACTGTGCATTGTATTATATTTATTAACAGGCCGTTAGAGAAGGGACGCAAAATTAATTATGTGCATCAAAGATATCTGTTTTCAATCCAGAAAGTCATCTTTGAAAAACCTATAAATTGCACATGCAGGCCATGGCATTATGTACAAAGTAACTGGGTTAGGTCCAGATTAACTTTTCCAAGGGCACAATGACTTCCACTCCCTACTCCTCCTGAAACAGCCCCCAATGTCCTCAGTCTTGTTCCTGGGGGAGAGGGGACCTCCCAAAAATAGAATTTCAGGGGACATTTTGAGTTGCCACACTCCTTGGCCAGAAATCCGTACACCTGCGAAAATGTCTAGTCTGGATCCAAATCATTATTCAGATAGATGTCATTTCAAACACGTTGCCTTTTGATTGATGACTTTTGACAGGATGCTGACAAAGGAAGTGGTCCACAAAAGAGGAAAACTTTATCACTTCAAGTGCTGCACTGTGCACATAGAGCTACCCAAATATAGGACTTCTCCATTCATTTCAATGTATAGTCATGTAAGGTTCATTAAAACCAAATAAACAAATTAGCTTGTTCCATGCTAAGAAAAGGAGGGGAAAGTATTTTACAAACTAGTTCATGGCACTACTTCATGTAGTCCCAAATTGAACTACCTCTGAACCAAGCCTAAAAATGTTGTGAACTCTTTACGACAGGTTTTAGAGAAATCAGATTGAATGTATCATAAAGTTTCATCACCCCTTCAGATTCAGAGTACCTTTATTGGCATCAAAATCACTTCTTTAAAGCAAAAAACAAACAAACAAACAAACCTGCTTGCTGCTTTGCATATACTAATGATTTTAATTTAATTAACTATTGACTAGTTTTAAAGATGAACTATAGGAACCTACTCAAGACCAAAAAGAAAGGAGGAAAAATCCATCTTAGTCATGGACCACAATCTAAAGGCTAAATAGAACATTTATCACTCTTATCAGTAAAACATCAGGACACTGTTGTGCTCATGGATTTGTAGACTGCAGAAATTGGGGGGGTTGTATTTGTATTAATTTGCTATTGTTCTATATTTCAGGGGTAGTCAAACTGCGGCCCTCCAGATGTCCAGCAAATGCTGCCAGGGACTCATGGAAATTGTAGTCCATGGACATCTGGAGGGCCGCAGTTTGACTACCCCTTTATCCTGAGCATATATCATTTTCCAATTATATTAAGTGAAATGGTTGCAATGAAGGTGGAATCCGTGCTCCAAAGCATGAGTTTAGATGGTCCTCACTGTCAGATAGCTCATGCTGCATGTGTGGGTGTGAAGCCACCTTCTAGACATATCTTATTTGTGATAATAATGATGGGTTCTCCATTAGTCCCGCCAATACAAGTGTATATCTGAAAAAGTGTGCTTGAACACAAAAGGTTACATATCTTCAATAAAACTTTGTTGGCCTTAAAAGTGACATTAGGCTCAACCTTTGTTCAGACAATACAAGTTATGTCCAAGTAATATTTATCATATATGTGGTGTGTGTAGTGTTAGCCAGGAGATCTAAGGATTCTTTGACAAGCCAGGCAAGGGGAGGGGGCTTGCCATTTCTTTCAGCCACTATTTTTATTTTTATTTTTATTTTTATTTTTATTTTTATTTTTATTTTTATTTTTATTTTTATTTTTATTTTTATTTTTATTTTTATTTTTATTTTTATTTTTATTTTTATTTTTATTTTTATTTTTATTTTTATTTTTATTTTTATTTTTATTTTTATTTTTATTTTTATTTTTATTTTTATTTTTATTTTTATTTTTATTTTTATTTTTATTTTTATTTTTATTTTTATTTTTATTTTTATTTTTATTTTTATTTTTATTTTTATTTTTATTTTTATTTTTATTTCCTGCCTCTCCCTATAGGCTCAAGGCAGGTCACAAGAGTCTCAACCCCATTAAAATCCCCATTAAAAGACATAATAATTCTTAGTGTTCCTTGGAGGAACGACCACCTAAATCCTTGGAGGTTTCCCATACAAACCGTGCTTCGTTTCTTCTGAGATCACATGGGATTGGGCTTCCCTGGGCTAATCGGGTCAGACCTATGTTCAAGTGAATTCTGAGATCAGATCGACCCATGAACCAGACACAGGCAATAGGTTGGCACACTCATGCCTGAATAGCAACTAGGCTTCTGTCTAATCCCCCAAATAACAGTATTGAGTGTAAAAAACAAACAACCAGACAGCTAACCAGCACCTATGCTATGTGCAATTTTACAAGGCATGTAGCTTAATTTAAGCCTTGCATCAGGTACTATGTGTCCTGAAGGGCATCCCTGGCCACATCCCTGGATATTTGGCAGTGGCATGGCCAATCCCCTGGCCAATGGAGGGGATCAGAGCCCAGGAAGCTGATCTAGGCTTTGATGTTTGCCCAGGGGCTCTCCTGTAGCTGGGAAGGGTGGGGCGGGGTCAAAGCCTAGGATGCTGAGCCAGGCTTCAGCACTCACTCAGGTGGCCTTCCCGTAGCCTGGGAAGGGCAGGGCACGCAGCCAGTGTCTTGGGTCCTTCCTGCAGCCCATGACTGATTCCTCACCTGGCAGCAGACCTGGCAACCAACAATGCCGGGGGGGGGCAGACATGGGCTCAACAAATGCTCGCAGCTCCCTGGACCAGCAGGGCCTGGTGTGGAAGCACAATGCCAGAGACCAGAAGAAGTGAAGGAGCTGCAGAGGCTTAGAAGCAGCATGGCTGCAGGAGGAAGCAGAGGAGGTAGGAGAGCAATGGAAAGGGCCCCCAGACTTATTTGGAGGGTGGGAGAGGAAGCTCCAGCAGGAAGCCCCCACCCAGACCAAGATGCTTTCGGGACAAGTGGTTGATGGGGGTCGATGGTCTCAGCAAGCCCAGCAATGGGGGTGAGGAGGAGCAAGATACTCAAAGCAAACTAGCCCCCCACACCCATTTAAAAAAAAATTGTCTTCACAGTTTTGACTGTTTGCTATCTGTTTGATATCTTTTCTTTATAACTGCTTTTTATGTGCCAAATTTGTTCTGAAGAGAGTGACTTGGTGTCTGAGTCTTCAGGAACAGAGGTTAAGATTGGACAAGGGGGTCCAATTATAGGTGCTCCGCATCCTCTCTCTATTATATCCAATTATAAGAAAAAACACCATCTGGAAGTAATGGGCTCATTAGGGCCTATGATGTTTTCTCGCCGTAGGATATAAGGGAGAGGATGGGGGCACCCTCTTCGGGAGCCCCTAGAATTGGACCTCTGGTTCAATCTTTTTGAAACTTGGGGGAGAGTCAGAGACGAGCCTGCTTAAGATACCCTGAAAGTTTGAAGCCTGTAACATTAACCACCACCACCACCCCCAGGCCTTGGGAAAGGTAGAAACCTGAAAAAAACCATTATAGTCAATGGCGCCGTTGACTTTAATGGGTTCCGAAGTGGACTGAAGCAGCTTTCCCCAAAGCTGATAAGGACTGTGGCGGCTTCCTCTGAAGCAGAGGCAGTCGGATTTTCTCATCCCTAATCCAGTTAGTTTATATTTGCAACTCTTCATTTTATGTGTCAAGTTGGGCCACAAACTTTGTGTTTTTAAAGTATATTAAGACTTCCAATATATAATGTCATAAGTTTTGTCTTCAAACAAAGTGGATACTTCCTCCTACAGTTTGGAAGGAATTGGTTATGAAAACAATGTACTGTTTTCATTGCAAAAACCGAAACAAGTTTCTGTCCCAGGAAGAAGCTATGTTAAACGCAGTGCTTGCTTCAAACCTAACTCTTTACCATTCTTATCCCCAAACATTTGATTCAGTCAGATCTGAAGAACCACCTCTGCATCCTAAAAATGGGGAAAGCCTGAATACAACAAGTTGTAAACTACTAACAATTGTCAAAGGCCAATTTACAGTGCAATAGCTTTGCCTGCTAAACATTCTCCTCACCAGTAGATGGCAATACTTTATATAAACAAAACTGGTTGCATTGAAACATCCCTGAAATACATAAAACCATATTTTAGTAATGTTCAGCCCAGAAACACAGTGCAAAACGGGCACATGGAACTATAAAGGACCATGTAAAAAAAGATAATGTAAGACAATGAAGAAAAAAGAAAGTATCTAAATTGTAACAGGACTGCTCTTTCCCTCACGATCTTAATTGTCTTCTATCTTAGTACATGATGGTATATTCCACTGTCTTAATGAAAGGTGTGAAGGCACCCCTGGATCTAACCCTTCAAATCCCTTGAGAAATTTATATTTTCCTTTCATTATAACCCACGCATGGAAACATTTCTCATTGCCTTCTTTTTGCTTATGTTATACGCTGTCAAGTCACTGCTGATTTATGGGATCATTGTAAATTAATAACTTCCAAAATGTCCTGTCATTAACCTCCTTCCTCAGGTCTTGCAAACTGAAGGCCATGGCTTCCTTTACTGAGTCAGTCCCTCTCGTGTTGTGTCTTCCTCTTTCCCTACTGTCTTAATTTTTTTCCTAGCATTATTGTCTTTTCCAGTTACTCTTGTCTCCTCATAATGTGACCAAAATACAATAGCCTAAGGTGACCAGATTGTCCCACTTTTGGAGGGACATATGGGGGTACCTGGCAAATTGTACTTATGTTGAAATTAAAAAATATATATTACAATACAATTTTTGCATTCTATGCGTTCTATGAAACGTTTTGTTGCTCCATATAGACCAAATTTTTAATCAAGAACCCCCCTGGTCAATGGTGTCCCGCTTTACCAATGTTAAAATCTGGTCACCTTACAATAGCCTCATGTTAGATTCAAGAGAGAATTAAGGCTTGATTTGAACTGTGAACAACTGTGTGAAATAGTCTCTGTGTAATAGTACTGCTTTGTGTGAAACAGTCTTAAAAACCTGAAACTTAATACGTTAGAGAGAAAGCTAAAAGTTTAGTATTTACTCCAAAGTGGTAATAAGTATTCAGAACTCTACACAAGAAAATTCTGCTACAGAAATAACATGTACCAGTATTATATGCATATCCAGATATCTGGCAGAAAGTACAATTTCCTGTGACCTTATGTCTCAGCCACAGGTTGAATTATGTGGAATTTGTGAACATACAGAAACTCATTAACCATTGATCTTCAACTAGCGGGTTATGACCCAAAACTAAGAAGCATCATAAGATGTCCGAGTCCAGTGGCACCTTTAAGAACAACAAAGTTTTATTCAAGGTATAAGCTTTCGTGTGCATGCACACAAATATTCCTAGATTATATGTTTCTGGGAAAATTGGTGATAAAATCCCTTGCTATCAATATGCCAGGACTGTACTCACCATTCATCAAACTGAAGACAGCCCACCAGCTAACTTATGACAGCTGGCCAGGGATTCAACAGGCCTTTTGGTTTGGGACTGCAAACAGAAAAGATTGGAAAGTACCTAGCAGGCTACCGTACATCGTTGGCTCCCTACAGAGCTTGAGAACCACAAGTTGTGTGAAACAGCTATGAGAATAATGCTTCCTCTTTCCTGCCACCATCCCAAATACTCTGATATCTGTTCTTATGCATAATAGATAGTCAAAGTTGTGGACTACATATATAAAAAGGTAAAGGTATCCCCTGTGCAAGCACCGGGTCATGTCTGACCCTTGGGGTGATGCCCTCCAGCGTTTTCATGGCAGACTCAATATGGGGTGGTTTGCCAGTGCCTTCCCCAGTCATTACCGTTTACCCCCCAGCAAGCTGGGTACTCATTTTACCGACCTCGGAAGGATAGAAGGCTGAGTCAACCTTGAGCCGGCTGCTGGGATCGAACTCCCAGCCTCATGGGCAGACAGCTTCAGACTGCATCTCTGCTGCCTTACCACCCTGCACCACAAGAGGCTCTTGGACTACATATATAGTATTGGATTAAAGCTGAATCCAGCCAAGAATGAGGGGTTGATAGTTTGCATGTGTTGTCATGCCAGGATGGAGATCACCTATTGTGGGTGATCTTCCCTAAACACGGAGGCTTATCATGAGGAACTTGTTTTCAAGCCAACGTTTAGTAGTGGGATGTGGGAATTAACGATGGAATGGCCAGCATTTTTAGCTCTTCTTTTCTTTCATTGGGGACCAGGACTCCCCCCAAAAAATCAAAACTCCTGCTGCTTGCCTTTCTAAAAAGTGAAGAATGGCATACAGGTATGTTAAAAAGATGGTCCCTGAGGATAACTGGCCAGCAAAACCCATGCATGTTTGTACAGATCTTGTTTTGAAACAGTCAAATTGTGTCTCATGTACAAACAGTGGACTGAAAAATCTTTTTTTTTTCTGTTTTATACTCAGTGATGACTACTCTGTTTGCCAAGGGCAAGAGAATGACTGGCTTTTTTCTCCTTCTAGCTATGATAAAACAAAAAGAGTTACACTTCCTTCAGCTCTATGAGTCATCGCTCTTTGAAGGGTGCTTGCACTTGAAAGCTCACGCCTTGAATAAATCTTTGTTGGCCTTAAAGGTGCCGCTGGACTCTGATTTTGTTTTGTTGCGATCTTTCTGCAGTTTCCTTCAGGGGCTGTGTTGCATGCCACTCTCCTAGGACTGCTAGCTTTCCTAGGAACCACTGATTCTGAGATTGGGGACTTCTGGTTGGTGCCAGGCCCCTAGACCCCTAGAGCTTTAGTCATTTGGCATCTGTCTTATGACAAAACAGTGAGGCCAATCTTTTCTTAGTCAGTTGGCACCTCTTCTTACAGGCGCAGCTGTTCCTTTCAATAGTATGAAATCACTGCTTTTCCCACTCTACCTCTCCCCTTCTGTGCTTGCCCCCACTTCCTGACAGGGAATCAAAATAGCCACCTTCCATGACCAGTCACATTCTAAGCAGAAAAGCTGGCAAGGCCTTTGGTGAACTTTGTTGGATGGTGGGACTCATATAGTAACCAAACGGCTGCACTTAAGTAACTGCAGCACCGCAAGCGTTACGTTCACAGCTTGTGCTCTGTGTGAGACAAATGCATCCTGCAGGGGTTGCCGGATTCATGCTTGGGGTTGCCAACTCTGACTTGAGAAATCCCTGGAGATGTGGGGGAGGTGTCTGGGGAAGGCAGGATTAGGGAGAAGAGGAAGGCCTTCAGGAAATGTGATCCAGTCCTCCCATGGATGCTTCTGGATTCTCCAGAGGATCTCTGCAGTCTGAAGATCAGGTGTATTTTTGGAAGAACTTCAGGTCCTGCTTTAAGGTTTGTGGCTGTGCTTCAGTTGAGTTCTTAAACACGGAGGAAGAGTGGGGAGCATTTTCTGTATTTGGATCCCCATTCTTATAGCCATGTCCATTTGTTCAATAGCCCCCCTTCTGTTTTTACCCTATTGGCTTCTTGTAATGTTTTGGCCTTTCTTGTGTGAGTTGATCTGTGAAACTTCGATGAGTTGTTGGTAGCGGAAATGGGCTTAATTTGCTTATTACATTTATGTCCTAATTTTCAGACAGTCCTCTACCAAATTTACTTACATCTCTTTTACCAATGAGAAACCTCAATCTTTACTGTCTAAAAAGACAGGGAATTCAAAGGGATGGGCATGGAGGTAGGTGAAGGAGGTCAAGTACAGACAGCCCAGTCTGATTTTTCTTCCCTGGTCCTATTTTGTGGATGGAAATGGTACCCTACAACTCTGATTCCTCTCCTCTGGCCAGGGATAGTGGCTACAATATAGGCTACAATAGTGGCTACAATATAGGCTAGATATCAGGAAAACAATTTTCACAATCAGAGTAGTTCAGCAGTGGAATAGGTTGCCTAGGGAGGTGGTGAGCTCCCCCTCACTGGCAGTCTTCAAGCAAAGGTTGGATACACACTTTTCTTGGATGCTTTAGGATGCTTTGGGCTGATCCTGCGTTGAGCAGGGGGTTGGACTAGATGGCCTGTATGGCCCCTTCCAACTCTTTGATTCTGACAATGTCTTTTTGCTCTCTTCTGTGGTCTCAGAGTAATCAAACTATGTGTTACCGTTAACATGAGTTCACCATGGGAACTTGCAGGCATTCTGCCACTGTGAGTTTAATTGCGCCCCAGGGCCCCCATGGCACATTTGGGCCATGGCACATGCCACCTACTGACGGGGCAAATCAGGCCTTCAGGAATGTTTTGGTTTGGGAAAATGGAGTGAGGGCTTCCTCAAGGAATGGGAGAGGACAGCCTGGAGGTCTCCCCATCCATGTTTCCGACAACTTCAGAATTGCCTGTGCTTCTCAGTACATACCAGTTGCATACTTAAAAGTGAAGAGATGTTGCCCCCACCCTACCAAACCATGAAACAGAGCCCCGGTTTGTCTCAGATTTAAATTGAATTTTGTAACTGATGTGCAAATACTTCTTTTCTTTTACCTTTTACTGAGCAACTTCTTAAGGGTTTGCTTCTGAGGCGATGACCAATTACAAGTGAAATGTGCAAAAGAAAGTCTCAAATGAGGGAATGTGTATTTGTTAAACTGCTAACATAATATTCCTTCGTTCTGTATATTTATATATTTCCCATATCACCCTTTGGATGTACAAGGTGCCACCTAACTTTAACTTCAAAATTGTCCTCAGAAATGCATTAACTAACACAAATCCTTTACTATGCTTCTCTCCCCCCTCCCTCCCTCCCTCTTCTGCCTTGGTCTGTTTTAGATTGTAAGCTCTTCTAGTTTTTCTAGTTTTTGCTTATAAAATTCTGTAAAGTGACACACATAAAAAAATTTTAATATCATATGCCCCATGTTAAACACATCTTAATCTCACAAACAGTGACAAAATGAAGCATATGAAACCAATGGGTCTTACAACTGGGTTGGACGGCTTGTGTTCATAATATCCCAGCATCTTCAGTTTCAGGATTGTAAAGCGGTCTTCATTTCTGATGAGTAACTGTGCTCTTTCTGGGGTGGCATTAAATCAATGCATAAAACGAGATGGTGCTTGTTAGGAAAGCTTCACAGCACTCTGGAAAGAAGAGGCCTTTTAAACAAACAGTCCCTCCAGGGCATACTTTGGTCTGGTATCTTCTGACCTCACCTCAACAGAGACCTACAACTCTTTGTGGAATTATTTGTAGTAGACAGGATAATTATTGCTGACATGTTGCCCTTTTAGTGCTGTTACTGAACTATTTATGCATGCCAGGCAAGATTGAGTTGCAGGGACTATCCCCTCTAAATGCCCCTCTGAGTGACATGATACTTAGCATGACTTTTACCCCTGACTCACATCCCTGCCATTTCTATAAAGCCAGATTGCCCTGACTGAATGCACAGAGGCAAATGTCATCTGCAGGGCTCATCTCCAGCCATTCAGTCCTCTTTTGGTAAGTCAAGAAAGTCTGACTTTGCGGAAACAAGATAAATACAAAAGAGACAATTTTTTGGGGGGGGGACTGAGCAGCCTTGAAACTAAGCAACTGGTCTGCACTCGACTTAACGTTTAGGGTGGAGAGGTGAATTTGCGTGGGCAAAGAGGTGTCAAGAGGATTCCGCATGGTTGAAAGTTGAGCCTTTTATGTGATTTTGACATTTTGAGCTGACCACTGCCTGCCAGAACCAAACAGGGGCAGTCTTCACCCCATGTGAAGTAGCTGAGAGCCATCCCTGGAAGTCTGCCTGAACCCCACACAGACCAGGCACAGATTCTGTTGAGACCGATGTCCAACAGGGCCAGATGTGAATGGCTGTCTCTGACAGCAACTGGTCCAAGCCTTGGGCAATATGAGTGGGAGCCTCCTCTTTTTCTGTCCTCCCCCCCTCAAGAAGGCCAGGGGCATGGTTGAGCAGAGTCCCCAAGAACAGGGCCCAGGGCAGCTGCCCCTGTTGCCCAGTGGTAAGACTGCCAATGTATCTAGGCTAGTAATCCCCTAGATGTGCAATTAAAGTACTAGTGTGCTGTGTGGAATGAATTAAAGGGCTTATGTGAACCCAATCTATTGTTCACAGAGGCACCTCGTCCTGTTTCTCTGGGTGGTCTACTGCTCAGACTGCATTCTTCCACTCAGGTTCTCTTATGATCTGGTATGGGTACATCTATATCTACATCATGTCTGAGTAACTGAAATCTCCTGTTCCTGCCCATAAAGAGGCATAGGGCAATTGCCCCGGGGAGATGTCTGTTGTGTCTCTGCTGGAGTCCTAGGCTTAAATCCTTTTGTCAATTGGCATAATGAGACTAGAGACTCATGTAGGAACTGGTGAGTAGGCTCTTCTAATGTAAGTCCTTCTGAGATAGCTGTCAAACATAATTTAAAAGTAAACATTTTGGAGTGTCACAGTGAAGGGTGCTCCCAGTTTTAATCCAGATAAGAACAATTTATTATGATCATAGACCAGCAGAGTAAAACAGACATGAATGTAGTAGCTACAAGAACATATGTACAGTCAGAAGAAAATAAGGGTTTCTCAGCAGTTTGGGAAGTACAGTTATAGGATCATGTACTTGTTTTTGGTTATATTTATTCTTTGTGAAGCACTAATGAGCTCATGGTACATATATATATATATATATATGGAAAAAGAATCATATGACTACCCCAACTCTTATATAGTTAGGACAAGAGCATAGAACAGTTGCAGTAAAGATGGGTGTTAAGAATATTTATTTAAGATATATGGGTTAAACCATTCCTTCTAGTACAACGATATAGGCTAGATATCAGGAAAACATTTTCACAGTCAGAGTAGTTCAGCAGTGGAATAGGCTGCCTAAGGAGGTGGTGAGCTCCCCCTCACTGGCAGTCTTCAAGCAAAGGTTGGATACACACTTTTCTTGGATGCTTTAGGATGCTTAGGGATGATCCTGTGTTGAGCAGGGGGTTGGACTAGATGGCCTGATGGCCCCTTCCAACTCTATGGTTCTATGATTCTATGATTCTATAGTTCTAAAGCAAGATTTCAGTGTGTAAAGCAAGGCACAGTATCAATAATAAATAATTAGGTCATACTAAAACAAAGACGTAGCAGGCATCTGAACATGTTTTCTGCTCATAGAAGAGGGGGAAGGGTCTCCTTGCACTCCAAGTGTTATGTGGGGCTTGTGTGACCCACATTGACAAAAAGGTACCTGGTGTGAGATTGCAGGTAGGAGGAGGATGGGGTGAGCTCTCCCCTGCTGCATTAGTGGAAATGTTGATGTGATGTAGCAGTAAAAATGCAAGTAAAGCAGTTCTAAATTATGGATATTGCTGACAGTAAAAGGGGGGTGGCGGCAAACTGGATGGCCTTGACCTGACATCAGAACTCTATGATTAACCTGGCGAATGATGAGATGTTATGCAGGTAGTGATTCCTAAGGCTGAATCACTAGGACAGAGAAAGTGTATTCAGTTTTCCTTGGGCTGCAGGGCTGACTATGTTTATCTATCACAGCGTACATATTTGAGGGTGACGTAGCAGCAGTCACAGACGGTACATGTTTATTGGATCACAAAATGGAAATGAGGACCGACAACAGATGTTACAGGGTTTGTGGGAGGCTTTTTTTAAAGTGTGAAAATTGGAGATGGCAAGACACTCCTTTTCAAAGAACTGCCACGCCTTTCCGTGGGTTGGATTACAAGATTTGTTGGATCTATTTTTCAAACTGGGTTTCAGAGATCTCCGGAAGTAATGCCCAGAAGTAATACATACAATTACTGATTTCACTGAAGGATATTGTTGCATCCTTCAAGAAGGATATTGTTGCATAAGATGCCGG
The DNA here is from genome assembly GCF_049243985.1 of Paroedura picta. Lineage (NCBI taxonomy): Eukaryota > Metazoa > Chordata > Lepidosauria > Squamata > Gekkonidae > Paroedura > Paroedura picta. Next base: position 43,316,312 of record NC_135370.1, on the reverse strand, counting down.
AAATCATTGGAAATACCCCAGGAAATTTGAGATTCAGGACTGGAGCATAAACCCAAGCAGTTTTTTTTTAATTGTAAGACCCAGCCACTGCTCAATCAGGAGGGCAGAGTCTGAAGTATGGATGGGCATGAACTGTCTAATGAACTAAATTTTGTCATGAATTTTGGCCTGTTTTGGATTTGTGAACTGAAGTTTGTAAACTGAAGAACTGGGATGAACTACCATGAATTTTGGCACAATTTGTGGAGGCTCGTACATTCTGCTCTTCATGAGAAACAATTGAGAAATTTGGAGTTCCCTGCTGCTCAGCCGTTTGTTTTAAATGGCTCAGAGCCATTTAAACCCTGCTTCCAGCTCCTCATGATTCGTTGAGGGAGCAAAAAGCAAGGTTTAAATGGCTCTTCCACTGCTTTCTGCCCCTGCAGCTTTCCATTGGGAGTAGAAAGCAGGGTTTAAATGGCTCCATCACTGCTTTCTGCTCCTTGCAGCTAACCATGGGAAGCAGAAACATGGGTTTAAATGGCCTTGTTTTCTGCTTCTCTTATAAAGCCTGGTACTACTCAGCTGTTTTAAATGGCTCAGACCCTTTTAAACCTTGCTTTCAACTTCCCTTGGCTTTTTGCAAGAACAGAAAGCAGGGCCATTTCCTGCAAAAAGCCCATGGGGAGCAAAACGGAAGATTTAAATAAGACCTTTCTTCACCTCCATTTTTCTCCTGGCCATGGCTCATCACAGTAAGTATAAAGTTGGGAAAGAAGGCCCTTCTCAGGAGATCTTCCTCCCTCTTCTTGCTGGCTATGGCTTACAGCTTTCCACTGGCTAGGGTAATAGAAAGGTAGAAGGAAAGTTCTGCTAAATCATTGCTAGACCCACAAAACCTCGCCAGTTACTGCCCAGTCTCTCATTTTGTGTTTCTGGGCAAGGTGGATCAGCTACTAGCATTTCTGGAAGAAACTTCTGGAAGAATGTGCTCAATGGTATCAAAAGAGCTCTACGCTCCGCCGCCACCAACCAGCTAATGGTCCCTGGCCCTAAAGAAGTCCGCCTGGCCTCAACCAGGGGCAGAGCTTTCTCTGTCCTGGCCCTCACCTGGTGGAATAAGCTCCCAAAGGAGATCAGGGCCCTGACGGAACTAAAGCAGTTCTGCAGGGCCTGCAAAAGGGAGCTCTTCCATCAGGCATTTGGCTGAGGCCAGGCACAATCAACAACATCTGCAGGGGGCCTGCCCCCCTCTCCCCCCCCCAGAAATCCATCAAGTCTCCTGAACATGTCTGTATTATTATTGTTTAATGTTATACTATTACCCTGTTATTACCTGTTATTATCAGTTAATAATATTAATGTTATAGTTATTTATATGTATGGTTGCTTGTATAGTTTTCAGTTCTATGTAAACCTCTCTGAGCCTTTGGGGAGGATGGTATATAAATGTGAATGAATGAATGAATGAATGAAGTTGACAGGTCTGGGAGGTTATCAAAATGAGCCCTAAACACACAAAGAATCTATCATCCAATAATGCCCTCAAGCCAACCTATGTTGTCCTCTCTTTCACAGACTCATAGAAAAGCAAGGCAAGAGAATTAGTTACTGTTTTTTACATGTGTGAATATTGCAGACTATATAATCAAGGTGGGTCTTTCGCATCAACAGGGAAAGTAACAGATGGTAATCAATCCTTTTGTGGTTGCCAACAATGCGAAAACATAATAGAAGTAGCTCCTACACCGCTGGTTATATTTGAGCCCAGTATCTAACTCTTTTACTGCAGACCATCATGGCTACTCCGTGAAGCAATGCCCACAGATATACGTGTAGAAGTGGCATGAGCCAATTCCACATTTCAGCAAGCAACCAGCATCATGTGAATGAACTGTTGAATCATATTTATAATGTATGCACATTTGATGTAGATGTTCTAATGCCAAAAAGCTCTATGCACTCTACAGGTATAATTATGGATGCCTCTGCTCTTGACTGGGATAACACAATGTTGATAATTTCTCTCCCCCCCCCCCCCCAGATTCACAAGGTTCATTTTCAAGGAAGACGTTGAGTGGAAAATGGAAATCACCCACCATCTCAGGTACTTTTGCCCATTTCATCATTCATCTAATACATGTACCAAGCCTGGCAAAACTGTAAAAAGATGTGTCTGGAAGAAAAACAAAGCACTGTACCTGTATGAGCTGCCCCACCTTTGTCTGACTGTATTACCTGTCTTCCTTATAAGGAGAACAAGGAAGTGGGATAAAGAGCTGTGTTGAATTCCATAATCATGCTGCAGCTTATTCATAGCTTGCTGTCTACCTATCCAGGTGCCTGTCTGTTTACATGAATGCGGTGGCTTGAAAGTATGTCCTAAAGATTTTCTGAGCCGAAGAACTTGAAAGCATATGCTGGAAGAACTCATGACTTGTGAAAAGTTTCTGCACTGCTCTTGTTCATTCCGGATGTAATTAATTTTGGTATGTTTTGTATGTGCAGCCAGAACTGAGAGCGAATGGGGATTGAATTGCTTTGCCTCTTTTTATTGCTGCTAAGAAATAACCATGTACAAGGTAAGGCTAACAGGTGATAAGCTTCTTTCTGAACCTGTGTTTTCACTGCTATCTTGTCCACTTTAGATAGACTAGCTGTTTTCCTGCTCTGCCTGCCGCTGCACCTTTCGTCCTGACGAACGTTTTGTAACAGAGTCTGGGTTGTATTTTTTGTTTTTCGTACTGAGGACACAGGCACTGCATAGACCTTGGAACTGTTTAATTGGGCAAATACGGAAACACAAGCATACCCCAACTACAATTCTATTGCATGTTTTCTGGAATAAGCTACATTTTAACTCACTGAACAAACAATTTGAAAAAAAGGGGAGAAATGACATGAAAGTGTGAACTTTACTTTGGCGATCCGGTGGCATTGGCAATGTGTCAGATATCAAGTATAGGAAACAGTTAATGATTAGTCAACAAACTTCAGTGCTTTCCTTGTGCCTATTACCATTTTGAGCAAGCTAAATATTAATTCCAATTAAAATCATGGGTATTAGTTGATAATTTGCACAGCATTTCTGCCGCCTTTTTTTTTTTTGATTGTCAAAAGCATTTGAATTAATATCTGAAACCGAAAGGCTGCTTTCCAAAAGTTTCGATGTTACCTAGGACAGCTTGTACTTGGAATAATTATATACCATGTGCTAATCCACGGTACTTTCTTGATTCGAAATACAGGAAATTGTGATTCAGGGAGTGCAGTGAATTGTGAAGACTGTTTGCTTTCTGGACCGCGCTGTGCCTGGTGTTTTCAAGCGGTAAAGTACATTCTCTGAAAAGTAGGATGCAAATACTTGAGGTCATTATGGCAAGGACTGAGTTTTTGTTTTGTGCCCTGAAGTGAAGGCAAATTCTTCGCTTCGGGTCTGGATTGTGACATTGGATTGAAAGTCGAGCCCGAGGGGCTTGAGAAAACCTGATGGCATTTTTCTCTGGTGTTTTTGTTGTTGTTGTTGTTTGAACGACTAATCTTCAGCCCTACCTTAGACCTCACCTTAAACAGTTATTTATAAATCCATCTTATTTCAAACACAGTTTCATGTTGATGTGAGAAAAAGGGCTGTAGTTCAAAAAAATATGAATGCAGAGCCTGCTTAAAGTAGGGACCACAGAACTAGTTGATTGATAAAATCCTCATCGGAATAAATTATGCATGTTAATCACGTTTGTTTTTAAACGTCACGTTAAAGTAGCAATGCAAGTAGGCAGTCTTAGTTTTTGCAGAAGGTAGAGGGTTTACTTTTGTGAAGTATAAATGTTAGTACAGAAAGAGAGAGAAACATCATGTTCCCTTTCATCCTGGTATTCAAGGAGATTTTTGTGGGGTTTCTTTGCTATCTCCTTTCCTGTACTAATCAGGCCCCCTTCACTTCAGTAAGGCTAGTGTATTGAAGGGCACCTTCAAACTGTACATGAACAGAGAACTCGATAAGCTATAACAAATTGCAGAAGCCAAATGGCATGGGCAGAAACAAACCCCGAATATGCATGCATTAAAAGGTGCCCCTGTAACACATGGTTGGTATGTCCAGATTGACCAGCTGCAAGGGCTCTAGAAAAAGGAAAACTTTAATCCAAAAACTGAAGGATAGCTCTTCTCATGGACAATCTCTATTCTACATTCAGTTTTGGTGCACCAGCCTCACCTAATGAGAATATATGCTGCCCAGGTTCCTTCCAAGAGATATGTGATAATTTTGTGTGAATAAGAAAATACATGTATTCTCCATGTATATAGTCAATGGAATACCTGTAAAATTCAGTGTTCCATTCCATATACAGTATTTGCTGGCGTATAAGACTACTTTCCCCCCCTGAAAAACATGCCTCCAAGTGGGGGGGGTCTTCCTATACGCCGGGTGCACGTCAGTTGGGATAGACATAGCTGCCCATAGTGGCCCATAGTAATGTATTTTGAGTGGAAAAGTTGGGGGGGTCATCTTATATGCTGGCAAATACGGTACTAAAGTTGGGAAAGACATGTGTGGCACTATTGACTGATAACAGCCAGTGTAAATTTGGGGTGGACTGCAGGTAGTCTACTCCCCTGTTCAGTGTTGCTGGTACATCAAAATTAAACTTCTGCGAAGGGCTCTAGCAACAGTGGCATGTGGGAATCTCTTGATTAGAGACTGGCAGTTCCCAAGTAAACTATATTCATAGTTTGAAATCTGTCTGGGCAATCAAAAGGCTAGAAACCAACCAGTTAAATATTCTTCAATGCCGTTGGTTTTCATGGGAAATTTATGCATGAGCTTAACTCTGTCCCAATGAAAGCAAAAGGAACTACACAACCCTAACTTTGATGACCCAAATTTCCATTTATATTGAAGGGAAGGCTAGGTGTATACGTGTATTGTGCTAGATTCCGAGTTCCATGTGGAAACGTACCTTCTCAGAATGGCAGTGAATTAGTACCTTTGGTTGTGGTTGACAGTTTCCAGCTAAGGACATCAAATGCTGTTTGTACAACGTATACAAGCAGGCAGAGAAAACAATTCTGAGAAATTTGTTCTTTATTTACCAACGTGCCCAGTGAAAGAATGAAGGCCTATCAGGCATTGTTCCGTGTTCTTTTCCTTACATTTTATTGCCAGAGTGACAGATCCTGGCAGGTGTTTGTACTTGTTTCAAGGAACTGTAATATTTACTTTCAGAACACTGTCTTTAGCCTGAGACAGCCCGCTGAGTAAAAAAGTATAAATCTCACTGATAGACCAAAGGTATGAGTGAAAGGTAACTGCTACGTTCCTAATAATTCAATCTTGAGCAGAGTTGCTCCCTTCTAAGCCCTTGACTTCAGTGGATTTAGAAAAATGTTGGAAGCTTTTTTGAACACATGGCAACTTGTCTGTGGCAAGGATTTTTATAATGACATTTCCTTGCTTCAGAAGCATTGTTGGGTGTTTAACTTGTTACACCAGTGAATGGGGAAAGAGTAGGGCAGTCAGAAATACCAAGGGTTATTTATGCCGTCACTTTCCCCTGGCCAAAATGCAGTCATTCCTCGTCCTCATCCCTGTATATGGTCTTCTGTAGCACTGGAAAAGACTAAGGTGAACCAGACATAGCATGGATAACATGCCACCAATTTATTCAATGGTGTTATCCCTTTTTGCAACCCATGGACTGATTATGCATGGTAGTGGGCACGCTGGGCTGCTGCCTGTTTCTTGTGGCAGTGCAGCATGCCCCGCCACTTCCCGTGTTCTAACAGGGGAAGACATCCCCTAGGGTTCACTGCACTTCACCACGGTAGCAGCGGAAGGGAGATTAGGGCGGACAGGGAGATTTTACAGCACAAATGTGGGGGTGAAAAAACACCCCATTCAGCTTTGCGGCATTGCGAAGCACCGTGGAGCCGAACAGGGCATTTTTGTGTCCCTGCAAGGTCATCGTAGGTGGGGGGGAGAGCTGGGTCTGGAAGTCCCAGCTCTTCCCTGTATGCACAGTCCCCCGACATAGCCGCTGATGGTGCTCACGTTAAAAAAAGGGAATGCTGAAAATCAGCATTCCCTTAACACGGGGTTTCAGGAGCCCTGAAGTGTGCCAGGGGCAGCAGGGGGCTGGGCTGGTGGCAATGTCATGCCTGAGCAGAGATTAGCCTCACTTGTCATGAAGGCACCAGCCCAGCCTTTCCCTCCTGTGCATAATCAGTCAAGGTGATCATGGGAATGTATTTGTGTACCATCCAATGCTGGCTAATATTTTTCCATGTGACTATCTTGCGGGGGAATACATTTTACAAATCTGAAAATTCATCACATTGATTTAGGGGGAGGAAACTGAGTTTGTTCCTGTCAAGTCTAGGTGCAGTGCCTGGCATGAAAGAGTTCCACTGAATTTGAGAGATCCCTGCATTAGCCCCATCCACTCCAGCATAAACGCATGTGTTCACATGCAGTGGTATGCAAACCATTGCAATGAGAAGTCCATGCACATTTCCACTAACCCTATTTACTGTTCTGTCTCTGTATCATGCTGATTTTCATGCTCTTTTGCTTTCCACTGAAAACTCTGGTACATTTCCATTGATTTATCTCTATGATATGATAGGAATCTCAGCCTGCATACTGGATTACTTAGAAACTGAGTCCCAAAACAAACATGATCAGACTTAGCCAGACCATTGGTCTGTGCAGGTCAGTATTATCTACTGTTATGGCTGGCCAAAGGTATTTTGGTCCCATAGGCAATCTCTGACCCTCCTTCCCCCTCCCTATTCAATAGAAGAAAAGTTAGGTTTTATACCCTGCTTTTCACTACCCAAGGGAGTGTCAAAGCAGCTTACAATTGCCTTCCCTTCCTCTCCCCACAACAGACACCCTGTGAGGTAGTTGGGGCTGAGAGTGCTCTGACAGGACTGCTCTGTGAGAACAGCTTTAATAGGACTGTGACTATTCCAAGGTGCCCCAGAGAGCTGCATGTGGAGGAGGAGCGGGGAATCAAACCTGGCTCTCCAGATTAGAAGCTGCTGCTCTTAACCACTACACCAAGCTGGCTCTCTAGAGAGAAAGGTGAGAAGTCATGAACTGCCTGGGCCCCTAAGGGGAGGGGCAGTATAGAAATAAAATATTGTAGTTGCTGTTGTCTAGAATGAACATTGAAAATGAAGAATATAAAAATAAAAACAGATAAAGCTCTTCCAAAGCCTTCTATGTTCCATCATGGCAGCTATAGAAGACCAGAGGTAACAGCTATGGAAGTATTAGAACAGGGGTAGTCAACCTGTGGTCCTCCAGATGTCCATGAACTACATTTCCCATGAGCCCCTGCCAGCGTTTGGGAATTGTAGTCCATTAACATCTGGAGGACCACAGGTTGACTACCCCTGTATTAGAAGACAGAATGCCAAGTTTCTCTTTAACTCAGTAGAGAAGGTTCCTCTTGTGTGTGTTCCTTTTTTAGTGCCCCTTAAAATCTGGCATCATAGATGAGCTCCCAGGTTTGCCTAGAGGTTGAGCTATCTCTGTCTCCTCTGACAGGCAGCAACAATCCAGATCCAAATCATATTTTAGATGTAAATAGATCTAAATAATGTTTGGTGCTACCTGAAATTTTTACGGGGCAGAAACTAATGGATCGCTTCGTGAATCATCATCTTAACCTGCCTTTACCCAGCTATAACTTTTATCTCCAACCCTCACTTTGTTAAATTGTCCAGTCCTAACGAGTCCTAACAAAAACAAGCTCATTCCTTTGTAGCCTTTAGTTCTTTTTGTTAAAAGTATTAAGCAACAGCTGCTGCTCGATTTCCCCCCCCCTACCAAAGCAATGTAGTTTCAAGCGTCTGTTGTCTCTTAGATAAAAATACAGACTGTAAGCTTCACTAAAATATGGGCTTACATTGCAATACTTCTCCTTCAGCAAATTCAGGGTATTTGGCCAGAGATGATCATATGTTTCTGCCTCTGAGCCTTAAATAGTAACAGGTGATTTCTGTGTATAGTGGGTTTGATTCTACTATGAGAGTTTGGGTCTGCCAGAGAAAACTATGTTCAAGTAATTGAATTAAGAATATTTGATGTCATAAAAAATACAAGGAACAGAAACACAGATGTACAAAAATTGTTTGTGTTTCAAAGGCTGTTAATTCTAGATTTGCACCATGGCCCATTTTGCGAATTTCCTGCTGGGGGCAGGGCACCCCATCCCACAGCCCCATTTCTCACCATTGTTCCTGCTGCAGGAGAAAAACAGACGTAAAGAAATTGTTCTGTGTTACAGAAGTTGTTAACCTCTGTCAGGCAATGGTGCGATGTTACTTCCAGTGGAAATCTAGGAGTTATGTCAGTCTGCTTTAGGTATCCCCAGAAAATTTACAGCAGGTTTTCTGAACCAGGGTTTCATGAAACCCTGGAGTTACTTGATGGCCCTGAATGGATCAGAGTTGATTGATTTTTTATTTTTATTTTAAATTTGTTAAATATTAATCAGATGAAATGACCATATATGGTCATGCCAAACCCCCTGCCCACAATGCCCAATGATAAGCCTGGAAGGCGTGGGAAGGGGAGGAGCCATATATTGGTATGTACACAGCTCTGCTTCCCAACCATATTCTGCATGATTGCACTACTTATGGCATTTCTCGAAGCCTGAAGAATGTTTCAGAGGTTTTTCAATGGTAAAAAAGTTGAGAAAGGCTGATCTATAGTTTTATCATAGTGTTCCCCAAAATTCCTAGAGTGGATTGATGTCACATCTCAATTTTCCCTAGCTGTGATGCCATGTTATTGCCCAATGGTGTGCCCCCAGATGCCCTCCAGTTGCCAACCACTAACTGGAAACCCTAATGATTGTGCTTGCTTTAAGTTAAACAAAAACACAGGGAATTTCTAATTCAAACTTCAAATAGGATTTTTTCCCATTTTATGATGGTTTAAAGACTGCAAGTTACTAAATTATTTATTTATTATTAACACCTCTATGTGCCATATTCTTGAGACAGTTTCCAGATTATACAGTTAAATAAAATTAAAGATAAAATACCAGCAATAAAACATTAAATGAAAACAAAATTGTAATAAAATTAGTCACAGCACAAAACTGCTATTAAAATAGCATGGCCAATATCCTTAAATAATAACAAATCCAATATTAGCATAATTAAATAATTAATAGGTGCCATAAAAATAATAAAGCCCCAAAAAGAAAAACACTTCAGAGACTGCAAAGGACTGAGAAATCAATGATAATATTATTTGAAAAGCCACACTGGAGGAAGACTCGTTTTAAAAACCCACTTAAGTAAAGGCCAGAATAAATGCTTTGGTTTTAATCAGGTACCAAAAGCTCAACACACTTGATACTATATGAAGAGTTGTGGGAAGAGAAGGGCACAAGTTAGGGGCCACCACAAAGGAGATCCTGTGATTGTCCACCTATGACACCTACCTATGAAAACAGGATGGCAAACAGATAATTGTTTATGGGAGCGTGCTGTCTTTTCTGCATTATATGGGCAAAACATGCTTTAGTCTGATTTTTAAGCTTAACATATGGTAGCCACTTATTTATTCCGCTGCCAGGTCATACTGCTGTATAATTGTCACTTAGCTGGAAAATATCATAGTGGGGAGAAATGAAGGACGCTTCTATCCATAATTAATAAAAATTAGATTATGATATAAAACATGTTTTTATTTTTATTTTTTAAAGTCCTGGTAAGACCACCATTTAGTGAAATTTCATATAAAGAAAGTAAATCAGAAGAAAGACATACAAATAACATGGATTGACACAGATTATTGCGTTGCTATCCCATTACTACATTTGTTGGCAGCCTATCTCAATAGTTCATATAATAGCTCCACAGTCCCAGGAATTTTTCTGTAGGTTGGTTATTCAATAAACCTGTGAGCTTTGCCATTCTAGCCAGCTCCCCTAGTTTCTCAAAGCAGTCTGTCATTTTTGAAATGTCCCACAGTTTCCAACATCTTGCAACTATCATCCGGGCCGCCGTTGTTGCATGGAAGAAGAAATCACCGGCTTTTCGAGGAGCATTGTTAGGCAAGACATAAATTCGGGACATAATGGAAATTTAATTTTCAACATCCCTTCTAAAATGTCATGTATTCTTATCCAGAATTTCTGGATTTTTTTTTACATGTCCACCTCTTGTGGTAGAAAGAACCAACCTTCTCCTTCCATTTCCAGCATTTTATATCAGAGTTTCCAGATATTTTGCCCAATAGCTTAAGTGTTACATACCATCTATAAAACATTTTATACCAGTTTTTTCTTAACATTTGGTATGTTTTACAGTTTTGTTCTACAATTGTTCCCATTCCTCTAGTACAGTTCAAATTCAACATCCATAAGCATGTTTTTATAATTAATCCCGTGTAAGTTCTTCCCACATGTAAAACAGTTACCAGAATTGTTAATATTCATGGCTTCCCCAGAAAATGGCTGAGGGTGAAATTGATACTAGGACTTGTCATCTACTCCTACTCATGAATCTTCTTTGAAAATCTTCACCAATTACCGGCTGACATACTGTTTTTTCACATGGTTGCTCCCGTGTAAATCTTCAAAGACCCTCTTCAAAGATAAAATATTTTATCAGAAGAATCTCAGAAATCCATGTAGTTTAATATTGGCTTGCTTCCCCTGTCAGCTTCAGTTTCCTTGCAGAAATGATAATGCTTACTATGCTGATTTATGTCAAGGATAAGATTCAGAGAAAAATGTCTTTAAATGATTACAAAACAAAAGCTAGAGTTTGTGTCTCAGATATGAATAAACAGTTGCATTGCACATGTATTTGAAATGTCACTACAACTCTATTACTTCAGCTGAACTCAGTATCAAATACCTCAGAAATGCCTCATTGCATGATCTTTTCCTCATTTTTCACTTTTTGCTTTTGGAAACCAGAGATTAGGTACACCTTGAGGGTTAGATTTAAATCATAGGGATTATAAGCACCACCACTCAGAAATTCTAAGTTCTTTAATGGGCATCGAAAACATCAGTGACTGATCTAATGTGCTAAGTAAAAGGATATATAATGATTATGTGATTATAGCATGATGTACTGATTTTATCTATTCCAGTGAGTGCATGAGTTTCTTGTTCAAAAGCAAAGGTACAGCCAAAAGACTATTCTATGAACTAAGCTAATTAGTAATAATACACTTAAAGCATGTTGAAATGGGTTGTTTTTATACCACTTTTCTATGTACCCCCACTTATTCACAAAGGTAATCTGTGACAAAAAAGTCAATCAAATATATTTAACGTTTTCTATTGTACAGAATTTTATTCTTTCCCCTTTGGTTTGTTTTAGAATTTTACTGACACGTCTGAAATTCATATACGATGTGACACTCCTGAAAGGCTTGTGTCAAAGGGATGCCAGGTGAATTTAATTGAATTTCCCGTTTCTAAAGTAATAATCCACAAAAACAAGCCCCTTAGTGAAGGGCCACAAGAAAACAACTCAGATGTTACCCAGATCTCGCCTCAAAAACTAACTGTTCTACTTAGGCCAGGTACGTTACAGAAATGTAAACCTTTTGTATCTTTCTTTTTTTTTAAAGATTTTTATTTTTATTTTCCAAGATTAAAGGTAATAGAATACATGTAATCTACATTATTAATACAGAAAAAAGAAAGGTTATGCTCTTCATTTAATACATTTAGTTCCCTGTTTCAGTCCCCTTTTGTATTATTTTCTTAGATAGTTCAGGTAAGGGCTCCATTGTTATTGAAAAGCCTCTTCTGTTCTTCCGTTGACTATCAGTGTCAGTTTAGCCATCTTGGCAAAGTCAGCTAATTTATTCAGCCAGTCTTCTATCTAGGGTAGTTCTTGTGTTTATCTTTCGTTTTGTTTAGCTTGAAACCAGGAGGTTGAAATGAGCAAACATATTAAGCATAGCAAAAATAGTTTATTAATTTCAATAGCAAAAGAATGGTTGATGTGTAAGGTAGAGGGTTTTTTTTAGACACAGAATTTTGCCTTCATGCAATGGGCAAATTGGTTCCTGTTGCAATATTCATATGGTTCAAAAGCATCGAACTCACTTATTTCATACAAAATAAAGATGTGCCCATCATTAGGACAGCAGACACTACAGATTATAATGTTATTTAATGCTAAGAAATTGTATTGGATATGACCATACTGCATTGATCAATAAATTCCAGAATTCTGCAACGGTAGTTTGTGAGAAAAGCTGGAATCGTCTAATTGTCCAACTTTCAGACATAGCATATTCAATATTATGCCCAGGTTGAATTTCAGAATAACAAGCAGACATCATAATTCACATGTTCACATAATTCACATAATTCACAGCTTTGATCTCAAAGTATTTACCTTTTGGTGCTTTTCTCATGGGACTCTCAGGATGTTTCGCAGACTTTATTCAATGACTGAGGAGTAGTAAGTTTTATCACATGTTGACATAATCTGATATAAATCTAAGGCAAATAGAAAGCCAAATAACCTTGGAGTTAAAATAATTCTAAGTCATCAGACTATGCTGTAAAAAAAAAAAATCAAGCATGTTGGTTTAACAATGATTTGACCATAATTTATTATGAGAAATATTTCTTTGGGGCACACTGTGGTCCTCTGGATTTGTATGGCAAGGGCAGGGTAAACAGATCCCTACATGTGGCCTGACCTCCTAGGAGACAGGTATTTTTCTTCATAGCATCTATGTATTTATTCATTTATAATTATATTTATATATACCGCCACTCTCAATGTCTCGTGGTGGTTTACAATCAGCAAAACACATTAAAAACCTGCAAAACCCCTTAAAATAACACAACAAGATGGCGATCATCCTTTGGAATACTGGGACCATTTCTGCATGAGAAATCTACACCTGGACAGCCTTCGAATGTTGGCGGCTTTTAGAGCCCCCTCCACATGACATCGCCTGCATCCTGAGGCTGTCAAAGAGCTGGATCAAGTTTTTGGCTATTTTTAATTTGCAATGAGGGAAATCAGCTGGGAAAGAAGGGGGGTGGGTGATTGGGCATTCTTCTCCTAATCATACAGTAGTCTGAGCTCCTTGTTTTTAAGCCAACCATGACTTTTTGGGATCCAGGGACCATGTTCAGCATCTCAGAGATCCACCCAGACAGAAATAAAGTCCAAAAGAACATGAATCCCAAAAATGTGGGGGGAATGCTATATCATTCTGACATTCCTCCATAGCAACACGGCAGTGTTGATTTTTATTTAAAATGCATTTGTGTTGTGGCATTACTCACAGCAATGCAGATGTACCTTTTAAAAAATTATAATTTCAGGGCTGGGGAGGAGAAAGTTTCAGTCTATGAGAGAACAGCTGTGCTATGATTGGTGGCTTGCTGTGATTGACAAGCCAAGGAGTGGAGGGAGACGTTCATTTTGCTCTCCCTTGCAGCCTTGTCAGGAGGCAAAAAGCCATGACGGTGCAGAGGGAAAACGCAGGAGGGGCCTCTCATGAGGAGGGCTGCAAATGTGAGGTTTACCATCCCACGTTTGCAAGCAGGAAGCCGCTTGCATTTTACCCCTCCATGCGGAAATGGTCTGGGAGATTTCCAGGTCTCACTTGGAGGTTGCAAAAAACAAACAAACAAACAAACCAAAAAAACAAGGGGGTTGTATAGTGCGTGGAGATAACCCAATAGACAGGAATCACTGAAGTAGAGAGCCTCATATAAGCAATCCATACACATTCAACAATATGTTTTACAAAAATATATTCAAAACCTTTGGGGGGGGGACGGGAATCTTGTCTTAAATGTCACACTGTAAACCTCAGGAAGATTCGGTACACTTTATTTCACCAGACTTCTGCTTCTTTAGTGGATTAAAAAAAAACAATAGGAACAAAGGCTGGATGGTACCCAAAAGAAAGGACCTCACAACATTTTGTCGAATGTGTATGGATTGATTAGACAGGGCTCTCTAGCACAGTGATTCCTGGTATATTGTATTATCTCGCCTGGAAGTTAGCAACCTTAGTTCCAAAGTGGAAAGGTTTGCGGTCCTTATTATAGGAGCCCATAACAGGCAGTGGCAGAAAGCAGGGAGAGAAAGCCTTGATGATTTTTCTGACTTATTCCCTTTCCTTAGGCCTTGACCCCTTTGCTTATTCTATATGTCAGTATGCAACTTCACTTTTGAGAAAAACCAAAATATTAACAATTGTATCGAATGGTAACATATAGCCAGCAATTTCCAATATAATTGCCATGACTATTAACTCTGAGGATACCTATATATATATGTAGGTATTTAGCAACAAACTTGATTTATTTTATTTATTTATTTTTCCATTTTTATACCGTCCCCTCTCGAGGAAGCCATCTCAGGAATTCAAATTATGTTATCTCTGTTGTGTTAAAGGCTTATAAGAATGTGGCTTTATCATTTTTATCAGTGCCATGGAATCTCAACACAGCCAGCATAATGTGTGAAGGAAGTTTCATGAAGACCGATTATGCACGCAGTGGCTGCAACTCACTGCCAGTATGTTTGGGGGAAGAAATTTCCTGCACGCATGGTCCACCTCGGAGTTGTGCATGTGCATGCATAACTCTGGGGCAGGAAGATTCGACCATGCCTTGCAGCAGTGGTAGAAACAGGGGGTGGGGGGCATAGGGTCCCACCACATGATGGTGGAATGAAGCAGGATGAAGCAGGCTGTGTGCACAGGCCTGGCCCAGCCTGGCCTCTGAGGGTAGCCACGCCAAAGAAGGAATGCTGAAAAATCAGCAGGCCCGGGCCAGGAGGGGGCTGGGCCAGCACTGACATCATGCATAAGTGGGGATTAGTCCTGCCGGCATGCAGGCACCAGTCCGCCCTTTCGTATCTGTGCATAATTGGTTGAAGAGTATCAAAAGGGCTAGTAAAATTGTCAAAGTCTACTTTGTGACCAAAAAATCCCAAACAAACCTGGGGAAACATTTCTGTGTCAAGAATAAACAGGTTCTATCAATACCAAATTTCTCTTTTCACTCTCTAACTGCAGGTGTGTTGATGTGTTTTTTTTGTTTTGTTTTGTTTTTTATCTCCTCTGGTTGGTTTCTCAAGGAAATGAAAAAACAATACAGATCAACGTTCGCCAAACTGAAGATTATCCAGTTGACCTCTACTACCTCATGGATCTTTCGGCTTCCATGGTTGACGATCTGAAAACGATAAAGGAATTAGGTTCTACGCTTTCTAAAGAAATGTCTAAACTCACGAGTAACTTTCAGCTAGGTTTTGGGTCTTTTGTAGAAAAACCAGTTTCGCCATTCATCAACACTGTGCCAGATGAAATAGAGAATCCTTGCAGGTTGGCAGAACAGACACCCAGATCAATTACTGCTGAGGCCATAATCTTTCTTCTGTCTTATCTTCAAGTATTTCCTCTGAACTTCAGTGCATTTTTCTGACAACATAATTTGATTGATTTCATTGCTTTAATCATTTTGACAAGGTTTTGCCCTTTTCTACTTGCTTTAGAAACTTTTCTTTTCTGGTGGAATTGCGTTTGTTTTTAAAAATCTTTTGCAGTACAATTTATCTGAATAAGGAGTGGAATATAATCCAAAGTAGTTATTAATTTAGGGCTTAGATGAACAGCAAGGCTAGAAGAAATATTATAGGGTGGTGGATAATTTACATTAGTCTTGTATCTGGGGGTGATTGGTTCAAACCCCCATTCACCTGTAACATATTGGGTCGACATAGAACGTGCTTGTAACAGTGAAGTCTTTGGAAAGCTCTATTAACCTTGGCCACATTAGGAGTATTCTACATCAGGGGTAGTCAACCTGTGGTCCTCCAGATGTTCATGGACTATGGGAATTGTAGTCCATGAACATCTGGAGGACCACAGGTTGACTACCCCTGTTCTACATATAAAGACAGCAAATATATGAATACCATAATGAAAATGCTAAAGATCTCAATCAATCATGTTGCTGACAGAAAACATCTCAAGGCTACAGTGTTTCTTGGGCCTATTCAGGCACCTATGCAGTCACTCCTTAAGCACTTATAGTCCACCAAACTTTCCTATGATGCATTTTTAATTCTGGAGGTATTTCGTGTGATTTTCAGCCTTACCTCAAGGTGTACATGCCATTTGTTTTACAGAGGTTTCACAGATGAGTGCGTACCCACCTTTGGATACAGGCACATTCTGTCATTGACAAATGACTCGGAAAGATTTAATGAAATGGTGAAAAAGCAGAAAATTAGTGCTAATATAGACACTCCAGAGGCAGGCTTTGATGCACTTATGCAGGCAGCTGTTTGTAAGGTAAGGAAATGTATGTATTTAATAGTTATCGAAGACTGATAAAAAATAGTTGAGCACGTCATGTTTTCCCCTCAGTCAAGAACTACCCCAGAAATTCCAACCATGAATTAGACCAAGAGATTCTATTTGATATAAGAATCCTCAGGAGAGCAGAGTATCCTTCAAACTCGATTGAAATCCATAGCTTTAGAAGACTGTAACTCTGTTTTGGATTGCAAGAATCCAAGATGGAATCTTAGAATCCAAGATGGAACTATCTATTACAATTCCAACATTAATATTAATATCACCATCCAGGATTATTTTGAGCATGAAAGTATAAATACTGTGCATGTTCAGAACACTTTCGGATGGTGGGTTCATGTTGTTTTTTCCATTCTTCAAGTCAACACAGGCAAGAACAACAATCTAACATTTCTGAAGCCATATCCATACAGTTGTCATTTCAGACCATCCCTAATTAATGTTTTAAATGCTTCCACCTTCATGAGCAGCTTTCTTTTCCCAACTTTTTCCTTTCAGCTCTGTAAGGCAGTAGGGCATCAGACATTTAGTAGGATTTTGAGCATCTTCCTTCAGAGCAACTAGATTATAGTTTTGAAGAGAATTGATCAACACATGCATACGTGATAAATCAAGTCACAAAGAATCATGACATGACTAAATATATGTAATAATTATTTTCTCATATATCTTAAGAGCATAGATGTTGTTTATAGGCAGTTTTGCACTGTGCCCTTTATCATTATACATTTTATTATTTGGAGGGATCGGCTTTTATAAATGCCGAGTGGTGATGAAAATAGTTAATCCCCTGAGTTCAGACATGAGTGGGAATAGCTTTCCTCTAAGAAATGGAGGGAAATCCCCTTTACTCTTTCTCATGCTGTTTAGGAGACTTCTCAAATCACAGCAAACTCACTGATGAAAAATTATTTTACAAGCTATTTCATATCCTTTGTCATGGAATTACTTTCTAGTAAGGTAATTACCACATAATTACTCAGAAACTCAGGTGGGACTTCAACAGTACAATAAAATGGAAGATTCAGTGTTGGGTTTTGCCATTGGGTCTCTATTTGATTTACACCAGTCTATACACCTGCAGTGAGTTAATTAGATACCACTGAGCAACCCAACTCTGTGAAAACATCAAGTATGAGTACTTAGCAGACATTAAAGGATCTAGGCCGTAGTGACTGAATTTGTACTCTCTACTTTGCAGTTGCTTCCCAAACAGCTCCTATAAAACACTAGCTCATCAACGAAAAGGAATCAAAATTACAGCAAGTACTTCAGAAGACCAAGACATTATTTGGTTTCAGGAACAGAAATGGGCCTATTATCAAGAAGCATTTAAAGAAAATCATAGGAAATAATAGGAAGTTATTGGTTACTTTGTACACGGTTGAAGCTTTGACATCTGTTACAAAACACAGTGTGCTTAGCACGCGTAGCTACTGGTTAAATTTCCAATTATATATGTCCAAACAACATAATCAGACCAGTTTGGGGTTAGAATCCTGGTTTCTCTCTGCTTCCAGAAAAAAAAGCTCACAGGCAGAGTAAGACCCATCTGTTTAGACTGCTTGATATGCAAGCTGAATCTCATCTCCAAAGCAGCCTGCAATCTATCTCTGTATGTAACTTCCTGGCATCATTTCTGTCATCACGGATCCTTCTTCATCTATGACAGTATCTGTGTTTCTTGTGGTACTGAAGTCCTAGTTGAAACAACAGCAACACAGATTTTGATACGCGAGCGGTAGCAAAAACATCCTTGGAATACGCATAAATAGACAGGCCTGTCAAAAGTCAAAGCACGGCTGATGGGCTCTTCTATTTTGTGTTCAACAGACACAGTGATGCAAAAGGATTCTTTAAAATATTATTAAAGGCCCAACAAAGGAATTGCTGTTAATTCATATTCCTTGGGTTAGGGTTTTGTGATTCTTTAGTGTACAAATAATTGTGTGGCATTATTCTTAATAGAAACAAAACACATTTCTTTAGCTCAGGGTTTCGTGAAACCCTGGGATTTCTTGACAGCACTGGAAGGGTTTCCTGAATGGGTGAGAGTTAATTACTTTTAAATATTTTAAAAATTTATTAAACATTTATCTGCTGCTATGACTATATATGGTCATGTTGACCTGCCCGCCCCCCTCCAGGGCCAATGATGCACATGGAGGTGGTGGGGAAAGGAGGGGCTCCAGGTAAGCATGTACACAGCTATGCTTTCCACCTGAGTCACTTCTAGGGTTTCTTGATGCCTGAAAAAGGCATCAGGGGTTTCTCAGTGGTAAAAAAGTTGAAAGCTTGCTTGATATAAGTACCATACACATTAATTTATATCATATCCAATCATCACATATTTCAGTATTAACACAAACTCTTTACATTTTTATTCCAGGAAAAAATTGGTTGGAGAAACATGTCGTTACATCTCTTGGTGTTTGTGACTGATGCTGATTCCCATTTTGGGATGGATAGTAAACTAGCAGGGATTGTTATTCCGAATGACGGAGAGTGCCACTTGGATCAGAATAATGAATACTCCATGTCAGCCTTTTTGGTATGCAATTATTGGTGACACCTTATCACAGAAATCTAAGGAAATCTGTTCCACTTAATATTTCTGGTAAGGCCTTGGAGGAGCAAGTCTCATGGCTTAAGTTCCATTTAGCGTTTAACACCCACTCAGCGCTTAATACTCTCTCAGCGCTTAACACCCACTCAGGGCAGCTGTCCCACCCCTGAGTTCTACCTCCTCCTCCAACCAGCTTACCTGTCTGTCCAGCAGCCAGCCAATCGCCTTCCATCCCGCACCCCTGATCACCCCCTCCTCCTTCCACTTCCCTCCGAGGCTCAGAGGCTGCAGATCCCTGAAGTGTGAGAACTGCCCCTGCTGGTGAGTTCCATAACAGCTGCTTGCAGTCTTTCCAAGTCCTGTGGGGAGAGGGAGGCCATCTGTAGAGTTCTTCCATACCACCCCCCTAATATGGTGCCCACTGTATTCCTGAATGCAACGGGCTTGGCTCCTAGTCTGTTCTACTTAATATTTCTGGCCTAGGAGGAGGAGCCAGTCTCATGGCTGGTGCCACTCAATGCTTAACACCCATGCAGGGCGGCTGTCCTGCCATTGCCTCCTCCTCCAACTGGCTTGCCTGTCTGTTCATTGCCCAGCCAATCACCTTCCATCTCCTACCCCCTGATCACCCCCTCCTCCTTCCACTTCACTCTGAGGCTCAGAGGCTGCAGAACCCTGCTGCATGAGAACTGCCCCTGCTGGTGAGTTCCCTGCCCAGAGGCCTCCAGCCTGCAGCCTTTCCAGGTGCTTGGGGGAAGGAGAGGACATCTGCAGAGTTCTTCTACCCCCCCCCCAAAAAAATCTAGCACCTTTTGTATTCTTGAATGCAACTGGCTTTGTCCCTAGTCCCATATAACAGCTGAAATATTTGATACCTATTTTCACACATTTATATCAAGACACCTGTTTTAAATACATGGCACCTGAGTATTAAAGATGACATCTCATAGTAGCTTTGTGAACTCATACCTCAGATACTTTGCTCCATCATCATTAGAGTTCTTAATTTTTTTCCCTTTCACAAACCTGATTTTGTAGCTTTATCCTGAAATGTAATAGGTACTAGATTCAGATTCAGAGTACCTTTATTGGCATAAAATTGCAAAGCATAAAATGAAAATTCCAAACAGTTTCAGATGCAAAATAGGTACTAAATTCTAGACATGTAGATAACTGAGGAAAGTTTCACCTAATGAGTACCAAACTGGATTGCCCAGGACTGAAAGCAAGGCCATGAAAAAAAATGTGACCATTCTCACAGAAGGCATTGGAAGATCTTCCCAGGTGCAGCTTGCCATCATATAGGATGTGAATACAAAGAAGATTTTACAGCACAGTCCTCAAAGCTCTTTTCTGGAAGTAAGGCCTATTGAACAGATCAGAGGAGGATCCTGAGTTGATTTCCAGTAATGCCATCCTAAGCAGGTCTGCTCAGAATCCTACTCGGTCCAGTCATAGAATCACAGAATTGGAAGGGGCCGTACAGGCCATCTAGTCCAACCCCCTGCTCAGTGCAGGATGAGCCTAAAGCATCCATGATAAGTATCTATCCAGCTATTGCTTGAAGACTGCCAGTGTGGGGGAGCTCACCACCTTAGGCAGCCTATTCAACTCCCAAGCTACTCTGACTGATTTTTTCCCCCTGAATTCTGGTCAGTACTATTCTACACATAATTTAAACCTATTATTGCAGGTCCTATCCTTTGCTGCTAATAGGAACTGCCCCCTGACCTCCTCCATGTGACAGCCTTTCTAGTTCTTAAACAGAGCAATCATGTCTCCTCTCAACTTCCTCTTCTCCAGGGTGAATATTCCCAAATCCTTCAGCCTTTCCCCACTGGGTTTGTTTCCCAGCCCCCAGATCATTCAGTGGGGCTTACTCCTAGGAATATATGCTGAGGTTGACAGTGAATATGTAATATTTAAAGTTTATCCATTCTCTTAGAAATTATCTGTTCTTTATATTTGTCCTCAGGAATATCCAACAGTGGGTCAATTAATAGATAAGATTGTTCAAAACAACATTTTAGTCATTTTTGCAGTAACAGAGAAGCAGATTCATTTATATGAGGTAAGCACATAAAATGTATTTATTGAATGACTGTGTATCTCATAAAGAAATTTATTAAATCTCCAGAGTGGTTCTTGGTAATTCAAATGCAGTACAAGATGGAGGTCTCAACTTGACTCAAATACTTATTTAAAAAAAAAATTCATGAACTTTACATAGGAAAAGGAATGTGTAAAGGTTCCAGCATCCTCCAGTTAAAGATCCTAATCTCATTATAGTGGGATGAATTCTGCTCACACAGGAACAGTCTCGTTCAACAGAAAAAAAATGCAACTAAGAGTAAAACAGATGCATATTCTACAAATCACGAAAAGTAGCTGCAGCAGTTTTAATAAGAGAACAGAAATGGTTTCAGTGATGTGTAAATAGAATGGGAACTTGGTATAAAAACTTGTAATGTTCCTAAGAAATAAAGCCTACTTCGATAGTAGGATAAAATAGAACCACAAATACTAAAATATGAAGCCTTTTATAATAACAGTGGTAGACAACTCAGGTAGCAAAAGATATCAAATTCCAAAAGAAAATTTGATTTTGTAGTGATTGAGGATAAAAAAAAATAACCCAAAGACAAAACAGAAGTAAACTATTCCTTATCTCGGAATTTCTTAGCCCAACATTCTTCTTTGCAGTTCTGAATGCAGTATATGTTAAATATGTACCTGAACAAAAGAAATACAAAACTAAATTGGGCTTCTGTCACAAATCTAGTACAGATGATTTATGAGAGGGATATGTTGATGTGTAATAGATTCAGATAGTGACATTATGTCGATTTTGTTTTTAGTTTTAATAATTTGTTCCATTCATTTATTTTTGTAAAATCTTTCTGTCCTATCTCTCTCCCAAAGTCCCCCAGTGAGTAAAAGAAAAACATATATTGATAGCTAAATGTTGACACGAGGGCAAAAGAAGAAGGGGACGACAGAGAATGAGGTGGCTGGATGGAGTCCCTGAAGCAGTCGGTGCAAACTTAAATGGACTCCGGGGAATGGTAGAGGACAGGAAGGCCTGGAGGATCATTGTCCATGGGGTCGCGATGGGTCGGACACGACTTCGCACATAACAACAACAAAATGTTGACAATAAACACTGACAGCTAAAAGTATAACCAACTGTAAAAATCGAGGTGATTGTGAGGACCGAATTGCTTGCTTTACAGATATTTCAAAAGCCTGTTTAAATAACTCAACCTTGCAGTGGCACCATAAAGCCATCAAAGGAGATCTACCTCACCTTGTCGGGAAGGCCATGCCACATCCCAGTACCACCAGAGAAAAGGTTTAACCCAGGTAGTCAGACTTGTAGGAACTTGCCTGAAGTTGGAAACAAATACTAGGCAACAATTGGCATAACATAACTGGGGAGTTAACCGGGGGAGCCTCAGGCTATGATTAGTTTTGAAGATAAAAACCAACACTTTGAATTGTGTTTGGAAACAGATTAATAGCTTGTGCAATACTGACAAAATAGGTGCGATAGGTATATTTCACTGGCTCCAGCCTCCAACTGATCTGAGGTATTTTGCACCACCTGAAGCTTCCAAGTAGAAAAAGAGCTGTTTTTTATAACCCGATTTTCACTACGTGAAGGAGTCTCTCGGGAGATATAGTGTCTGTAACTATTTAGAATTTTACGTATGCATCTCGATTTGATCAAGGTGGTTTCCCCTCCACCACCATTTTTGTGGTTCTGTACTGCTTCAGGAGAGCCTCTTGTGGCGCAGAGTGGTAAGCAGCAGAAATGCTGTCTGAAGCTGTCTGTCCATGAGGTTGGGAGTTTGATCCCAGCAGCCGGCTCAAGGTTGACTCAGCCTTCCATCCTTCTGGTAAAATGAGTACCTAGCTTGCTGGGGGGTAAAACAGTAATGACTGGGGAAGGCACTGGCAAACCACCCCGTATTGAGTCTGCCATGAAAACGCTGGAGGGCGTCACCCCAAGGGTCAGACATGACCCAGTGCTTGCACAGGGGATACCTTTACCTTTACCTTACTGCTTCAGGTGACTCTCGCATTTTTCCTAGATGAAGGAAAGAATACAGTGCAACTGTAAATAATAGTATTTTTTCAGGAACTTGAATTCCACTCCATATTACCAGCCAGTTTTGCAGATTTATTTTGATATGACTTAGATAATGTATGTGAAACATATTGAGCTAATTGAAATAAATCATTCTTTAATTGTTTTGTAATAAAAACACATGAGTTGCCTTGTACAGAATCAGATCACTGTTCCATCAAGGTCAATACTGTGTAACTGCCCATAGGCTTTAGCTCTACAGAGTCACTTACTGCCTGGTCTTTTTGGGTGTACTTCCATCAGGACAAAGCAGGCAACTAAGATATAGCAGAGAACTAAGAGATAGATTCATGTATAAAGAAGCAGATGGGGACATAAGATAGCATTGTTGTTGTTGTTGTTACCCCTGTGCTCTGGGTCATGGAAATGAATTCGAATTTTGTAAACCAAAAGAAGCAAGGGTTTCTTGAGCTATTTCTGTTCATAGGCAACAAACGTTAAAGACCCTTTTGCATCTGAGATATTATATCTTCTTGACAGATGGTGTGCTGAAAAATCAGAAGCAAACCTATCCATTATTTATGAGGTGGATTTGGGGACAAATTAATGAAAACTATATATGGAAAAATGAGACCTTGGGAACTCGGCCATTTAGACCCAGACTGTGATATTAAGAAACTGAAATCTATAACCCTTCTACTGCCAGGCATGAAGATCCTTTGCTGAATAAAGGACTCATTATTCAGTAAAGGTACAGTAGCAGATGCAATTAGACTATAGTTGTCACTCCAGATGTAGAGTGATACAATGGAAGCCCTCAGCGTATCTATGTGAATAGATTTAGACCACCATGTATGAATGTAAATTGTAACACTTTCCCCCGAAAGCTCAGTTTCCAGTTAATGTCAATCAATGCACATTGTCCCTTTGCAGGAGTTTTGTACTTAAAGAAGGCCATCATTATAAAGGGCCACAGGTTCTTCCCATTTTCCTCAGCAGCCAATGCAGACCAAAGCAATCCAAGGGTCTTGAATCTCAACAGCTTGAAAACGTACCATTCGGAACACGCTTTAAAGAAATTGTAATTGGAAACAGAGCGGATTTTGTTTTCTACCAAATGGTAGAGAGTGATGTTATAGTATAGGTGATACTGAATCCTTCACAATAGTCTGCACTCAGTTCAAATGTACAGTTGGATGCAGTCACTACAGCTGTTCCTTTCACTGAAAAGCGGAGGCTGAATCAGTACATTCAGATATTACAAACAGAAATGTGTTGTTCATAGAAGATGACACAACTCTAGCTTGTGACTGGCTTGTTCCAAGTACCACTTCGCCATGAGCATGACTGAAGGCTTCCTGGTTTTGGAAATCTTTCATCCAACTCCAGTTTATCATGACATCCGAATGCAGGCACTTGGACACATTTTTGTCCCCCCAAACTGGGAAGTCTAAAGTAAGATTCAACCATAACTCCCTTTGTAATTGTTTTTGGTATCTCACTATAATCAAAGCTTTGTAGTTCAGACTCTCTTACATGCTTCAGACTTGTTCCGATAAATCCAATGATTCATATGACGAGCTATGCGCCTTCGGTGGTCTTCAGTTGAACTCAGGGAGGAGACTTGTCAAGCGAAGCTCTAATTACAATCTATCTGATTTGCTGTGCTTTGTTCACAGAATAATTGTTGACCTGCCCGGGGCTAAATGATTTTTGTGTCATGGCTTAAGATACGTTTCCCCTTCTGTAGATTAATATTTAAAATTATATCATTTTACCCTCCTACACTTTATTTATCAGCCTTTAGAACAGACTTTCACAATTTTTTTACCATTGAGAACCCCCCAAAATATTCTTCAGGCTTTAAGAACCCCCCAGAAGTGGTGCAATTGTGCAGAATATGGTTGGGAAGCAGAGCTGTGGACAAGCGTACCCAGGGCCCCTCCTCTTCCCACCCTCTCCAGCACCATCATTGGCCATTTTGGGAGAGGGAGGCAGGTCAACATGATCATATATAGTCATATCACCCAATAAATGTTTAACACATTTTGAAAATATATTAAAAATGTATTAATTCTCACCCATTTGGGAAACCCTTCCAGAGCCATCAAGAAACCACAGGGTTTCACAAAACCCATGTTGAGAAAGCCTGCTTTAGACTATCCTTTTGTTTCTGCACTTTTAATCTGACCTACCCTTGGTTGTAGTTAGGCATGACATCTTGGAGAAAATATTGATAGTATATCGGGTATATGAAACTGACTTCTGTGTAGTCAAACAGTTGGTCTATCAAGGTCAAGGTGATCGACTCCAGGGGTAGTCAACCTGTGGTCCTCCAGAATTTAATGAACTACAATTCCCATGAGCCCCTGCCAGCAAATGCTGGCAGGGGCTCATGGGAATTGTAGTCCATGAACTTCTGGAGGACCACAGGTTGACTACCCCTGATCTACTCTGATAGCACTCTGGGGCCTCAGGTGGAAGCCTTTCACATCAGTCTCTATCAGACCCTTTTAAATGGGTATAGTGGTCATTACCAAGCAGATATACTGTCACTGAGCTGCACAGCCCCAGTGCTGGTGGCTGCAGGATGGTATTTAGTGGGGCATTGCCAAATAGAGCTCAAGCAGGTAAGGTGAAGATGAAAATCGTGTGATGGTTCTGACCATAAAATGAAAATTATATAATCATGCAGTCTCCATGTGTTTTGGGCCTATGTAGGGAAGGGACTTTTACTTTTACTTTTGAAAACGAGGCTCCCCACTTTCTTATAAGCATTTTAAAAGAAATGGTAAGCTGTGACTTCTTTGGGTAGTAAAAAGTTCCAGCTCTTTAAGACAAAAGCATTTTAAAGGAGGAAAAAATGCATCCCTTCCTTTTAAAACGTTAATGAAATGAAGGAATGGCCAGAATGATCCTGGCATGAGATCTATATCAGCCTGGCTGGACGAACTTGCGGATCTTTCAAAAATGGCCTAATTAACTAGTCAAGTCAATGGGAGACCAACACAAGAATTTCAGGAACAATGGCATTAGTATTTGGATTTTCGTAGTTAATAGAACTGAGGGTGGGACAGGAAAAATTATAACCTTCAAAGTCCCGCAAGGGAGGTTCATTTTACTTGCTATACTTTATCTAGCTCTTTTCTGTTTAATATAACCAATAAAAGAATATTAAAAAAAATAAAATGAAGGAAGACTTGATTGAAATAGTAAAAGCAAGTGGAAATGGAAGGGTTAAAAATCTTTTATCATTTCTGCATGCCCTTGGGGTACATTGAGGCTGCGGGAGCCTGGAATTTATCTTTCAAGTTCAGGATGACCAGTTTTCAAAGAAGTACTTTATGCCCAAATTTTGCATATGTGCAGGGGGATTGTTCTGTTTGATTTTTTTTTTAAACAAACTTGTTTTGGAATTCACTTCAAGCAGTTTTTCATGTAGTATGTAAAGGCTATAACTTAGGAAATATTGTTTATTGTCACTGTTAAACCAATGAAATGTATTGCATGGTTCACTGGATCCTACCCCACAGACATAGAACAGGGCAGAACACTGATAAACTGTTTATGCCAGTTGTACCATTTTCACAAATGGCTTTCAACATGTCCAATATGGATATTTCAGATAGTGGATTCCTGTGCGGAAACACTTCAGCTGTGTAAGCTAAATAAGGTAAAGGTAAAGGTATCCCCTGTGCAAGCACTGGATCATGTCTGACCCTTGGGGTGACGCCCTCTAGCGTTTTCATGGCAGACTCAATACGGGGTGGTTTGCCAGTGCCTTCCCCAGTCATTACCATTTATCCCCCAGCAAGCTGGGTACTCATTTTACTGACCTCGGAAGGATGGAAGGCTGAGTCAACCTTGATCCGGCTGCTGGGATTGAACTCCCAGCCTCATGGACAGACAGCTTCAGACAGCATTTCTGCTGCCTTACCACTCTGCGCCACAAGAGGCTCTGTAAGCTAAATACCCCTTATGAATTGCTGTATTTTGACAAAGTACAGATAAAAGGCTGCCATACTCTTTTATTTACAGTTAATCAAGTCACTGTCTGTTGTAATATATGCAAGTAGCCTTTAACAGGGCAGGTCTTAGACTCCAAGAAGGTCTAGCCAGAGAGCTGAATAAAACCCTTTGCAAAGCTGATGAGTCCTATGTTCAGGATATGGCACTGTGTAATTTTCCAGAATGCAGCTCCCATATAAGGATTGTCCTTTGGAGTGCTAAGTGACAAGATTTTGGCATGCACAACTGTCTTTTAGCACATAAACATGTAATCCTGCCGCCTCAGCATAGCATTTTAGCAATGTAATGTATGTCAAGTATTTCCTAGCCTAGATTTACAGTGCAATCATAACACTGTCAGTAGTGCTAAGTGGACAATGAGGAAACCAAGTCTTCCATGTTTTTAGATATGTTTAGGACATTTTCTCATTCTTATATCATTTGTACTTGAAATGTGGATATAGATCCCATGTTAGCTAACACGCATGCAAGATTTTAGCTCACACTAACCACGTTCGCATATGAACAAGCAGCATACAAGAGGGACTAAAAGTGTAAAAGTGTTTACTGTTAAGTGTAAAAATTCTCATAGAATACCTACTTTCTTAAGAAGTTTTCCAGTAAAAAAAACCCCACGTCTTTACCACAGTACTGAATCAACCACTTTGGGCCGATCAATCTTAAGTTTACTTGCCCGTAACTGCTCTGCTATACAGAAAGAATGTACATCAGATCTGTGGATAAAAAAAAAAGATGGGGGAGATTACCTGATGGATAGAAAAACTGTTACTATTCCAGCATTTACACCATTATATAATAGTTTATGGTAGTGTTTCCTTACATGCTGTCAATCTTAACCTCTAATCATTTCTTGCTTTCCTATACAGTTTGGATTGAATGCTCCTAAACGTCAGTTATATTAAAGTCTCCAACTATAACCATTTTTACTTTGGAGTAAATATTATGAACTTCCTTAAATTTCTACTGACAGAAGGAATTTTCATCAGTACAGCTGACCTTTCCTACTTCTGCAGTTCTAAAATATTCCTAGGAGGCAGGAGATGCCCAGGAAAACAGGGGAGGGTTCAGAAGGCTATAGTGTAAGGGAGGAATTGGTACAAATCACCCCCACCTGAATTTATGAAATCTTCCATGGGATCCAACCCATTGACTTAGTTGGACTTCTGATTCAACATTTGTAAGATCAGGTTCTCACCCCATGGTAATTGGAATGGTGCTTCCTGTGATTAATCCCCCCCAATTAATTTCATTGATGATTTAGTTACAATTAATTATGGCTAAATTAGAACTTACATATATTTTTCAAATCATACACGGTATTCACTGGAATAAAAAAGTCTCCAGTCTTTTATCAAGCGATTTGTTCATACCTTCTGTTTACCTTTTACATTATTTTTTTTAAAATGTAGAACTATGCTGATCTTATTCCCGGGGCTACTGTTGGATTACTTCAGAAGGATTCTGGAAACGTCCTCCAGCTGATCATCGATGCATATAAGGTATGATAACAATATTGTTTTGAATGTGACTTTCAGGACTTAATGAAATTCCAGTTTTGTGTATGGGACATTTATTGCATACAGATATCAACTGAAGAAATCAGGAGGTGAAAAGTTTTAAGCTGGAAAAAGAATTTAATGTGAAAGAAAGTCATGATCACTGATGACAAAAAAATTCTTGCTCTAGCCACGTATTACACTTCTATACATCTGTTTTCATGTTTTTACTAGGAAGAATGCAAGCAGTTATTCAGAACTTTGATAGTATTTGTATAGATAATGCCCGGAAATTATTGAAAATCACATGAATATAAAGTTGGGGCTATCTCTCAATCATCATTCCTGATACAACACAGTTTGATTAAACTTTACCATATAGGCATTTGAAAATAAGTGAACAGTAGTGCAATCCTAAGAGCTAAATCTACTTAAATCCTTCTATCCTCCCATAGTACTCCAAGTGAGGCCGAACCAGAGCAGAGTAAAGTGGTACCATCACCTCCCATGTGTAGGTGCACTTCCCCGCTTGGGCCCTTCCTGCCTAGCCACAGGACCTCCTTCTTTGAAGGGTTGAGTTTCAGATGACTCTTCTTGAGCCACCCTGTCACTGCTTCCAGGCAGCGGGCTAATGTTTCTGGGGGAGAGTCAGAGTGGCTATCCATCAGGTAGAAGAGCTGGGTGTCATCAGCATATTGGTGGCAACCCAGCCCAAACCGCCGCACCAGCTGGGGAAGAGGGTGCATAAAGATACTGAATAGAATTGGAGAGAGCTGCCCCTTGTGGGACTTCACATGCCAGTTGGTGACAATTTGATGCGCTGTCTCCTAGTGCTACCCTCTGTCCGAAATCCTGGAGGAAGGAGGTTAGCCACTAAAAGGCAGTTTCTCTGATCCCGGCATCTTGAGTCATCACATGGCCCAGACTAATTTAGAGGATTGTTGTGAGGATAAAATGGAGAAGAAAATAACAATGTCAACTTGCCTGGGTCCTCAGTGAGGAGAAAGGCAAGATATAAATTAAGCTAATAAGAAATCATAAGTAAAAATATGCCAAAATCCTGACCAGCGGTAGCCAATTGAGCAATTTTATATCAGTATTCGCCTTCATTTCAGTGAAGTCCAAATAGAAATACGTTGTGCTTTTTTACTTCCCCCCATCTCACCCCCACTTTCCCCAGATCACTGCCATCCCTATGTAGTTCAATAACATGATCTAAGGAATATAACATTTTTCCGTATCCCCCTCCCTTTTTTTTTTTTTTTTACAAAATGGAATTATAATAATAATTTGCCCTCTAGAGGATAATTATACCAAAGTTTCTTAAGTAGTTAGGGCTTTCCACTTGAAAACTTTGGCACAAATCCAAGGCATTATTATTCACAGATGTGCTAGCTTTTAAATTCTTCGGAGGAAGTAAGCATATGAGGGAACTCTGAGCTGTCAAAATATTTGTTGTAAGATGTTCTCATATTCTTCTCTAACGTGACTCACAGCCTTCAGCGAGCGTGTCGGTACGTGCCTTGAGAGGTTAAGAGCTGTAAAATCCTCA
The DNA here is from genome assembly GCF_049243985.1 of Paroedura picta. Taxonomy (NCBI): domain Eukaryota; kingdom Metazoa; phylum Chordata; class Lepidosauria; order Squamata; family Gekkonidae; genus Paroedura; species Paroedura picta. Next base: position 43,286,243 of record NC_135370.1, on the reverse strand, counting down.
ACGAATGTTTTGCGTCTTCAGACTCCCTCGTTTCAATCAAAGTCGACGTGTGGGGAAGGCTGGGAAAACAAGACTCTATTAAATAAAGGTGGAAAGAGATTCATTCTCCAGCAATAGGCCCTTCAGGGAATCCTTCCTCCTTCAGGATGAAGAGGGATATGTTAAACTGAAAACCCAAGCCTTCCATGTTGTTCATTCAAGAACTCTTTCAGCTGTAAACAGTCTCCCAGGAATGCTGGCAAGCTTATGGAGCAACATTTTCCTCCTGTCTGATAACTTTATATCCAGGAAGCCAGAAAAGATCCCAGTGTCTTCCCCACGGGCCCACTAAAGCTACTCAGAAGTAACAAATTTACATTCAAAAATTTCTGGCCTTTCTCACCATAAAGATTTTTTTTTTAAATCTTAGGATAGTACCACCACCCCTATGACCAAGCTACGATCTCATTGAGCAGCAAAACAATTATCCCAATTAAAGGTGTTTCTTTAAACAAAATGAGAATGCATTTGGCCCATTTTATCCTCATAATAGCAATCTGTGTGGTAAATTAGGCTGACAGAAAATGACTGGGCCAAGGGCACTCCCACCAAAATTTAAGGCAAAGAGAGATTTTAAGGTGGGTCTCCCAGATCTGGCTGTCAAACCACTACCACACTGGCTTTTTCACACAAATGACTCTTGTTTCTTCACATGTCCATGAACTAATTTCTGACACAGTGGAAGAGACAGGTCTCAACAGCTGTGGTTCAAAACAGGCCCTGACTATATCTCTAAACCCCTCAAACAATGTATTGTTAATTACTGCGAATGGTTGGGCCCAAAGTGATGGGGTATGACTAGGGATACCAGCCTTCAGATGGGACCTGGGGATCCCCCGGAATTACAGTTCATCTCTAGACTACAGAGATCTGGTTCCCCAGAGAAAACGGATGCCTTGGAGGGTGAGCTCTGTGGCATTGTACTCCACTGAGGTCCCTGTCCTCCCTAGGTCATATCCCCAAATCTCTAGGAGTTTTGCAACCTGGATCTGGCAAACCCCCCCCCCCCCATTTATTCTGCTGGCCAGGGGGGACCTGGCAACCCTAGGTATGACTGTGTATGACTCCATGTTCCTTGATGGTGTGTAGTTTTTAGGAGATTTTACCCAGCAGAGGTAACTCCTCTCCTCTAAGGAAAGGGGCAGGTATGTGGGACTAAACAGAAGATCTCAACTATGAGCAGAGAGAGAAGGATGTGGAAAGAACCAGCTTGTATACTGGCTGAAGAGGTGGAGATCTCTCTTTTGGGGGATCTGATGTGGAGAATGTATATGTTATGTATATGTTACCTTATAGGATTATAGTGCTGACCATGGTGATTCTTACTGATTAGAGAAGTGGGACCATGTAATGATTATGTTTAATTCTAAACATCAGCTTGAGCATGTGAATTCACAAAACTAGGCCATGCACAGTGCTTTTTAAAAAAATGTGGAACACATCTTCTGGTGCACCCCTCTGAAATCGAAATGGCTATGGATGTGACATCCATATTCCCGCCCAAGGGAGCACGCCAGAAGAGGCAGGGTGGCGGCTGGCCAAGGATGCCAAGGTAGCAACCACGCCAACACCACCCATCTTCCAATGCTGGTTCCGCCCTAAGGAGAGTGGGGATGGCCTTGGAAGATGGCCAACGATGGTGGCACGGCCAGTGGGATCCAGCGTTGGACCTCACCAGATGCCTCCTTCGCCATTATGTGGCATGTGTCCCATGTAATGGCTGAGAAGCTGCTTATCAGAAAAAAAATTCTACATGCTTAGGGGAAACCCCAGGTTTGCAGAAAAGTGGGAAATGAGAAAGAAAACTCTAAAAAATATATCTTGTTTCTATTATTTTACCATTTTAACTCCCCAGTGTTGTTTATATTTTATACATTTTATACTATTTTGCATTTTGGATTTTATACTTTTTTAAGGAAAGAAAACCACCAAAGTCTCACAAAATGACACTGTGAAATCTCGGTGGTCATTTTGCAGTTTACTTGGCAGCTCTGAAGTAACACTGCCAGGATTTCCAAGCTTCAGTTTGTGTCACTGTGGCAGAAGGAGAGAAAGTCACATTCTTAAAAAAAGGAAAAACATAAGAGGAAAGGAAGGTGAAGCTGGAAGTGAGAGGAGCAAAAATGGGAAGCTGAAGGTGGGGGAGAGAAGAAGAGATAGGCTATGTAAAGAAAAAGAGAAAGTACTGAAGAAAAAGAAAAAGAGGGAGGGAGAGGGAAAAGGAGAAAGTCCACAAGTACTGCTGGGTTTGGCAAAGAAGAAAAGCTAAAAGAGCGTGGGAATGTGAGATTCCCTTTCTCTCATTGAGTCCTTCTGGGTTCTCCCCTTGTACTCTGACATTGAAAGCCAGCTTGGTGTAGTGGTTAGGAGACCTGACTTCTAATCAGGCGAGCCAGCTTTGATTCCCCACTCCCCCACACGCAGCCAGCTGGGTGACCTTGGGCTCACCACAGCACTGATAAAGTTGTTCTGACTGAACAGTAATATCAGGGCTCTCTGAACAGTAATATCAGCCTCACCTACCTCACAGGGTGTCTGTTGTGGGGAGAGGAAAGGGAAGGGGATTGTAAGCCACTTTGAGACTCCTTCGGGTAGAGAAAAGCGGCATATAAGAACCAACTCTTCTTCTTCTATTAGCAGTGTTCTTCTCTGATTTCATTTTGCATTCCAGGATGAATAGTTAAGAGGGTAACTGCAGGTACCGTCAGACCAACTACGAACTGTTAATTTCCCAGTGATATTTTGTTATTGTGTCTTTAAGGAAATCCGATCTGAAATCAAGCTGGAAACATTGGGAAATACGGATGGGCTAAACCTTGCTTTCACTGCAGTCTGCACCAATGGCACTGTGTTTCCACACCAAAAGAAATGTTCTAATGTTAAAGTGGGAGAAGCAGTAAGTAAATTATATTTCCATATATTTCCATGCTGTTTCTCATTATGCATCGTTACAGGTAGGTTCTATAAATGTGTCTCCTACAAGGGAGCTACATAAGCAATCTTATCAAGCCAATCTTAAGGACGCTGTGTCGTTCTGGTTTGTGTTGGGGGACAATTCTGCCACGAGGGCAGTATCTAAACTGAACAAATAAAAAAACTATTAAAACACATACTATACATCCCATGAGTTACAATCTGCCTCCCACAACCTGCTCTCTGTACCCCCATCTTCAGAGGTGAAGTGGATGGCCGCTAGACATAGGACTGCGGTTATTTTTAAAAGACAAATGTTTTGCTGGGTTTAATAGTAAAGGGACTGAAAACAAATCAGTTGGTATCATAATGCTGCTGTACAAATCTATGGCACAGCCTCATTTGGAATAATGTGTACAGTTCTGGTCACTGTACCATCAGTAAAAAATGCAGTAAATCTGATCCCCTCCCCCCACTGCCTTCCATCTTGTCTGCTGGACTGGCCATATGAGATGGTTTACATAAATAAGGGAAGGAGCCAAGGAGAGGAGGGAGGCCCATATGATTTCAGGCCTTCAGGGCCTCAACCAAAGGCCTGGTGGAAGAGTGTTGCTCTGCAGGCCCTGCAGAACTTTGACCTCATGGCCCTGGCAATCTGCCAACTACTCCCTGGCATTCCCTCCTGCTGTGCTGCCCAGCTGAGCAGCAGTAGGCAAAGCAGGTGAAGGGTAGAAAATCACCGTTTCTCTTCCATGCCCTTTTCTCAAATTAAAGCCCATGGACATATTGTTTGCCCCAACAGGAGGAAAAGTATGGGGAAGTATTTCCCTTGTAGAGAAAACACAATTTTTAAAATATGTTTTCCCTTCCAGGGTAAATAGTGTTTCCAACGTACAGAAATACCATTTGTGGGGACTTAGTTTTAGGTGGCACACCAACATACGTTGGCCTTATCCAAATCATTGATATTTCCTGCTACAGGGCACAATCACAGACATCCAACAGCAATCCTCAGACATGGACTGGAATTTTCAACATAGTACATATAATTTTCTAACTTCCAAGTTATAATTCCTCCTTTATTTGAAAAAAAAAAGGGTTTCGTACACACTGGTTACCACATTTGATGGTTTTTAAAACTATGTTTCCTATCTAATGAGTGTGTTTTGTCTAGTGTTTAAACAATCCCTTTGGTAGTCCACTCTGATTTAATTCACAATGATTTTTTTTGTTCAGATTTTAATTTTTTATTCTGATGTCTGCATCTTGTGTGCCCAAAAAAAAAAAAAAGATTAAATACATAAATTGCTCATTTTCCCCCCTTAGGTGACTTTTAATGTGACCTTAAGTCTTTCTGCTTGTGAGAAAAGCAGAAGGAACATCATAATCAGGCCTGTGGGCTTGAGCGAAGCTTTGGAAATTGAAATCCAGCCAGAATGCAGCTGTAATTGCCAGAAGGAAGCTGAGGCCAACAGTTACCTATGTAATGGCAGTGGCTCTCTGGAGTGTGGAGTGTGTGTTTGCAACCCAGGTTACGTGGGACCTCAATGCACATGTGGCGAAAATGACTCACTGAGCTCAGATTCCTGTAGAGGTTCTCCAGAGCAGAACTCTTGTAGTGGCCGGGGTGACTGCTACTGCGGGCAGTGCGTTTGCCATCTATCGGCTTATGGACGTATTTATGGGCCATATTGTGAATGTGACAACTTCTCTTGCGTGAGATTTAGAGGACTGATTTGTGGAGGTAGGTCACCTTATTTGTAGTTTTTTAATGCAAAAGTTTCTCATAATCACAGTTTAAATATATTGGCTGCACGGGTTAGGCATGATGACCTCCTCCCCGGGCATCAGAAGAAGAGAAAGGAATTTGACAGGCACCAACCTCCCTTGCTGTCGGGCAGGTCAGGACATTCTCTTTCAAAGCCTCTTTCTGCTTCTTAAAGGCAGCTGTAGATGTATGTGCCTCTTGTACATCATCCTATTCGTTTTAAGTAGCCTCCATATCTAGAGCCCACTGAAGCAGGCCTTTGGACCACTGCATCACACTGCCAGGAAGTCATAGGCTCATATCCTACATGTATGACATCTTCCTCTCTCTGGTGAAAGTAGTTTTTCCTCCAGTGGGAGACCCACTTCTGTCTGAGGAAGTTTCTTTGAGGTTGGAGGCAGGTTTCCAAGCTTTGCTGAACTGAGTAGTGGAACACAAGCCATAGCCCCATCATTCCTCTGTACTCTGCCTGCTATTAATTATACAGTTCTTCTGAGCCATCTCTTGATCTCCTCCACCCCTTTCCCCTGGCATGGACCACATCCCCATGTCCCATGGACTTCCTGCAGCAGAGTAGCCTCCAAGCCTCCCAAAGACCCATTCCCTTAAATAATATTGAAGAGACTCCATCAATTGGTCATAATAAATTCTCTGTAATGCAGTAATGCAGTGGAGGTCATGTTTCTCCATGTCTCTTTTGAATGCTTCGGTACTTTTTCATAAAAGGATTTACTTCCACATTTTAGAAAGAAGAATGATGCTCAAGTGGTTTTCAGTTAAAAACCATTCTTAAGAAAACCCCTGAAATCCTGATTGGTGCAAACTGCTGCTATTCTATTCATAATGTGGTTCTTAACATGGCAATTCAGGAAGCATAGATGTATGTGCCTCTTCTATATCATTCTATCTGAAAGGTCCCACCCAAGCCAGTATTTGTCAAAGATTAAGTGTTGTTCCAAGGCACAGAGTGACAATGACACAATGGCTTCTCTCCATTAAAAAATATACAAATCCGTAATTATTGAGATCTGTTATTCACCTTCTTAAGAATTTAACACATGAGGTACCTATCATATTTCTATCAACCCTATCTTTTTAGTCTCTCCTTTAGGGTTGTCAACCTCCAATTAGAGTATCAAGTTCTCCAGGCGTTACAGTTGAGCGCCAGGCTACAGAGACCATTTGATATACCTCATGTCCCTTCCTAATCTCTACCTTCCACAGGCACCACCCTTAAATCTACAAGAGTTTCCCAGACTGGAGCTGGCCACCCTCCCTCCCTCTCACTTTGTTGTTTTTAACATTGAGCCTCTTGTCAAACTCAAGATCCCATTTCTTGCTTTGTGATCTTCACATAGGATACCGTTCCTGTTTGGATCTCATCAAGTATTGTAATGTCTTGAACAGGTAATTTTTAAATTATTTGCAGAGGTATAAGTGACAGTACAACAGCCTGGAAGCCTGGTGTAATAGAGAGGGATCAGGCAGCATCTTGGAATGGACTAGGATAGAAATACTGTATAACTTCCATGGTTTTCTGCAGGCAATGGAGAGTGTGACTGCAGTGAATGCATCTGCCACAGTGGCTGGACGGGTGAATATTGCAACTGTACTACTGACACTGAAGCATGCATTTCTGAGGATGGCACCATTTGCAACGGGAGAGGCAAATGCATTTGTGGGAAATGTGTGTGCTCAAATCCTGGAGTTTCAGGAGACACGTGTGAAAAATATACTACTTATGTTGATCCTTGTAGTTCCAAAAGGTAAATGTATATTCTAAGGTATACATACATATTTTGTTTGTCTCATGTTTAAAGACTTAATAATGTTTTAGAGCAGTGGTCCCCAACCTTTTTATCACCGGGGCCCACTCAATGCCTTTTACTGAGGCCCGGTGAGTGGGGGTAGTTTACTCCTCTACTCTCAGCCACTGCCCTAACGCTCTCTGATCGCTATGGTAATGTTTAAACATCCCTTCAAAATAAGATACAGACACGCCACAACAATGAACATAAGGAACATTTTATTTTCATGGACATTTTAACTCATGACAATGACAAATCAATGGGAACCCTGAGCTTGTTTCTCTGCAACGAGGTAGTCCCATCTGGGAGTGATGGGAGACAATGACACCCGAAGTGTGTTGTAAAGGGCCGGGGGGGGGGGGGATGAAGTAAAGGGCCGGGGGGGAGAAGGCGCCTCTTTCTTACATTAATGTCATTGATTATTTTCTTTTATCAGGAAGCCATCCTATCCCAGATGAACCATTCAGATACTTTCTAATTTATTTGGGCATTAAATCAATCCGTAGCTTTTGTGTTGTTTTAATCTTTTAGTCATTCGGTTAATTAAATTTGCTATTGCAAAGCGGTTTAATCCCCACTGAGAAGAACTTCCTAGGATCAGAGTAGTTCAGCTTATGATAACTCTCTGTGGGTGCAATAAAGTTGCAAAGAAATATATTCCATTGTAGCTATCTTCTGTTTCATTAAATATTTCTGTATAAACCAGTTAATAATATAAAACCAGTTAATAATATAAAAATGTAATGCAAATTTTACGTCCATATAACCACATTATATGTTACGTTCATATAACCACATTCACGAATGATGTTGCCATGAGTTTATTTTATGACTAATGGGAGTCTGGAGAGACAAGAAAGAGCACAGAAGATCTGGACCACAAGACATTTATTCTGCTTTTTAAATGCAGTTCATGTAACATAACTGTTCCTGAACACCCCCCCCCAAAGATCTTCTATAAGGTACTTCTTAAAGATGGAGACTGCGTATTTATTCTCTCTTTGTTCCTGCAGCCTCATAACTGAGAGATGATCTGTTGAATAATTTTTCACAGGAGCTGCATAGAATGTTATTTAGGTACTAATGATCAGTCACAAGAAGAATGCACTGAAAAATGTAAACTGGCTGATGTGACCATCAGTAGCAAAGAAGGTCAGTACATTTGTTTGTATATATTTTATATTGCCCTAGCTATGATAAGAGGATTTTTCTGTGGGATGTGGAAGGAGTGTGCAGTTCTTTTGCTGTGTCTTGTGCTTTTCACTGTTTTAATTAATTTCATGTTTTATATTTTTAATGTGTATTCTTTTATTTGTGCATCCTTTTAAGCACCAATATGATGCAAGCTAAAGCAAGGTCAAAATGTTATAAAATAAATAATACAAATGCAAATGTAAGACTTTTAATTTAGTCTTACGTAGGACACGTGCGCAGTATGCTAACTAGCTTACTAGACAAAGAATAAGTCTGAGGTGGGAGTGGGCAAATTAATGCTCAACAATCTGATCAAATATTAAGAAAGACAGATAAACATTTTAGGGATTCCTTTTGAAAAAAATCCGGAATCCATAAATATCAATCCCAAGTGAATAGTGGCTGAGTTCTATCCATCAACCAATTAATTTAAAACAGAAGTAGGGCAGCCAGATTTTACTGGCCCTGTTCCTGTCTCTGACTGCTGCCCTGCAGATAAAGATTAAACCTCTGAATCTGTAACTTTTACATGTCATAAAAAGATTATTAATTTAGTAGTATCACCACTCCTTATTTTGTATAATGGACACAGCTCTTTGATATACCAAGAGAAAAAATCCATCCTATTACACCCCATTTTTGTTGGAGTGTACTTGTGTAGAACACTTGGACAACTTTTTGCTAGTGGCCTCCTGGCAGATGGCCGTCCTACTGCATTGGCATAATTCCACATTTTAAGAACTGTATAACTCAAATACTTTGGCCACCTCATGAGAAGGAAGGACTCCCTGGAGAAGAGCCTAATGCTGGGAGCGATCGAGGGCAAAAGAAGAAGGGGACGACAGAGAATGAGGTGGCTGGATGGAGTCACTGAAGCAGTAGGTGTAAACTTAAATGGACTCCGGGGAATGGTAGAGGACAGGAAGGCCTGGAGGATCATTGTCCATGGGGTCGCGATTGGTCGGACACGACTTCGCACATAACAACAACAACAAGAACTATATTGCCTGCTTAGAAATTTATTCTTTAAGTAATACCCACCTTGTGGCATACTCCGAAAGAGCCATCAAAATAACATCCTTTCTTTCCTTCTTCACGCATTTGAAAACACTTCCGTGATTTCCGCTTATTGGCTGACCTGTTCAATTATTTTTTTTTAATTCTTTTACTTCATGGTCTCCAAGTATTATATATTTTTGTAGGTTGCCATGAATATTCTATAGAGTAATGAGTAATCATGATGATAATTATGATAAACTAGGAATAAAGACCATTTTAAAGGTGAATAAAATGGGCGCTAGGGTGGCCAGGAGAAGGTGGCGCAGACCCCCTCCACCGGCAAGTCTTCGGAGCCTTCTCCCGGGTGCTAGAGCGGCCTGGCCGCGTGCTCGACGCAACCAGGCCGCTCCAGTGACCGGGAGAAGGCGGCGCAGCCCCCCCGGCAGCTCTTAGGAGGCTTCTCCCGGCCGGTGGAGCGGCCGGGAGAAGGCAGCATGGCCCCGCATAGGACTTACCGCATAGGCTGCCAGTCAGTTGATGTGGTGATTCCGTGGCTGGGCAAAGCAGGCAGTGGGGAGCCGCGCGAAGCGCAGCTCCCCGTTGGCTGCTTGGAGCGAGATGGACACTCGGAGGCGCCAATCAGGAGCTGCTTCGCGGCTCCTGATTGGCCCCTCCGAGTTTTTATCCCGGACAGGGCCCGCCCTAACTCCTCCCACACAACCCTTAGTCAATTATTAAGTCTGCGGCGCACTGTGCCGCAGGCGGGGTTTAAAGATAATGGGTTGGGTCCAAAGATTTCCTGTGATTAATCTATTACTGAAGACGGTATTAAAGAAAGAATTCCAGCTGAACAGTCCTTGAGGTTCTGCTAAGTAAGGAGTCTTCTACTGGAGAAAATATAAGTAGTTTTTTCAATAATAGACAATTCCACACAAGGGAAGGGAACTACCGGAACCAACCAATTTCCCCAAAAAAATATATATACACATAGTGAAAAATAATTTGGAATAGGGCCCTTTCCTCCAGTTTCCCATCGTCATTTTGACTACTGTTCACTGCTCCAAAATGTCACTGATACAAACTCTGAAAAGTAAATTGTTACTATTAAACCTGAAGTAATGTTTGATCAAAAACTTTATTGGAAAATATTAGAACACTAAATTTTATGAGACACAATATTTTCAGACGATCCTAAACTTGTATAAAAGTTTTTATTTTTTTAATGGAATTGCTGTAATAAGATAATTTTCCTAGTTTGACTGTAGATTTCACAGGAACTTCAGTAATCGCTGTCTTCTAAAGAGTTTATGGATCGAAGCCTCAGAAAACACATTGTGACTCTGGTATTCCTGGCATTAGAGACAGCAGTTTCAGATTCCATCCTTCTCATTTCCTTTTTGTAGTCAATCACAGTTCCCCCACATATATCCCATCCCTTCCAGGGCCTCTTGAATAAACATCAAAGATCCTCTACCTGGGAAAGTTTAGGTGAAAAGTTTTCTTTGCTGAATGACATTCAATTCAGTGAAGAAACTAAAACTGGGAAGTTTGTCGTCTTTGTTCCTTTTTATCTACTATTTGCTAAATAGCATTACCCAACAGGTCTCATTTTAATTCCAAAAATACATTTAATTATTATGAGAATTCAGGTTGTATAGCCTTTTATAACAGCATTTTGGATTCCCTAAGTGGCAGATTTTTTTTAAAAGGGATCAGTATCCATTTGATGTGGAAATACACGACACTTAAACACAGTCTAGACATTCTACCAGTACCAAAAGGACAAAGAGAACATATAGTTTACTTTGTAGTATAATCACAGCTATTATATTCCTTAGACAGCCGTGACATGTCTTTTGGAAGTATTTCTAATTCATTGAATTTCAAATTACTGCAGACTTGATAGGTACTCTTGATGGTCAACGTAGATTGACAACACCTGGGCCTTCTCATCTGAAACTTAAGTGCAAGTCTAACAAAAAAAAAAACACACACACACACAACACAATAAAACCCTGAGGCAAAAGCTTTTCAGGATAGAAGTATTGTATGGAATTCTTCTAGGTATTTTAGCTTCTCCCCCCACGCACCTTTTTCTGTCTGTTGAACACAAGCCTCATGTTATAAATCCTTTCATCTTCATGGTTACTGCTTGATGAATTGAGTTTGACCTGCAGGATGGGTTTCTTCCTCCTTCACAGATAGCACGAAAGATAAATCTGTCCAGTGTTTGATACAAGGGGAGAATGAATGTGTCATTACATTTGTAATGGAAGATGATGAAAAAGGAAAAACAACCATTCACAGCATAACACAGAAAGGTAGGTTGTTTGGCCTTGGTAAATCACCTCTTATATATACTACCAACTTGAAACAGTCAGGTCAACGTATCCCACGTTGACCGATCTTAAACTTTAGAGGCAAAACACTCCTGAAATAGTTGCTCTTTGTAGCCCATCATGAACAAGAATCAACAGCTCGTGTCGGGCCTAAAATTTCCACAGATGCAGTGGAGGATTTTCACCAGTTTTCTTCTACTGAGGAAAACCCAGAATTCCTCCCATTCCCTAGGAACAGTATTTGGCAGGAGGGGTGCTGGACTGCCACAAGATGGCGGTCAGCAACACCCCCCCCCCGTACCCATAGCGCACATAATAAATCTAGGTGCAATCCTAGCCAATGTGGAGTAGTGGTTAGTATGTCAGTCTAGGATCCAGAAACCTGGGTTTGAACTCCAGGTTAGGCCAAGGATCTGTGATGCCCAAGGCAAATTAATTTGCCACCCTTCTTGTGTACCACGGGGAAGATGCTGCAGGCCTTCCTCTGCCCCCACTGGGGCCAAGGCTGTAGCCCCAATTGCCTTGCCTCTTAAACTGAACTGACTGAAACAAAGTAGCTCACCCCTGCCCTTTCTCCTCCAGTAGAAGTAGATGGAAAGGAACAAGAAAACCTACATCTTCCAATGTAGGGTGGGAGGGAGAGAAGGAGCAGTCTCACTTCGGGCTGCCAGGTGGGCTTGGGGTTATCATCCAGTGCTGCTGTTTGCTGTGGCAGACATTGACGTGGGAGGCTGGGGAGGAAAGAAGGCTAGTTTGAGTAGAAAAGAAGAGTTGTTTTTTATATGCTGCTTTTCTCTACCAGGAGTCTCAAAGTGGCTTACAATCGCCTTTCATTTCCTCTCCACACCACAGACACCCTGTGAGGTAGCCCTGATATTACTGCTCTGTCAGAACAGCTTTATCAGTGCTGTGGTGAGCCCAAGGGCACCCAGCTGGCTGCATGTGGAGGAGTGGGGAATCAAATCCAGCTTGCCAGATTAGAAGCCACTGCTCTTAATCACTACACCAAGCTGGTGCCCCACCACCTTGTCTGGGTGCAACTAATGGACAGGCTGGCCCAGGTTGCTGGGTGACCTTGGCCCATCACTCTCTGAGAGAATAGTTATAGTTTTGTTCTGAAGAGTAAATAACACATTGTGTTGCCCTAAGCTCCTTAGAGTAGCGATCCCCAACCTGTGGGCCACGGACCACATGTGGTCCTTCGACTAATTGGAGGTGGGCCCCGAAGGACGCCTTCTCCCCCCCCCCCCGGCCCTTTACTTCATCCCCCCCAGACCTTTACAACACACTTCATTGTTGTGGCGTGTCTGTATCTTATTTTGAAGGGATGTTTAAACATTACCATAGCGATCAGAGAGCGTTAGGGTAGTGGTTGAGAGTAGAGGAGTAAACTACCCCCCCCCACTGGGCCTCAGTAAAAGGCGTTGAGTGGTCCCCGGCGTTGAGTGGTCCCCGGTGATAAAAAGGTTGGGGACCACTGCCTTAGAGGACCAGTGGGATAAAATGCAGAAAATGCTCTAGACTGAAAGCAGTATGTAGCCGAAATAGAGAGGATGCCAAGCTTATTTATTGTCATATATTACAAATATGCTACCATCAATGTATATGGTACTTAATACAACACAAGAATGTAGGTTGTTTTCCTGCAGTACTATCTATAATTTGACACAAAGAAAGAGAAGAAAGGGAAGGGAGACAGTAGTTAATATCCGTGAATTTCAGTCATGTGGGTTCAATATGTGGGTTGTGCCGCTGGCTGTATTCTGTTCTGATGACTTACTGTGGGTTCCTTCAAGGGCTTCTCCATTGGGCATGCTTGCATAACTTTCCTCTCCATTGAAATTAATGCATTTGTGACAATCCTGGGGACATAGCATTTAAGACACAGGAATCTAGATCAGTGGTTCTCAACCTGGGGGTCAGGATCCCTTTGGGAGTCGAACAACCCTTTCACAGGGGTCGCAGCAGGGCAAGCAGCTTGGCCAGGGTGGGCCCAATGTACACAACAGCCTAAATCGAGATAGAACTTTCATCTGTCTGGAGCAGCAGAAAAGAGCAAGATTGGCATGGTGGGACAAGAGGCAGAACTGAACTGAGAAACTCTGGGGAAAAAACAATTTGTAGACAATCCTGAACACTGGATCTTCACGCCATTGGTCAGTTTCGGTTTGATTTCTGTGAAAGAACACTTGCATAATTTTATGGTTGGAGGTCACCATAACATGAGGAACTGTATTAAAGGGTCGCAGCATCAGGAAGGTTGAGAACTACTTATATAGATCAAGGTGTGTTTCTATAAATGAAAATAGTTTAGAACTTCTGGTCCATTCTGAAGACATTCTATAATTCCTTTGGAATCCCCATTACAGCTTTTCCTTTCTTTCCACAGACTGCCCACAACCTCCAAATATTCCAATGATAATGTTGGGTGTTTCTATTGCAATATTTCTCATTGGGGTTGTTTTGCTTTGCATATGGAAATTGTTCATTTCATTTCAAGATCGCAAGGAAGTTGCTAAGTTTGAAGCAGAGAGATCTAAGGCCAGATGGCAAACGGTATGTAAAAAATGTGCACTTTTACATTCAGTCAAAAACTCATGACTACCACATATTTAGATTAGATTTTGTATTCTAGAAAATACTACATATTCTGTGTCGTAAGCATATGACTTCCTAAGCAATAACTCAGTGTGGTAGTATGAACTGGCACACAAACGTATAAAAAATATGGATTCTTGTTGGGATCAATTTTAGGGTGAGGGTGAAGGTTAGTTTAGGTATGGTTCAGGTTGGAGAGTGGAAAGGTTTAGAGTTAGGGGGTGGGAAAGAGTTAGAGTCGTGTTAAGGAAAGGCTATGAAATTTAAAAAATTACATTATTTTACATGGAAGAAATATCTTTAAAATGGTTTTATATTGGGGTCAATTTTAGGGTTAGGGTCAGGATTAGCTTAGATATGGGTTGAGTTGGGCAGCTGTAAGGTTTAGAGCAGGCTTTCTCAACCAGGCCTTGGAATTATTTTACACATTAAAAATATGTAAAGAATTATGGATTCATATTGGGGTCAATTTTTAGGGTTAGGGTTAGCTTAGGTATGGTTTGGGTTGGGGAGTTCTTAGTTTTAGAGGAAGTGTTGGGGTAAGGAAGAGTTAGAGACATGGTTAAGACAGGCCATGGGATGTATATATATTTTTACATTATTTTACATGTAAGATTGTTGTGGAAAATGTGGATTCATATTGGGGTTAATTTTAGTTTTGGGGTTAGGGTGCAGATTGGACTTTTGGGAAGGGGAAAAGACTGACAGTGTTACATCAGGAAAAAGGACTAGGGGTGGCAGGTGGGAAAGAGGATGATGTCCATACAGGACTTTAACACTCTGTTCCCTCTGTTCCCCTGTTACAACCCTATAGGGCAGGGGTGGCCAAATCATGGCTCTCCAGATGTCCATAGACTACAGTTATTCATGGTAATTGAAGTCCATAGACATCTGGAGAGCCACAGTTTGGCTACCTCTGCCATAGGGAAAGCTTTCAAGAGTTGCATCCCCCCCCAACAATGAGGTCTAGATACTTGGTTGTCAGATAATATATATTTTAAAGAAGGGAGTGGGATGAAGGTTTGTCAGAGTTATGACACCCCCAAATAACGTTCCCCCAAGAAAGTGCTTTTGGGGAAAATGTTGCATATGGGTTCAAATGTGCAAGCTATACACATCAAACATATAGGGAACATTGGTTTTTCCAGGACTGGTGAATTCTGCTCCTGCCCCCCATTGCTCTTAAGTTTTTAAACATTTTGTTTGAACAGAGGCAGTCTTTCTGTAAATGTATCCATTCACAAACTGCCATAAACTATCACAAACTGCTTGAAAGATTGTGAAAAGTTCATCCTGGTTGACCTGCCATGAACTTCAGTTAGTATACCACAAACTGGCCACAATTTATTTTTAAAATCCAGTTTGTGAGCCAATGTGTTCCCATCCCTAGTCTTTTCTGATCACATTTGCCCTTATCATAAATTATATGCCTGTGGCTTACCAGGGACCAGTAGTTTACCAGAATACCAAACCTAGCTTTCTTCTTTAATCAAACAAACAGATTGGGCCCAGACTACAGCTGTAGAGTTATTGTCTAGACCAGTGGGCCACAACCATCGGTCTGGGAACTGGGACTGGTCCGTGGATCAGTTGGTACCGGGTCGCAGCTCCTCCTCGTCCTCCTTCCCAGCTGCTGCCTCAGGGGCTGCCCTGCCACTCTGCTGCCGGCTCACCTTCGGTGCTCTCCAGCGGCTGCCCCTCAGCTTGGCACTGCTCAGTTGCTGCCGGCAGCGCCCCCCAGCGGGCGGTGGGAAGTCAGGGGCGCCGGCGGGAAAGCAAACGGAGCAGGGGCTCAGGCGGCGTCCCTCGGCAAAAGACTACCCCACCCAGGCCTCAGTAAAATTGTCAAGCATTGACCGGTCCCTGGTGATAAAAAGGTTGGGGACCACTGGTCTAGACTAAATGGCTGGATATTGATTGGCTGAACCAGTCACTGGCCCCACATGCTGAAGTCACAAACATAGGGGCCAAACACTAACAGCTTACTCACATTTCACATAGCAGGCTGGCTTGCAGCAGTGTACAATATATCACTATACGTTTTCAAGTAAGATGGGAACAAGCTGTGAATATGCATTGGGGATCCACTGGCCAATCAGAGCTTTTTAGAGCATACAGACACCATATTAGTATGTATTAATAAAATCTCATTTCCATGTCATTTATTTATTTATTACCTTTATATTCTTCATTTTATTTTTTCCGGCCTTTCCACGTGCTCACCAAAAGCTTATAGTATGCTTCTTCCCAGAAATTGTCAACAGGGCTATAGTGACTCATCCATGACCTAAGTTTATTTCTAAGAAAATAACAATCCTCTTTTTTAGTTATTTGCTTTTTCATTGGTATTTTTACTAAATCTATCCACATTTATGCTTACATTGCAGGTAGCTTCATTTTCACCTTTCTTCCTTCCTTTCTTGCTAACTTTTGGAATGATCTGCTACTAGTGAACGCACAGAAAAAGGAAGCTATTTCTCTTTTGCACATATGTTGACGGGAAAAGCAACATTAGGGTTGCCGGCCTCCATGTGAGAGCCAAAAATATACAAAATCCCCCCCCCCTCTCTAACACATACGTAGCTTGTAATGCTACAGTATTCCTTGTGGTCTTTGAATTGTATTTCTTGTCCTGGCACTTTTGATTTGCTGTCCACAGTCCCCATAATCCTGGCTTTGACACTGTGCAGTTAGAACTCTTTTTATGCCGTATGATTCTATTGTCATGTGACTGCCTTCCATATGCTTTGGATTACAGGTCTGAAAAGAAACCACTGTTTTAGACATTTTACTATGACCTATAGAAGCACCGACTGAACATTTAGTCAGCATATTATGAATGATTTAGGTCACAAAATAAATGATCCCTCATTAAACTTAAAAACCGTAGCAAGTTGTCTTAAAAACTGCTGAGATATGCACACCACAGAATCAAAATTTGAAAATAATCTGTTGCATGCTGTTTTTTGCCTTTTCTAGGGAACAAACCCACTGTACAGGGGCTCGACGACAACGTTTAAAAATGTAACGTACAAGAACAAAGAAAAACAAGCAGGATCTGCCACGGATCTTTATTAGCACTCAGGACACTTCAGAACTACCAGTTCAGGGTGGAAAATTAGTTTCGGAAATATTGAATTATTAAAAGGACTTTTAAATGAAGATTGGTTAACATATTGTGAATGGTACTATAGTTCATGTTCACAGAGTGTAGGATTGGAAGGCTGTTGGAGCCAGAACATCCTCTGAGGAAGAGAGCCAATTTTCAGTGTGTTATTTCAGAAAAAAAAATGAATATTAGCATTTGGCAGTGACAAGAACAAACCTGGAAAGAATTCTTCCTCCTCCTCTCAAATGTTGCAATCCAGTTACTTTCTGGTTTGCAGCAATATTTACCTTGCCAGTGTGGTGTATTTGTTAGTGCAGGGGTAGTCAAACTGCGGCCCTCCAGATGTCCATGGACTACATTTCCCAGGAGCCCCCTGCCAGCAAATGCTGGCAGGGGGCTCCTGGGAATTGTAGTCCATGGACATCTGGAAGGCCGCAGTTTGACTACCCCTGGGTTAGTGTATCAGACTGGGATCAGAGAGACATGGGTTCAGATCTCCTCTCTGCCACAGAAGGTTGCTGGGTGACCTTGGGCCAGTCACATGCTCTCAGCCTAACCTACCTCACAGGGTTGTTGTGAGGGAAAAATAGAAGAGAGGAGAATGATGTAAGCTGCTTTGGTCCCCATTAGAGAGAAAGGCAATGTACAAAATAAATTAAAAGCATTTAATCCAAAATCTCAAACAATAGTTTGTACTTGCTCTGAAAATTTACAAATTGGGCAAGAGTTCACTATGGCAGATACATGCATGTCGTCTGAAAGCCTCCCAAGAAAGATGCTAATTAAAAGCTGTGTAAATCACTGCAGCAGATAAATTAAACAGGAGACAGCTTTACCTAGCTATGCTGTAAGTTTAGCACTTTTTATTAGCAGGATTACTATGACTTTTAAAGTAAGGTGACCAGATTTTAACATTGGTAAAGTGGGACACCATTGACCGGGGGGGTTCTTGATTAAAAATTTGGTCTATATGGAGCAACAAAAAGTTTCATAGAGTTTGGAGATTTCCATGTGTATAAACTTTCTACCAGAAGCACTAAAATCATTCTTCTTTCTCTGCTTGCACTAAGTGAAAACAATTGTATCCTCATGTAATTTTCTCCATGCATAAAACACAGCATGGGGAATTTCTTCTGATAAAATTTCAAAACAAAATCGAAATTGGGGGAGCTGTCTGTTGAACATTCCACTGCTCCATATCCACACTGTTAATTTGTTTTAAGCACTACGAGTGCAAGTGGAACTATGTTAAGTACATTTCTTTTCCACTGACATATCATTGGACCCATTCCTATGATTCACTGATTAACTATCCAACAATTAACTGTTATTTTAAAAATCCCAGGTACAAGCTTTTAGTACTTTTAATACATTTTAATACATTGGCCAGAGAGGAGGCCCATCTATTGAATTTAGCTAGAGGAAAAAAACATATGGCTTTTAGCCAGATACTAATATTTCATACTATGAAGATATGTTAAGGCAAGGTTTCACTGTAATGTTACCCAAACAATGAATGTAGATGCTGGAGACACTGGAAAAGTTTTTTGGTTATTTTTATTGAATTTTTTTTTTAACCTAAGGCTGGACCTTAAATATACGGCAAAACATTGTCAATAGATGTACTGGTACTCATTGGAATCTTGGGCATTCTTTTGGAGCACAAAAGGAAGTTTATGTAAGTGTGAATAGCATATATTAAATTGAAATAAAAACTGATACGTAATTTTTTGTTGTGAGAAAAATTATATTTAAGCAGTCATTTTAACTGAATGAGTCACACATACATTATATATAAAAGATCCTAAAGGCAATCAAGTAATATATCCTAATGTATTACTTTGTCCTTTTCCTCTTGTTTTCATTTCCCACAATGCTTAAAACCAGAATACATGAGATCTGCTACATGAATGCTACCTAAGAAAGTCTCTGCACTGAGGAATATTACTTTATGCTGGATAGGCACCATTGTCTAGACCAGTGGTCCCCAACATTTTTATCACTGGGGACCGGTCAACGCTTGACAATTTTACTGAGGCCCGGGGGGGGGGTAGTCTTTTGCCGAGGGATGTCGCCACTGCTGCCTGAGCCCCTGGTCCACTTGCTTCCCACTGGTGCCCCCTACTTCCCGCTGCCCACTGGGGGGTGCTGCCAGCAGCAGCTGCACAGTGCCACGCTGAGGGGGAGCCCCAGCCATGGCGGCTGCCTGAGAGCACCAAAGGTGAGCTGGCAGCAGAGTGGCAGGGCAGCTCCTGAGGCAGCAGCCGGGGAGGAGGACGAGGAGGAGCTGCGGCCAGGTACCGACTGATCCCCAGACCGGTACCAGTCTTTTGGTCTAGACAAAAGGGACCAGGTACAGCGTCACTAACCTGAAAGAGTGACCAGACTAACACTCCCAGTGGAGCTTTTCCCCATAAGTGAGGGAAGATATGAGCAGCCCCAGTAGCATTGTTTCTTAGCTATAAAATAAAGCTGACTGTTGCACCCTGCTACTGACAGACATCTTGTCTTTACTGAGCCTGGAACTTTTTGGGAAGTTGTAAGAGCCCATTTTTCTTATACCCTTTCTTGGCTGTTAACACCTCAAAGGTTGATTCTGCACTGGCAGAAAAGGCCAAGAGGGTGCTCATATGGAAGCGGGGCTAATCCCTGCTTCCATATGACACAGCCTCTGGGCCTGCAATGGATTGGGCCAGTTGCCCCGTGCTATAGGAGGGGGCCCAACAGGACCTGCCTGTAAAATTCTTCCTTTACTCCAAATAAAGCAAACTTTTTAAATGAAAAGTTTCATTTATTAGATTATAACAAGCTGCTACACCAAGGCAAAGTTAGACCTAACATTCAAACTACAGGACCCTATATATAGGGTTCAGCAGGGCTGCCCCTCTTCCTTGGAACATTGAACAGATGCCACACATTTGAAGTCACAACATCATGATAATAACCTCAGAGTAAGACCCAGAGGGTGTTGGGGCAGGGAGGGGGAGGAAGAAGAAAGGAATGTAATGGGCAACTGGAACCTACAAAGGCTTGTCCTAGGGATGACATACTGAATACCTAAGCATCACCCCTAGACCAGGAGCTATCAGTCATGGCAGAAAGAACTGGAGGGTTTCTTATTTATTTATTCTTTACAGCTCTGCCCCGCAGCAGGCCCGTATTGACAGGCCTACGATGGCCCAGAGGGGGCTAAAAATGCCCAGTAAGTTTCATGACATTTCACTGCACTGTTTTTCACTGCACTGCACTGCACTGCACCTTCCCACAAAAAATGTTTTTAAATGCTGCCCCCCCCCCCACGCAGCAGAACCTGTCCCATGCTGCTGTGTTTCCCAGGGGAACTTATTTCTGTTCTGGAACAGATCTACTTAGTTTTTCCATTCATGAGTTCCTATGAACTCCCACTGGTTTCTAGAAAGCTGGTAAATTATACTAGTACCTCCACTTTTCCTTCCTAGAAGTACCAGTATTACTGAGAAGACTGACGCAAGTTTTCTCTCACACGTGTCTAAGGAAATCCTCATACCTGATTTCCTTTTCCACTGGGCAGGGTTCCTCCTCCTCTCCTTAGAATAATTCTCCACGCTCCCTTTGGCCTGAATTGAGCGTATCAACTGCCCAAATTCCCTCTGCCATGATATCTGTCCCACAGACATTGTGCAGATCAGCTTTCAGTCTTTAGTAAGGGTACTTTCCTTTAATGAAAATTTCTCCTCAGAGCCAATGTTCATTTAAGCATAGACAAGTTCTAACAGTATGCCAACCAGAATCAAAATGAAATCTCTCCAAGCCACAGCTACTATATCAATTCCCTTTCAGCTGTTGCTAGTCAATCAGAACACTCAGTTACATGCACAGATTTTCTTTGTGTTCCCTGCAAACAGGAAGGAATATTTTCTGCTTGTGTAGCTTGTGTTTACTGCAAACAATGGAACTGACTCCTCTGCTTGTCATAGTTTCTCTTTGCACAGCCATCAGGTGGACAAAATTACACTGAAGCAGGGCTGGTTTATCCATATAGCCCATGTAGCATGTGCTATGGGCCTCACACTTTCAGGGGCCCTACGTGGTGCCTTCTCCCCATGGATTAGGGCCATAGCCTCCCTCCCCCCATTTCTCTCTTTAAGGACACTCGGAGTTACACAGCATTTCTACTGTGAAGGGCCCCTCTGCCCCCACTTTTACTGCTCCCACCGCAATTGTACTTTGCTAAGTCCTGGCTCTGGTGCTATAGGCCCTGCAAATCCTTAAACCACTCCTGCACTCAAGTTCACCCACAAGTTTATGCCTTCAGTCTAGCATTCCATAAAACAAGGTTGATAAATACACCAGTTATATTAGGTGCCAGCAAACACTGCTTGTTGGTCAAAAGAAAGTACAAGTCAAAATTTTCAAGAAAGCATAAATTCAGTAAGCTATTAGCTCAAAACTCCTCTTAGATTTTCACATGGTTAATTAGTCTATACTCTGGATCTCTATATCCTGCTCCAGGAATGTAAAAATTCTTACATAAGATGGTCAAGTCCAGAAACCGTTGATTTACAAGTAACTTCAGGTACATTTAATACTTGCCATGGGGAAGCTGAGACCAGTGACATGACTTTATTTACTACTTTTGGAATTGGGCCATCTCCATGGACATATGGCCCCTACTTCTGCAATGTATACAACATAATGTGTGATGTAGATGCTCCACTCTTCCTGTCACAAAGGGAAGAGGAAACATTAGTTCAATCTCGTTTTCATACATGAAGAGAATCCATATAATGAGTTAAAATATGAGGTAGGGTCACGTAGCCATTCATTATAACATTGAGACAGTTGCTGCCCCTCTGGTTCAAAATGAATCTTTTCCTCACACTAGTATCACATCAAATATTCACCTTGGCTCTTCTACTGGATATTTCATTCCATTTTCTTACTAAGGGGGAATTAAACCTTGAGTTAACTTCTCAGTTAACTTCTATTGCTTCACAGTGCTTAATTTTTCTACAAATGTTATCAATTTCAGATGGTGTTCTTGCTGGGCAGAGAATTATTATTATTATTATTATTATTATTATTATTATTATTATTATTATTATTATTATTATTATTATTATTATTATTAATTGCCTACCACTCCCAAGTAGGCTCATGGCAAGCTACAGATGACCAGTTAAAACCCCCATTAGAACCCTATTAAAATGGACAAAAAATACAAATACAGTGAACCAACAATCCAACAACATGGCGGAACTCCCCTCCTACCCCAACCCCTACCCCTACCTCTAGAGAGAGGAAGCAGGAGAGACAAAGTAATTGAGTTGCAGCTTAACACCAGGGGGGGGCATCAATCTTTCCCCACTGCCCTAGCCTCAACCGTAGACCTGACGGAAGAGCTCCGTTTTGCAGGCCCTGTGGAATGTTAGAAGGGCTCACAGGGCCCACAGCTCACCTGAGAGCTCATTCCACCAGGTTGAGGCCAGGACTGGTTGAGGCCAGGCATGCTTGTTTGGGACCAGGAACGACCAATAAATTACATAATCCATCACCCCTCCTCCATACTTCCATGTGTTTCTGTCCTAAAGGATACTGTTTTTTCCCCCTTTCCCCAACCCCTGAATCATATGTAAGACTCTACACCTGTGATTCCCAAACTTTGTGGAGTAGCATCCACTTCTAAACTTACTACACTTTTCAGGACCCACATGCAAAGTGACTCGATGTTATTTTCCTCCCTCCCCAACATAAAAAGAAGAATCTAGCCTCAACGATATTTCATAAATATCTAACATTACGGAGCAACAGGCTGTTTTTCATGGTCATTTTGCAAGCATTAATTTGTAATATTTTAATTTGTAACTATAACATTTTAATTTGACAATTGTGAACTGTCTACAGCCTGCTCGAAATAGTGGGAAGGGCGGTATTTACAAACCAATATATACATAAAATAAATAAATTATGTAGAGAGGCAAACTCCACCTTTTTCAACTTGTGACTTCACTCCCAGGTTACTCTGTTCCCCGTCCTTGAGGGAATTACACCTTCAACTCATTTTGGGGTCCCAACATACAATTTCACAACCACTAGTGTATGCTTAGGATTACTTTAGATAATACTGAAATTGATACATGCTTAAGTTTTTTTTTTTACTATTGCAGCTTATTCATTATCTACTTTATGAAGGTATTTCAAAGAAATGTAGATTTATGTAATCTACTTTCCTTCCCAATTTAATACACAGTTATGTGTAATCGCCAGCCAGAGAAGACTCTGAATTATAATAATAATTTCTACAAAGTCGTAAAATACTGCAGAATTCCCCCCCCTCCCCTTTTTGCATGTTGGTTCTCATTTTTCTTTTATAATATGAATTCATCTATATGGTTATTTTTCTTGCTAATGCCCTGCTGTGATGAAGAGCACATTCCTTCTCGTTCTTTGACAGGGCCTATATTGCCACTTTATCATACTTCACAAGCGCACTAAGAGAATGTCTGCTTATATTTCACAGTGGGATGTGAAAGCTGAAATTGATTTCACTCTATAGTGGCTATCTGTAGTGTGTAATTTATAGTAGCTCCTGCCTTTATCCACTTCTCTGTAAATCTTCATTTTCTACATTTCCAGAAAATGATCCATACTTTAGAATCCTTTGTCTATCTTTACATTTTGTCTAAGATTGGCAAAGATGGATAGACACCTACCCCAAAAAAAAAACATGATTATATATGTCAAGGGTGATGAAGAAGGATAAGTTTGTGAAAGAATCTGGAACTTCTAATATTTAGTTGTAAGGACCAAACAGAGTCCATTCCGATCAAGGACAGTGATTTAAATGAAAATTTGCCAGAAAAATCCTCATATCAGCCACCTCCACTCTACCCCCTTCATAGTATTTCCATGAGGAGATCCAAGTGAGCCATCAGAGAGCTATTCTGCCTGTCAACTGAGTGGCATAGATCACCCATCAAGACAACCAAGGCTATTTCTGTGCCATGCCTAGACCAGCAATCAGCCACAATAGAATCTCTAGGGAATTTATAGCATCCTAACATACTTGGAAGTTTAGTGGTCTCCACTTTTCATTAATTTTGCCTGCAAAAGGCTGATTGGATACCAAATGAAAATTACTGATATACCCAAAAATCCCCCCTTCCCAAAAGCACTTCTTATAAAGCCTTTGTGAAGAGGCATTAATAATTTATACATACATTTGGGGTAGGTATCCTCTAACTGATTTACCAACCAGCACAGGTATGATTCCAAAATTCAGAGGCATAGGCACTGTATTCCCAAGGGTTCTATATACATCCTCAGTCTAAACTAATTCAGAAGTATCCAGTTGTGCACAACTGGGAACCGCAGGAACATTCAGTATATCTGTTATTAATATAGAGTCCAAGTCATATAATATGTAATCAAGTGTACTGGCAAAGTGCTTACAGAACTGGTTGCAGAGCATTGCTTTGTATGCTATGTTTGTATGCTACAAGGCCAAGTTATTAAAGGCCTATTACCATCATACAAAATAGTGTTGCTGGACAGCACTGTGCTGAATCTATAGTGGTAGAAAAACACTTTTGGGGGTTGCCATTTGCACCAGACAGCAGGCTCTAAAATGACCTTTGCCATATATTGTATCTAAGTCTGCAAGAGTCTTCTTCCACCAGTTCTCTAGCCAACTCCACCTTTTTCAACTTGTTTACCATTTTGAAATCCCTGAAACATTCTTCAAGCTTTGAGAAACCCCAGAAGCAGTATAATCATGTAGAATATGGTTGAAAAGCAACCCAAACCCCTTCCCTTCCCACCTCCTCCAGGCCCATTGTTGGCCATTGGGGGGGGGATTCAACGTGACCATATATATGGTCATATCGCCAATAAATATTTAACAAATTTTAAAAATATATAAACCAATAATTAATTCTCACCCATTTAGGAAACCTTTCCAGGGCCATCAAGAAACCTCAGGATTTCACAAAATCTCATTTGAGAAAGCATGCTCTAGCCACTGTAGTAGAGTGTTAATGTACTCTGGCATTTGGATGACAGTAGTTAGGACCAATCAAACCTACGCATACAAGGTCTTCTGATTCCAGAAGCCCAACAGATTATCAACACAATTGCCAGCCATGTAGACAGGAAAATTCCCAAGTCATCAATTAGCCATTCAAATAACCTTTCTGTGGGAGTGCACCATTCTTGTTATTTCCACAGCCCTGCAGGTGCTCTGGGGACCAACACAGAGGGTGTTTCCGCACAAGGACCAATGTTGCCAATTGGTTCCCCAAAGCGGAAACGCTATTTTTAAAAGTGCAATCTCGGTGTTACGCATACCTGCCTTTGTAGTGGAATCCAGTAGCGTTTCATTCGTTTCCCACAGGTTTCCGATCTCGCAAAAATCACGAGAAAGGAAGCTATTTTTTCTGTGCTCGGTCCCGCCCCTGGCCGTCAATCAAACTAACAGCCAATGGGCGGTTGTTATTATACTCCTGAAAAGCCCCTTTCCCTTTAAGCACAGTTTTTTAAAAAAAAGAAAAACACACGTTGCAACGAATATGCCTTGATTCTTCCTAATGTAGAGACTCATCTAGCTGGTGTGTGAGCTGGCGAGTCATCGTTACCATGCTCCCCCCGAGGGAAAAAAAAATCCCCCCCGCACAGGCGCGATTTTTGGCCGAAATAAAGGGAACTTGCAAACGGGGGACTTAGGGGAGCTTTAAAGCACTTCTGTGGAGGGACTGTAGCCGGAGAAGCCTTGCTGGGTGAATGAAGCCTCGCTGGTTCGTTGCTTTCCACTCGCTACGAGGGGGAAAAAATGGTGATCGCTTCGCCAGAAGTTCGGAGGAGAGAGCCAGGGGAGGGACTTTGTTGGAACCGCAACAATGGGAACGCACAGGTCTTTTTCGCTAGTGTTGCAGATTGTTCACAAGAGTGTAGCGCTTTTCGGAGGGTGAATCCACTTTTCCTGATTTCCCTTGAAGCGCTACAATGAATCGCTTTTTGCGGAACTGTTGCAGGAATGTTGCAGATTGTGTGCGACGTGCGGAACTGCAAATTAGTAGCAGTTACAATTTTATATGATGGGGTTTATACTGTGGTCCATTCCGCACAACTTTAATGTAGCAGAAGGCTTTTCTGCTACATTAAAGTTGTGCGGAATGGACCACAGTATAAACCCCATCATATAAAAGTCTATCCATGATGAAAGATAGAAGAAGAAGAAGAAGAAGAAGAAGAAGAAGAAGAAGAAGAAGAAGAAGAAGAAGAAGAAGAAGAACACAACAGACACCCTGTGAGGTGGGTGAGGCTGAGAGAGCCCTGATATCTCTGCTCAGTCAGAACAGATTTATCAGTGCTGTGGCAAGCCCAAGGTCACCCAGCTGGCTGCTTGTGGGAGAGCACAGAATCGAACCCAGCTTGCCAGATTAGAAGTCCACACTCCTAACTACTACACCAAACTGGCTCTTCAACACCTCAGTCAAAATCCCCACATTTCCTGCAGCTGATCATTATACGTCTGGCTCTATGTATAGGCACTTAGGTTGAGACAATCCCATATTGGTCATGGAGGCTACAAAGGATTTCTAGATACCAGGCGGGAGGTAGAAAATGCTGCTTCCCTCCTTTCTGCTGCAGAGCTCCAGATTCCCCCTGCTGCAGTTCTGGGGGTCTTTAGAAGCAGCATTTTGGGATGCATGTGGGAGATGGAAAGCAAGAAAGTCAAACTCTGTCCATTTAGATCCTCCATGGGATCGCACCCAATGACTGCATAGAGCCAGCATGCACAGAACTCTATATAATTAAGGCTCTCTGGGCACAAAACCTGTAGCTATCTGAGAATACTGTGGGTTTGTTTGCTCCTCACATATATTCAGCTTACACTCTGACTGTGTCATTGGAACACACAAGTCAAGGGTTCTGCTTTTGCACTTGAATGTGAAGATATAATCCTGTGCCCCTGGGAAGAGCCAGCTTTGTGTAGTGGTCAAGAGTGGAAGCCTTGAATCTGGAGAACCAGATCTCATTCCCTACTCCTCCACATGCAGACAGTCCCAGTTCTCTCAGAGCTCTGTCAGCTTCCCCTACCTCCATTCATTTATCAGTAGGGTTGCTGAAATTAAATGATCTCCAGACTGTCAGTTTCCCGGGAGAAAATGGATGCTTTAAAGAGCAGAGAGGGATGCTCAATGAGAGCCCCTCAGGGGCTCAGCAGCCTTTCCCCTATATCCTGCCTTAATGGACTCAGTCACAAGCTATTTCCAGCATTGGCATGAAAGGAGGGGACCCACCATATGCATTGACCTGGGGTGGTGTTCTTGTTTGGAGAGCCAGTTTGGTGTAGTGGTTAGGAGTGCGGATTTCTAATCTGGCATGCCAGGTTCGATTCTGCGCTCCCCCACATGCAACCAGCTGGGTGACCTTGGGCTCGCCACGGCGCTGATAAAACTGTTCTGACCGGGCAGTGATATCAGGGCTCTCTCAGCCTCACCCATCCCACAGGGTGTCTGTTGTGGGGAGAGGAATGGGAAGGCGACTGTAAGCCGCTTTGAGCCTCCTTCGGGTAGGGAAAAGCGGCATATAAGAACCAACTCTTCTTCTTCTTCTTGGTTACTGCACCTGGGAAAGGGGGCAGAGACTAGGTGACTACTCCTGCCTCAAACGTTTTCCTTTCTTTCTTCCCCCAGTCCTCTTTGTGCATAGCAAGGAGGCATGGCCAATTGACCACATCTGGCCTGGTTCTGAGGCTCCTCAAGGCCTGGAAAATATTTCAGGGGCTCTTCCACAGTCAAAAGATTGAAAAAGGCTGATACACTATTACCTGCTGGATTATCACAGGTGCCAGCTGGATAAGGGTGGTTTGGCTATCCTCATCTGATGTGGTTGACCATGAGTTGTTAGCTCACCACTTCATTGGGACTGGGATACATGGGACAACCCTTCAATGGTTGGCCTTGTTTTTCTGGACCCAGACACAGAGGGTTGCAGTGAAGAAACTTTTAACTTCCTTGGTGGGTTCCACAGGGGGCAATTCTCTCCTCCACACTTTTTAACATCTACATGAACCCTCTGTCCCAGCTGGTTCAGAGTTATGGGCTGGGCTGTCACCAATATGCGGATAACATCAAGCTCTATCTTCTGATGAACAGCCACCTGGACTCTTTTTGCGAGATGTTTGGAAGCTGTGGCTGGATGGCTTGAGCAAAGTCACCTGAAATTCAACCCTGCCAAGAAAGAGGTCCTGTGGCCGGGTAGGAAAGGGACTGATCAGGAAGTGTGTTTACCCAGTCTGGCGGGGGTGCATCTCAACATCTCGTCCTCTGCCAGGAATCTGGTGGTGATCCTTGATGCCTCCCTGTCAATGGAGGTGCTGGTCACCAGATTAGCCCGGTATTTTTCCATCTGTGCCAGGTGAGGCCCTATCTTTCTTCAGAGCACTTAGCTACAGTGATCCATGTTATGGTCACCTCCAGGACTGACTTCTGTAACTTGCTCTATGCGGGCCTACCTGGTCCTTGATCCAGAAATTGCAGGTGGTACACAATGCTGCTGCTAGGGCCCTCACGGGAACATCTTGGAGGTCCAATATCCAGCCAGTGCTGAGGCAGCTGCATTGGTTGCCAGTTGTGGTCCAGATTAAGTTCAAGGTTCTGGTGTTAACCTTTAAGGCCATCCCCAGTCTGGGCCCCACATACCTGAGGGACCATCTATCACCTTATGCCCCTCACAGGGTCCTATGCCCTGTGAGTGTAAATCTGTTGCTGATCCCCGGTCCACAGGAGGTATACCTGGCCTCAACTAATGCCAGGGTATTTTCGTTCATGGGCTTGACTTGGGGGAATGAGCTCCCAGAAAAGCTGAGGGCCCTGACAGAGCTGTCACAGGTCCACAGGGTCTGCAAGATAGAGCTCTTCATCCAGGTATTTGGTTGAAGCCAGGGCAAGAAAGATCGTGGACACTCCTCGGAAATGGCCGGAACTTTGGCATCAATATCTCATAGTGCCGAATGCTGGAGATCTGTTGGCCCTCTGTGTGGCCCTCCAGATGTCCATGGACTACAATTCCCATGAGCCTATGGGAATTGTAGTCTATGGACATCTGGGAAGGTAGTGTGGACACCCCCTGATTTAGACTATCTTCCTAGGTACACAGAGAGCCTCTTGTGGCACAGAGTGGTAAGGCAGCCGTCTGAAAGCTTTGCCCATGAGGCTGGGAGTTCGATCCCAGCAGCCAGCTCAAGGTTGACTCAGCCTTCCATCCTTCCGAGGTCGGTAAAATGAGTACCCAGCTTGCTGGGGGGTAAACGGTCATGACTGGGGAAGGCACTGGCAAACCACCCCGTATTGAGTCTGCCAAGAAAACGCTGGAGGGCGTCACCCCAAGGGTCAGACATGACTCAGTGCTTGCACATGGGATACCTTTACCTTTACCTTTACCTAGGTCCACAAGCAGCTCACAAAAGACCCATGCATCTCCCTGTCACCACTCACAAACATTCAGAAATATACCACCTCCAAATATGGAAGACTCATTTAGCTACTATTGCTTTTATGGAGTTATTGTCCATGTGGAAGTCAAAAGTGCTCTTAGTTTGAAGCCAACTTGTGGTGATCCCCAAAGGTTTTCAATGCAAGTGATGTTCAGAGGTGGCTTGCCATTGCCTTCTTAGCTTCTGAGATTGGGCTAGCCTAGTGCATTCAGGTCACGGGGTAATTTCCTAGGCATCTGTCTAATCTGATATAGTCAGAATCTCAAAAAACTGCTCTGTGAAAACTTTGTGATTCATAACTTTTACAAGAACCCATATGTATATTTAATTCAAACTGCTATTCATTTCAGTTCAAACCACTATGTGGGTAAATTGCTGCATCCTGTAACAGCTGCAGTTTTTAAATCATAGTTCTTCAGAACTACCCTAAATTGGGTCATTTTCCTCCAAACCTCTGACACAGCAAGGCATAATTTTTTCTCCACCTGCTTCCATTGAGAAAAAAGATCTGATATTATTTCATTGGACCTGAATGTATGCCTAATTAGTTTTCCTTGTTAGAATTTAGTGTCCTTAATTTCAAGTTCTTAAACACATTTGAACTGCGAGATAATAATTCCAGATGAGTGTTACAAGCACAGTAAGGAATTTGGCTTCTTGGTTCCATGAAAGCAAAGAATCATGCAGACCAGTATATTTTTTACAAGCAGAGAGTTCATAAGGACTTATGTGGGCATCTAACTTTGCCCTATATCCACCCTTTGCCCTATATCCTAACCCACACTGAGAAGAAAATCTTTCCCTTCTCCTGATAGTTCCCATATCTGCTGTCCTTTTCCTGAGTACTTCTGTCCTTCACAGTCATCAACCAACCTACATTTTATCAGGCCTCCAAGTCCCCAATTGGGGTCCAATGCACCTCACTTCATTCTCCTCTCCTTATTTTTATCCTCTCAACAAACTGGAAATGTAGGTTAGGCTGAGAGAGAGAGAGAGAGTGACTTGCCCAGGATCACAAATCAAACTTCCTTAGCAGAGTTGAGATTTGAACATTTGTCTCACAGACAAATTTCCACATTTGAGATATATCCTGTTTTAGCTTCCCTTTGAATTTTGATTGGTATGCTGCAAGTTGACACTTTGCTTTCCACATTTGGGCTTTCTTCCCTTCGTTTCCCAGGCTGAAAGTCACCATATGCTTTAGGATGCTTTGGGCTGATCCTGCATTGAGCAGGGGGTTGGACTAGAAGGCTTGTATGGCCCCTTCCAACTCTATGATTCTATGATTCTATATGTTTTCAACACCGAGAGTCAGAAAGAGGCAGCCTCCCATGATGCTTTGTTCCCTTTCTTTTTTTTCTCCCTCTTCTTTTTTGCAAAATGGTGCCTGCTTGCACCCTTCTTCTCATTGTGTCCCTTTATTCCAAAATTCTGGGTCCTTGATCGCCTCCCCCCTTCCCCCCCAAGTATATTGTGTGATTAAAAAACAAACAAACTAGGCTATCACATTACAACGCTACTGCATTGTAACATCCAAGACTGCTTTTTTAATACTGAGAAACAGTGTTGTAATGTGATCATCCGTTTTTGAAAGAGACAGATTTTGAGGACAGAGGGAGAGGAAAGAAGGGATGGGGGAGGGAGGATGACAACAAGGAAACAGGCATTCACAAACTACTCAAAATGGTGGCCAGGGGATAAAGCCCGAATGCAAGCATTTCTCCATTGAGCAACCCTAAATTAGATTACACCTTTAAAGATGAAATCACTGTAACTGGGAATGTCCTAAACGTGTGGTAAGTGAGACGACAATTCAGGTCTGTACCTGGAAGGGCAGATTTTAATGTGGAAAAGGGCAGGAAAGTCAGCCCTTTAAAAATGCAAATCCAAGCGATATCGGTAGTGCAGAAATGGTCCCAGATTTCAGTTTGATAGTCTAACTGCTATACCATACTGGTTCACAGCTTTCCCTTCCTCCTGGCAGCCTCCCCCAAAAACTCTGGCCAAGCAACAATTCACTCAGATGAGTTATTTGGTGGCCACTACTGGGTCTGGTCAAATCACACAAATTGTTTGGAGGCTGTTGTTCTGCCCATGTGAGCTGTAGCAAGGTGCTAGGTGGTTGTTCCAGTCCTGACTGAGTTTGTTTATTCATTCCTTTATCCACACATTTCTCCTCAAAGGGGACCCAAAGCAACTTGAAATAATCCTGTGAGATAAGTCAGGCTGAGGGAGCGTAACTGATCCAAGGGCACCCAGATGACTTCCATGGCATGAGTTGCACAAGATGCAGCAAGTGATGGACTGAGTTAGAAGCTGCAGCTGTTAAGGGATGCAGCTATTTGCCCAGTATTTGCTGTCCAGCCTGGCCCAGATAAATTGTCCCTCTGGAGCAGCAGGTGTCCAAACTCAGGGGTGCTGGCAGGGGCTCATGGGAATTGTAGTCTATGAATATCTGGAGAGCCACAGTTTGGCCACTCCTGCTCTAGAGTGTGCATGGGAAGGGAGGGGGAGCAGAGGTAGACTGGGAAACCAGAGTACTCTGGAAAGTGCCCTCACTCCTTCCCCTCCCTTTTACTTAAAGAAGCCAAGCCTTGAAGGCTGACAACAGTGGCATACATAGCCTAATTGATGCCCAGGGTAGGTGGGACTTGGTGATGCAGGGACATGGGGTGTGCCTGGGAGGACTCAGCAGCTGAGCGAGTGCATGCCCAGACGCCTTATCACAAGTTTCTGGCAGCCATCCTCACTGGCTCAATCCGCCACAGTGACAAGAGCCCCTGTTCTCTTGGGAGACTAAGTTCTACTGCAGCTGTGCCCTGGAGCAGCTGGAAAACCCTGGGCAGGTGGTGGTGGGAGGCTCGAGGTTGGAGGTTGCTTTCTTTATTTCTGTTCTTTCTTTATTTCTGTTCTTTCTGAGGTTGCTCAGGATGGCGG
Organism: Paroedura picta; assembly: GCF_049243985.1. NCBI lineage: Eukaryota > Metazoa > Chordata > Lepidosauria > Squamata > Gekkonidae > Paroedura > Paroedura picta. The sequence goes on along the minus strand of NC_135370.1, from coordinate 43,254,061 downwards.
GGCTTCTACCACCTGTGATGGCTTGATGAGGCCCATGGGGGCAGCTGCATATTCCCATGTTCTACAGGGAGGTGAGCGATATGATGTTAACCAGGGCATAGGCCATGACTGCCATACCCTGGATATGCTGCTGGCTGGCAATATTGCTGTGATTGAATAGCAACCACCAAAATGGCTGCTAAGATCTCAAACAACATTCTCTTCTTAGAGCTACAGCCTCTTCTGCTGCTTCTTCATAACATTTCTAGACTGCTCCTATTGAACCTGTCATATCGGGGTGGCTTACAATATCCAATATTTTTCAGGGTTTTAGATTTCAGATTCTTCTGCAAACTTTACATCTTTCTTAGGTTTGTAACAAAATATATCCTGGTCCTAGTCTGTGAATTTCAGGATTTGTATGTAGGGTCTGGTTAAAAATTAGGTATAATTATTAAAGACATTTGCCTTAAAAAGTCATATGAATGCTTAGTCATCGAACTCCAGGAGACTTGCAACAAAATCTGCTTTGAATAACACGGTTAGCATTACTTCTTTCCATCTGAAGAGTTTGTTTTTGAATTGAAAGCGTGTATATTGATAAACGTCTTATATTTGCATCAGTGTTTTTATCTTGTAATCTGAGCACAAGAAATGTATAGATTGTAAAGATAATAGATGTAAAAGCTCATTAGCAGGCTCAACACAAAGAAGGCCATTGCTAATTAAAAGCGGCTTCACACTGCTAAACTCCATTGTGCAAACGTTTAGGCTGGTACACGACAGCATGGAAAAACTGTAGTGACAATAATGGTTCTCTGTGTGTGCGGTTGTTCACACTGGCGTCTTCTTATGTGGCACGTACACAGACATGCTTAGGTGGAACAAGTGGGAACTGTGAACTGCTGCATAGATAATGAGGTGCATCTAGGGGAGAATGCAAACCATACAAAGCTGGGCAGATTGCGCTGTAAATCAGAAAGGTAAGATATGCTGCCAGTTAAATATTTTTTATTTGGAAACATGATGCATGAGAAAAGGCAGACTGTCTTAAATAGTCTGTGCCAGCTTGGTGTAGGGGTTAGGAGTGCGGACTTCTAATCTGGCAAGCCGGGTTTGATTCCCCGCTCCTCCCCCACATGCAGCCAGCTGGGTGACCTTGGGCTCCCACGGCACTGTTCTGACTGAGCAGTAATCTCAGTGCTTTCTCAGCCTCACCCACTTCACAAGGTGTCTGTTGTGGGGAGAGGAAAGGGAAGGTGACTGTAAGCCGTTTTGAGACTCCTTTGGGTAGAGAAAAGCAGCATATAACCAATTCTTCTTCTAAATCAAGTTCAAAGCAGAATATCTTGGACCAAGTTCATAGCAGAATTTCAACAATTGTCATTAAGGTTTTTTAAAAAATTTGGATGGATTATGGATGAGGAAAGGCACACTTTAAATTAAGATTTTTTTCAGAATATTAAGAATTGTTATTAAGTCATAAGAATGGATGTAAATGGAGAATGTAACAATCAATAATACAATGCAAGTGTTATCATAAGCTGTGCTCTTATTTCTTCTTTCTTTTAATATAAAAAGTATATTCAAAAAAGAAAGCAATTCCCAACTTCAGAAGGACATCATAGTTTTCATTAGGCAAACCCTATGTACTAGTTACTATGCACAATCCTAAATTAACCAACAGAAAATAATTTCTGGTGTTAGTTATATGATGTGTAAAGTGGCACCATGAAGACCTGTAAATAAACTTGCATTATCAAATGTTCCGCCATTAGATTCTAGGACATGACATTTTTTTTTTATTTTTACAATAATTACACTGAACTTTAGAAGACAGAAGCAGGAGGATCTGTGAAGACCGGTAGGGGGCATCTTATTTGCCCTTTTCCCATTATTTCCCCTTTCCTTTCCCTGGCAGCCTGCCTAGTCTCTTCCCATTTCCTGCTTCAGGCTCTCCTCTCTTCACCTATATCAGCTCCCGTGACCTCAGCTTTACTTCCTTCCCCTAACAGCCTCTATCTGGGAAAAAAGAAAATGGTTGAGTAGTGCAGAGTAGTGCACAAGAGCCTCTTGTGGCGCAGAGTGGTAAGGCAGCCGTCTGAAAACTTTGCCCATGAGGTTGGGAGTTCGATCCCAGCAGCCGGCTCAAGGTTGACTCAGCCTTCCATCCTTCCGAGGTCGGTAAAATGAGTACCCAGCTTGCTGCTGGGGGGTAAACGGTCATGACTGGGGAAGGCACTGGCAAACCACCCCGTATTGAGTCTGCCATGAAAACGCTAGAGGGCGTCACCCCAAGGGTCAGACATGACTCGGTGCTTGCACAGGGGATACCTTTTTAGTGCAGTGACAGCCTTTCATGGCAGAATAGTGACTTAAATTGGGTCTCCCAGATTGTAGTCTGAAATTCTCTTCAATATATCATAGTGGTTATCGTTGAACACTAGAAAGCAGTCAGTCCTAGAAGAGTCATACAAGTTGTCTGGTATCAAGTCACCTAAAGGTTGCTGTTTCTGGCCCCAATGAACCTCAAAGATCAAAACAGTCCAGAAAGGCCCCTGCCACTGCCTGACAGAAACCAAAGCTTGAAGGCTGACAATACTGATGGTTATTGAGAGGACATTTTTCTCTTAAAGCTACAGGTGCTTCTATTATTTTGAGGGAGTTACGCCCTAATGTTTTTTCCCAGATTTTTCTCTAAACCTAAGGCTTTTTTTCTGGTTTGTATAAAGATCTGTCTTGTCTGTTCGTGGCTTAGATATCTGGATCTAAATATCCACATATTTTGGGCATGCTGATAATTAGATATTTTGATGAAGGCAATTTTAATAAAGTGGAATCATCACAGGTATTTAAAAAAAACTTATCAAAGCTGTAGTAAAGATAATGATTCCTTTCCCTTCACTTTCCTATTGTATCCTTGTGTAATGTTTCACCAATTCTTCCTGAATGCATGTTAGCCATTTACGGTTAATCATTAGCTGACACTATGCGGAAAAATCAATTCAAAGCCAGTATTTGTAAGGCAGGAAATGAGGGCAGCCAATTGAGTCACAACTTCCAGCTAAACAATTCACATATAATTTGACATAGTGGTTTTGGGTATTGTTGTCATGTTAATTTGCATAATTTAATTTTATGCAGTTCAAATTTGCTTGTATTGGTATTCACATTTACTTTTTCAAACCATTCTAGCAGTTCTTACAGACTTGTACCACAATGCTGCCACGACTTCATTCCAAGCAACCTACTAGCCCCAGGGCTGGTTTGTCCATGTAGCATATACTTCTATGGGCCACGCATGGCGCCTTTTCCCATGGATCAGAGTCATAGTCTCACTTCTTCCCCCTTACCCTCTTTAAGGACTCTCAGAGTGGTACCCCTTTCCACTGTGGGGGGCCCCTCTGCCCCAAGTCTGGCTGCTCCCACTCTGCTAGGGCCCCGCAAATCCTTCAACTCACTCTGGTGCTACAGGCACCACAAATCCTTAAACCACTAGCCCTCATTGCTCCTCCTCCTTCTCTACCCATGGCTTATCTGTAGCCAGTTCTATACTAACAGCTAATACTTCCTCCCTTCCAGCTGATGAATCAGAACACCTAGAAGTGTATCTTTATGTTAGGGTAGTCATGGAATTACACATGAACTGCTTAGGAGTTTCCAAGCTACTACAGTTTAGTGATTTCTGATATGTCATAAATAATGGCTTGAGTCCAACAGAAATTTCCAGTAATGGAAGGGGTTTTCTAATGTCACTTAGCCATTAAATTCACTGACCTTGGGCCAGTCACTCTCATTCTTGACAGTTTGGTAAGGAGAAAATAAAAGGGAGATAAACTCTGCATGTTTTCCTGAACTTTGAAGAAAAAATGGAAACAAAATATGTTAGGTAAATCCGGGGAATGGAAGAGGACAGGAAGGCCTGGAGAATCATTGTCCATGGGTCGGACACGACTTCGCAACTAACAACCACAACAAATAGAATTAGTGCTCATCCTCTGGAATGTCATGGGAAGACTAGGAACTTTTGAGTGTTTTGCTCTGTGTTTGAACACTGTTAGTGTCAGAGAGTCACAGGACTTTGTGGCCAACTAGTAAAAAATGTGGTGGAAAGGGCCATCAAGTCATAGCCAATTGATGATGACCCCATAGGGTGGCCAAACTGTGGCTCTCCAGATGTCGATGGGCCACAATTACGTTGAGCCCCTGCCAGCCTGAACCCATAGGGTTTCAGTATAAGAGGCAAACAGAGGTGGTTTGCAGCTGCCTCCATCTGCGTGGCAACCTTGGACTTCCTCGGAGGTCTCACATCCAAGTACTAATCAGGGCTGACCCTACTTAACAGCTCAGATGAGATAAGGACTAGTAAAAATAAGTAAAGTTAAAAAATGCTTATGGTGTTCTTAAAAATATCTATTAGTTAAAACAACAACAACAGGACACTGCCTTGGATACATCATCATTGCTTGTTAGGATTTGTCTTGAACTGCTTTAAAACTATATAGCTCCTTCTATATCATTGCGATGCATAATTTAGGCAGAAATCCATCTGTTGCTAAATTACCTTTGCTGATTAGTGAATAGCATACACTTGGCCCCTAATCACTAAACTGAGTTAAGAATGCTTTACGCTTTCTTTCCAGAAGATTTCTGAAAGCTTTCCGTGGAGTGCTCGTGTACAAAAATGGACATTTGCAAGGAGAAAGGTTATTAGTTTCCTTAAAGCATTACAACCTGTTGTCTTTTGTGACTTGGGGATAGGCTAATTTAGTTCAAATCTGCCAGTTCTTCAAAATTTGCTGGTAATGAGACTTGGCTTTCTGCCTCTATTCTTCTTCTATGGGATGATAATTTTCAGGCAATCACAAGGGATACATCCTGATACACTTTAATGTCCCAGAATCTGTGCTTCATTAGTTGTTATGGTGATGTGCTGTTAAGAAGAAGGAGAAAAGAAACTTGAGTAGCTAGTTCAGGGCTCAGCAGAGCCAGCCCCCACTGAGATACAGGATCCAAATATAATTTCTTGGCCAATTTCTTGTGCTCATGCAATGATTTCTTATGCACTCACACAAACTATGGATGGAAAGTGATGGAAAGTGCTGTGAGATTGCAGCTGACTTATAGTCACCTTGTAGGGTTTTCCAGGTAAGAGACAAACAGAGGTGATTTGCCATTGCCTGCCTCTGCATACGACCCTGGACTTCCTTAGTGGTCTCCCATCCAAGGACTAACCAGGGCTGACTCTGCTTAGCTTCTGAGATGAAGCTAGCCTGGCCTGTTGAAGTTATAGATTCTGCCCTTGACAGAGCTTTCCTCAAGTGAGAGAGTACTTGTTCTCGGAGCTCATTGGTAGGTTGTGGTCAGCAGCATGTGGCAATGCCACAATAAAGGTAAAGGTATCCCCTGTGCAAGCACCGAGTCATGTCTGACGCTTGGGGTGACGCCCTCCAGCGTTTTCATGGCAGACTCAATATGGGGTGGTTTGCCAGTGCCTTCCCCAGTCATTACCGTTTACCCCCCAGCAAGCTGGGTACTCATTTTACCGACCTCGGAAGGATGGAAGGCTGAGTCAACCTTGAGCCGGCTGCTGGGATTGAACTCCCAGCCTCATGGGCAAAGCTGTCAGACGGCTGCCTTACCACTCTGCGCCACAAGAGGCTCTCAATGCCACAATACAGATGCATTTTTAATTTTAAAAAATCAACACTGCCACATTGCTATTGAGAAATGGCAGAACCATACATGATCCCCCCCCCTTTTTTTGGGATATGTGTTCTTTTGGACTTTATTTCTGTCTGGGTGGATTTCTGAGATGCTGAACATGGTCCCTGGAGCCCAAAAAGACATTTTGTATAAATGGTTGGCTTAAAAACAGAGTGCTCAGACTCCTGTATGATTGGGAGAAGGCTGCTCAATCGCCTGCCCCCCCTCTTTCCCAGCTCATTCCCCACCTACAGAAAACAGAAAAGGGGCTGTGTTTGGCCTGCCTGATCCCAAAAAGACTGTGGACACTTTGCAGAAGATTTTATTTTACCTTTGACAATGTAGCTTTGCAGTTGCACTGCAACATGGACCATGCCATTTATTAAAAAAGTTTAATCAGAGCACCATCCAATCATAAGACTCTCCAGTTTTGCAGTTTACTTTTGTTGCATTATCTGTATTTATACTGTTTAGCATTTTAATTTGTTTAGCATTTTAATTTTTCACTGTTGGTTGTATGTTCTATAACTGAGGTTCCCAAACTTTTTCAGGCTGCCATCCCTTTGGCTCCCAAGCCACTTCCCTACTACCCCCCCCCACACACACACACGAACACACACCTCATTCCTGTTGTTAGGTCTACTACAAATTCAAAACACATAATATTACCTACACTTCTTTTTTGGTTGTTGTGCAGGGGCCTGGGAAAAATATTTATAAGTTCCTTGTAAAAGTCATTTGTAAAAGCTACTTTGGGAACAGGAAGAGGGGAGAGAGAGAGAGGCAAGCAATGGAAAATCCCATGGCCAGGAGCAAGCAGGAGATGGCTTTTTCAGCCTCCCAATGATGGAAAATTTTGGGGAAGAGTTGCCATTGCCAACCCTGTGTTAAGAAATTCTGGGAAGTCTGGGATGGAGCCTGGGAAGGACAGAGTCTGAGGAGGGGAAGGAGCTCAGTAGGAACGTGATCCTATGCAACCCACCTTCTGAAGCTGTTCATTTCTTCAAGAAGCTAAGAGGATTGGCCCTGGTCAGCACTGGGGTGGGAGACCTCCAAGGGGTCACTGCTACCCAGAGGCAGGCAATGGCAAACCACCTTGTAATCTCTTTCTAGGAAAATGCAGCTGCAGCAGGAAGAATCAGACTGCTGCCCCCTATTGCCCCCCAAATTCCTCACTGCTCCCCTCCTGTCCCAAAATTTCTCATTGCCACCCCTGGATCCTTCCACCCCACCTCCAGGGAACTCCTATTCTATAACATTCCTATTTCACTGTTTTAAATTGTGTGATCCCTGTTGAATCTCAGGAAAATCAGTGGACAACAAATAAAGTAAACAAATTCCTGTCTCCCAGGCACAGGTGGGAAGGAGACATGGAAGGAGTGAAAGAGCAGTGGCTATGGGGACTGCACAGTAAGGAAAAGAGGAAATAGTTGGAGAGCGGTTACAGCTGAAAATGAGAGACCTCCCACAAACCCTTGCAGGTTCCTTGCTTGTTTGTCATGTGCTCAACATTGAAGGCTTTCTGGGTTTGCAATCTTGCTTCCTGGATGGACTACAAATGTCAACATAGGTGCTGACTCAATCCTACTCCACATCATTATATAAAGAGGAGTCAGTCAACCGGAGTTAATGCTTAACCTGATTAATGGGAAATAAATGTCTGAATAAGTAACACAGATAAAACGGAACAAGCAGAGCACTCTTGGACCAAGATCGATTCGGGCAAGATTGTCAGACAACTGAGTCAGTTTCTATGAAAGTCAAATGTGATTTTTTTTGTCCTTTTGGTTTTATACAAAAAAGTCAGACATGAAGTCATTATACAAATACACAAATGTTCTCATTGTATCACGATGCTCTCGTAGACGGTTGTGTTTTTTTTAAAGAATATTCTTTTCAGGCTAATGACTTACTATCAATAACAGTGCTCCAGAGGGAAAGTTTTCTTGAGTTTCTGAAGACAGGCCATGAAAAGCATTAATTAAATGGCCTATTTTTCAGGTACATTAAGTATAAGGACTACAAAACATCAGAGAATTTTACTGCTAGCGGTAGGTGTAAGTGTACTTCATTAGGTATTCAATGGGGGCTGTAATGTTCCACTAAAATCTCAGGAGTTTATCTATGGGCTTAGCCATGTGATACTGAAGAATACATCACTTTATTCTTTTGTGGAACACTCCTGATATCCTTAAAGCCCATGGACTCAAAGGACAAGAAATATATTGCAAAGAGATACCATAATGTGAAGGGATGTTGTCAGTTTCAAACATATTGTCATATACAGTTCAAGGAAGATATTGCTGGTATACTGGGCAAAAGAAAGTTTCATTTAATTCCTGTCCCTGGCCCACGGGATGTTCACCTGGCCTTGATCAGGGCCAGGGTCTTTTTGGTCCTGGCCCCATTCTGGTGGAATGAGCTCCTGGGAGACCTTAGGGCCCTGACAAAGCTAGCTCAGTCCCGCAGGGCCTGCAAGATGAAGCTCTTCCACCAGGTATATGGTTAAGGCTAGAACAAGGTAGATCTGGGCCCCTCCTGGAGTCAGCCATTTCCATCTGGCTACCCTGTCCCCCCCCCCCCCCGAGGCATTTTTAAGGAGTCTGCTGAGTGGAGGAAGATTTGTAGCCATTTAGGGTGGTTTTTAGTGGGGTTTTAGACTGTTTTAATGGGATTTTATTGTGAGGATGGATGAGTCACTGGGTGGGAGTGGCGGGATACAAACTGGAAAATAAATAAATATTGATGAGAAATGGTAGGGGACTATTATCAAAAAGGGATACACAATTATGGCTGAGCAGTGTCATTCCTTGGTTCTCATGTCATTTGCAGGAATGGCATTGGTGGCACGTACAGCTAAATCCAAAATCCTAGCAGGTGGGTGTGTCTGTCATTCCGTGGTCATTCTCGAAGGTGACTCTAAGAAGCTAATGTTCCTGAGCTGTGATGTATTCTACTCAGATACGGTTTGTGTTCCCAAGTCAGTTCTTCTGTCTGGATACTTTTGATATCAAGAAGCTTGCTTCCGGTGAATCTTTTTTCTTGTATAAAAGGTAAATACTTATAGTTTACTATGTTGAAAAGATGCCAATGTCACAAAGATTACTAGGTGAAAGATTGAAAATACAAAAGAACTGCATCAACCTGCCCATCTTCCTATGGGGACCCTTTCTGTGGTGGCATCCTGACTAGAACTCTCTTCTTAGGCTATTTTGCTTTTCTGCCCCTGGTCCTTTTATCCTCACAACAAGCTCTCTGAAAGGTTAGGTCGTGAGAGAGTGATTAGATCAATGTTAACCAGAGCATGAGGATCTGAACCTGGGTTTTTACAGAACCTAATCTGTTACTCCTCTACAGCAGGGGTAGTCAACCTGTGGTCCTCCAGTTGTCCATGGACATCTGGAGGACCACAGGTTGACTACCCCTGCTCTACAGCACTGGCCAAATTTGTCCTATTCGCTCATGCCTGCAACGATGCCTGAGATCCTTTTATCTGGTTTTAACAGCTGTTCTTGTATATGTTTTATTGGCCCTACTTTCACTTACAATATACAGTGCTGATTGAGCAATAACAGCATGAGGAGTCATTTTATCACAGTTAAATCACTGCTTTAACTTTCCCAATTTCTTTCACTTGTTTAAACAGATAGCCATTTAATTTCTGCTATTACCTTATGAAATATCTACACTTAGTGCATAATCTCTGCCACATTCGTGCAAGAGGACAGCACAAGATACATGTGAAAAGAGGCACAGAACAAATATATCAGGGTCACTGGAACAGTGTGGGAAAGGTGTGATGGAAACAAACCAAAATAAATTCTAAGTCGTCCCCTCTTGCATATAGTAGGACAATAAACTGTATCTGACCATTTTTGTAATAGTAAAACTTCCACCTCTTTTACTTTTGCAGATTTGGAGCTCTAAGCGCTAACCCTCAACTTTAAGATATGTCCTATGTCCTTCAGGGTTTCTTGGAGAGGAGGGTTAGTGACTAGAAATGCTTAAACATCTGGTAAGTTTTCAAAAAGTTATGAGCCTTTGAATATTGTATTTTACACATGGGCAGTTTATCCAGATGTTTCTTTTCTGACTACCCCAAGGCTACTCTATCATATTTTCTGGCAGAGGATTCCTTTCCTTCTGTTTTCACAGATGTGCTCTCACAAAACAAAACTAAAATATCTGCTGTGGTCTATTAATATTCGCCCTCACGTCCCTATGTCTCTTGGACTTTTTTCTTTATGCCAGCGGTAGGAAAGTATTCAATGTTCAATGATAAATATTTAGCACCAGGGTGGCTGTTTTTATTTATGACTTTAAAAGATCCCTAGGTAATATTTGTGGACATTCCAGTTCAAGACTCAGAGAAGAAATTGGAGTAATATAGGTAACGGGGTATTGTGATATTGTAGCACGACAGCAGTCCTTCACAACTGAATTATCATACACACTCATTAAGCTGCCTTATCCTAAGTCAGACCACTGAAGAAGAAAAGTTTGTTTTTATATCTCAAAGCGGCTTACAATCGCCTTCTCTTCCTCTCCCTACAACAGACACCTGGTGGGGTAGGTGAGGCTGAGAGAGCTCTGACAGGACTGCTCTGTGAGAACAGCACTATCAGGGCTGTGACGAGACCAAGGTCACCCAGCTGGCTGCAAGTGGAGGAGCGGGAAATCAAACCCGGCTGGCCAGATTAGAAGCTGCCCTTCATAACCATTACAACATGCTGGTCAATCTTGTCTACCCTGACTGGCAGCCATTTTCTTGGAACCCAGATTTCCTGGGCTTCTATTACATCACCTTAATCACTTGAGATGCCAGGGATTAAACCTGAGGCCTTCTGCATACCAAGCAGTTGCTCTATTACTGAGTCTGTTTTGGGTGGACAAATGAGTCAATAGTGACTGATTGCTGTAATGCTTTAATAATATCCAAGGATATTTGGATGCCTTGGATGTACATAATTGGGGGACAGGTTTTACTGCCAAAGTCTTGCTCCCTACTTCAGTTTATATCGCCATAAGCAGCTCAGAGAAGTTATTACCACAGACTGTATGGAAACGAGAAAATGTAAGCAATAAGTAGCATTCAAAAACAAAGGCATCATTATAGTGACATTCTGGGAAAATAAGATGGGGAGTAGAATGGAAGACAGATACAAGAGCCTGGGGTAAAGCAACTAAAACAATATTACAATAATCTAAGAAGAACAATTGGAATGTTGTGGCTGGCTCCTCCTTTTGGGGCAGCCATTTTGTGGCTGTGAATATAGACTTCTAAAGGTATCCACAAGCTCAACAAGGCTAGCCAACCTCTAGGCTTACTTATAAAATGAAAGCTATGAATTCAGACAACCAGATAGACTCATTGCTATAATGATGTAACAATATGTTTGTTTTTTAAACAAAGAAATCTCTCTGGTGGCATAGAGGAAAAAGCTGAAGCTAGGGAGTGAACTGGGAAAATGCAGGGAAACTCACCAGGTAGAAAACCCATTGCTGCTGCATTGTATTAAATGGGGTATGAAATCTATGGTTCTTCAAATGAAGTACACTTAGGGGAAAGAAAATGCTAATGAAATACCAATTTGTGCATCCATATATTTAAAAGTGTAGACAAATGTGATGATCACTTACCTTTCTGAATATTTGTCATTATTAACGTTTCACACAAAGTCAAACAGTACTTTTAGATTAACCCCCCCCCCCCAATTATGCAGTGGCTCCTGGACATGCCAGTCAATCAAATAAGCTGTTCAGTCTGGAATAGCACTGTGTACTCCTCTTAATTTTGAGTGAGATTTGCATTTTAAGTTAAATTAGTTTGGCACACATAGCTTTAGAACGTGCTGCAACAAAGAATTTCTACACAGATGAAAGGTTTAAATTATACATTAAATTGATTTTTCCAACATTGCCTGGAAGACCATCATGAATTTTTAGCTGCCTCATAAACTATTTCAGATCGAGAGGCAGCAGAATGCCCCCTGGCTTGCTAGAGACACCAAACTCTCATGGGATCTCCAGCTGATACTCCTCTATTTGTCCTACAAGTTTGGTGATTGTAGGATTCATGGGGTCCCAGTTATGCCTTCCCAAGAAGATGCCACCAGAAAAGTGTTTTCTAGAGAAATGACCACTTGTCATTTCCACAGAAAGCACTTTCCTGGGGGCACCTTCTTTCAGGGACCATAACTTAGACCCAACAAATCCAATCCTCACTAAACTTGGAGAACATGTAGAAGAGGATCCAGGGGGAGGTCCACAACATGTCCAGTGTCTCTAGCTTGCCCAGGATCTGTTCTATTTGCTCCCAAATCTGACCTGTCAAAATGACCAAGGTTCAGGAATTTAGAATGGATTCTGTGACAGCCAGAGACATCAAATTATTATTATTATTATTATTATTATTATTATTATTATTATTATTATTAATTGGATTTATATCTTGCCACTCCCCGTAGGCTCGTGGCGGGTCACAGCAGTCCTATCCCCATTAAAATACCCATTAAAAGACTTTAAAACAATCCCAACATGGCGGAACTTATTATTCCCACCCCTGCTATCAGAGCGGCAGGGAGGGTAGGGAGGAGATGCTAGGTCTGGGGGGGGGGGGGATGTTGGCACTCATTCGCTGACCCCGGCCTCAACCAAAAACCTGGCGGAAGAGCTCCGTCTTGCAGGCCCTGCGGAAAGCTGGTAAATCCTGCAGGGCCCGCAGCTCACCTGGGAGCTCGTTCCACCAGGCAGGGGCCAGGACCAAAAAGGCCCTGGCCCTGGTCGAGGCCAGGCGCGCTTCTCTAGGGCCAGGAACGATCAGGAGATTCTCCCCCGCTGAGCGTAAAGCCCTGCGGGGGATATAGGGCGGTAGGCGGTCCCTCAGGTATGTGGGTCCCAACCAAAAAAGCTTCAGGAGACCTCCCCCAGATGCTCCTATCTAAATTACCTCCTTGGATAGTTCCCATGGAAGGACAAGAGGTAGAAGGGGTGTGATACATGAGAACTAGTTTGTCTTGAGAGGGGAAACAGGAGGAGAAGAAGAGTTGGTTCTTATATGCCGCTTTTCTCTACCTGAAGGAGTCTCAAAGTGGCTTACAGTTGCCTTCCCTTTCCTCTCCCCACAACAGACACCCTGTGAGGTGGGTGAGGCTGAGAGAGCCCTGATATCACTGCTTGGTGGGGGAGCACAGAACTGAACCCGGCATGCCAGATTAGAAGTCTGCACTCCTAACCACTACACCAAACTGGCTCTCTAGAAATGAAGTGATGCTTGATCTGAGGTGATGAGAAGTGACAGAGCAAATTCTGAGAGCACTCTAGGATATATACCTGAGTATGGAACCTATTTCTGCATTCTTGTTAACAAAGAGACTGTGGACTAGTGCAGAAATATCTTCAATACGAAAAAAATATGCAGAGATGCTATATAGATAATCACATGATCTGAGCAAAGAAGAGGTGCTTCAGTTGTAGAGGCTGCATATGTGGCTACATTCAATTCATAGGCCTCTTTTCTATGACATTGCAAAGTCAGAGAAATATAATATACATCAAAGTTGACTTGGGAGTGTATGTGTATATTTTTTTTGTCTACTGAATATGCCTATAGTTTTTTGCCCCCTTCAAGGATCGCTGCCTTGTTGTGGCAAGGGGGCTTGCGTAGTTCAGTGAAGCTATGAGCTATGCCGTGCAGGGCCACCCAAGACGGACAGGTCATAGCTGAGAGCTCTGACAAAAGGTGATCCACTGGAGAAGGAAATGGCAAACCACTCCAGTATCTTTGCCATGAAAACTCTATGGACAGTTCCAATAGGCATAACGATATGACGCTGGAAGATGAGCCCCTCAGGTCGGAAGGTGTCCAATATGCTACTGGGGATGAGCAGACGGCTAGTACGAGTAGCGCCAGAATGAATGAAGCGGCTGGGCCAAAGCCGAAAGGACGCTCAGTTGTGGAAGTAACTGGTGGCGAAAAGACAGTCCGATGCTGTAAAGATTTTTATTCCATAGGAACCTGGAACGTCAGATCCATGAATCAAGGCAAGCTGGACGTGGTTAAACAAGAAATGAGAAGACTGAACATCGACATTTTAGGAATCAGTGAACTAAAATGGACAGGAATGGGTGAATTTAATTCAGATGACCATCAGGTATACTACTGTGGACAAGAATCTCGCAGAAGAAATGGAGTAGCCTTCATAATCAATAAGAGAGTAGGAAAAGCAGTCTTGGGATACAATCCCCAAAATGACAGAATGATCTCAGTTCGAATCCAAGGCAAACCATTCAACATCACAGTGATCCAGGTCTACGCCCCAACCACTGCTGCTGAAGAGGATGAAGTTGATCAGTTCTATGAAGCCCTACAACACCTTCTAGAAGCAACGCCCAAAAATGATGTGCTTATCATCATGGGGGATTGGAATGCTAAAGTAGGAAGCCAAAAGATAACCGGGATAACAGGCAAGTTTGGCCTTGGAGTACAAAATGAAGCAGGGCACAGGCTGGTAGAATTTTGTCAAGAGAATACAATGGTCATAGCAAACACTCTTTTCCAGCAACCCAAGAGACGACTCTACACATGGACATCACCAGACGGTCAACACAGAAATCAGATTGACTATGTGCTCTGCAGCCAAAGATGGAAAAGTTCTATCCAGTCAATAAAAACAAGACCAGGAGCTGATTGTGGTTCAGATCATGAGCTTCTTGTTGCAAAATTTAGGCTTAAATTGAAGAAAGTAGGGAAAAGCACTAGGCCACTCAGGTATGAACTAAATCATATCCCCGACGAATACACAGTGGAGGTGACAAATAGATTTAAGGAATTAGATCTGATAGACAGAGTGCCTGAAGAACTATGGACGGAGGTTCGCAACATTGTACAAGAGGTAGCAACTAAAACCATCCCAAAGAAAAAGAAATGCAAGAAATCAAAATGGCTGTCTGAGGAAGCTTTACAAATAGCTAAGGAGAGAAGGGAAGTGAAAGGCAAGGGAGAAAGAGAAAGATACACCCAATTGAATGCAGAATTCCAGAGAAAAGCTAGAAGAGATAAGAATGCCTTCTTAAATGAACAGTGCAAGCAAATAGAAGAAAACAATAGAATGGGGAGGACCAGAGATCTTTTCAAGAAAATTGGAGATATGAAGAGAACGTTTCATGCAAAGATGGGTATGATAAGGGACCAAAATGGTAGGGACCTCACAGAAGCAGAAGAGATCAAACAAAGGTGGCAAAATTATACAGAAGAACTATACAAGAGCAAGCTTAACATCCCTGATGACCACAATGGGGTAGTTACTGACCTGGAGCCAGACATCCTGGAATGTGAAGTCAAATGGGCCTTAGGAAGTCTGAGCAACAATAAAGCTAGTGGTAGTGACAACATTCCAGTTGAACTATTCAAAATCTTAAAGGATGATGCAGTAAAAGTGCTACACTCAATATGCCAGCAAATTTGGAAAACTCAACAATGGCCACAGGATTGGAAAAGGTCAGTTTACATTCCAATCCCAAAGAAGGGCAATGCCAAAGAATGTTCAAACTACCGCACCATCGCACTAATTTCTCATGCTAGCAAAGTTATGCTCAAAATCCTACAAGCTAGGCTCCAGCAATATGTGGACCGAGAACTTCCAGAAGTACAGGCAGGATTTCGAAGAGGCAGAGGAACTAGAGATCAAATTGCCAACATACGCTGGATCATGGAGAAAGCTAGGGAGTACCAGAAGAACGTCTACTTCTGCTTCATTGACTATGCTAAAGCCTTTGATTGTGTGGAGCACAACAAATTGTGGCAAGTTCTTAAAGAGATGGGAATACCAGAGCATCTTATTTGTCTCTTGAGAAATTTATATGCAGGTCAAGAAGCAACAGTGAGAACTGAACATGGAATCACTGACTGGTTCAAAATTGAGAAAGGAGTTCGGCAAGGCTGTATACTGTCGCCTTGCCTATTTAACTTGTATGCAGAGCACATCATGAGAAATGCGGGATTAGAGGAGTCACAAATTGGGATCAAGATTGCAGGGAGAAATATCAACAACCTCAGATATGCAGATGATACCACTCTAATGGCAGAAAGTGAAGAGGAACTAAAGAGCCTGTTGATGCGGGTGAAGGAGGAGAGTGCAAAAGTTGGCTTGAAACTCAACATCAAGAAAACAAAGATCATGGCATCCGGCCCTCTCAATTCCTGGCAAATAGAAGGGGAAGAAATGGAGATAGTGACAGATTTTATTTTCCTGGGCTCCAAGATCACTGCAGATGGGGACTGCAGCAAAGAAATTAAAAGACGCTTGCTCCTGGGGAGGAAAGCTATGGCAAATCTAGACAGCATCCTAAAAAGCAGAGACATTACCCTGCCAACAAAAGTGCGTTTAGTCAAGGCTATGGTCTTCCCAGTTGCAATGTATGGCTGCGAAAGTTGGACCATAAGGAAGGCCGAGCGTCAAAGAATTGAGGCTTTTGAACTCTGGTGCTGGAGAAGACTCTTGCGAGTCCCTTGGACTGCAAGGCGAACAAACCGGTCAGTCCTCGAGGAGATCAGCCCTGACTGCTCTTTAGAAGGCCAGATCCTGAAGATGAAACTCAAATATTTTGGCCACCTCATGAGAAGGAAGGACTCCCTGGAGAAGAGCCTAATGCTGGGAGAGATCGAGGGCAAAAGAAGAAGGGGACGACAGAGAATGAGGTGGATGGATGGAGTCACTGAAGCAGTCGGTGCAAACTTAAATGGACTCCGGGGAATGGTAGAGGACAGGAAGGCCTGGAGGATCATTGTCCATGGGGTCGCGATGGGTCGGACACGACTTCGCACATAACAACAACAATAGTTTTTTGAGGATGCAGGGAGTTTGTGTGTGCCGTCCAAAGAAGTTATTATGTTATTTAATGTGGGTTACTTACAGGAAAAGAGCTTCTTGTGGCGCAGAGTAGTAATGTAGCAGAAATGCTGTCTGAAGCTGTCTGCCTATGAGGCTGGGAGTTCAATCCCAGCAGCTGGCTCAAGGTTGACTCCGCCTTTCATCCTTCCGAGGTCGGTAAAATGAGTACCCAGCTTGCTGGGGGGTAAACGGTAATGACTGGGGAAGGCACTGGCAAACCACCCCGTATTGAGTCTGCCATGAAAACGCTGGAGGGCATCACCCCAAGGGTCAGACATGACCCGGTGCTTGCACAGGGGATACCTTTACTTGCAGGAAAATGCCCTTGCAGGGAAATGCACAGGTTGCAGCCTGTGTTGGGAGCTAGGCTGGCTGATAGACTGTGTTCTGGCAATAGTAATGAGGACACAGTTTAAATATAGAACACATATTTTTATAGAGGGTGTTCCATATTATTCAAATATATTCATTCACTAAGGGCTCTATCCAGGGAAAGATGGTCTTCATTCTGATTGGATTTCAAGTGAATTTAGGTATATCAAATGCTTTCTGGATTTTGCCCTGACATCCTTCAGTATTTCATCCAATTAAACAAAATTCTTAGATTACAGAGAGATTAATCAAATCTGATCACTGGAATTAAAGATTTCAGTTGCGGCCGGCTAGTCTTCTGGTGGAAGTGCAACAAAGCTACAGAAACCCTTTGATTTCAACTGCATCTGTTTAACATCAGAAGCAGCTGAACTATACCATTAATAGAAGCCACTACAGTTCTACATAAGTCAGATTGTAATATTCTTGAGAAATGAGCTTTCATAACCCACATTAACAAAAACATATTTGCGGAAAATTCGGCAACCCTGAATTAAATAGGCCAAACTTCCATTCACTATAGTAATGCCAGGAATGTATTCTGGACTAAAATAAACTGAAGTGGAATTATTTATTAATGCATTGATGATTTCCTCTCCAATGACCCCACTTAAAACACTCAGTAAGAGAAGAACATGGATCTAGCATTTGTGCTGTGAGACTGTTAGGGCATGCAACTTGAAAAAGTCCTTCCTTTCAAGGTAGGCAGGCCTTTCCTTTTGGAAAGTGCGTAACCCATTAGCTGCATCCATGAGTTCATTTATCCTTGCCGTCGTAATAAACACATCCCCAACATTCGGGCATTAGCCGACTAGATTCAGTTTGATTTTCGTTCCACCGGCTGAAAGGAATATGTTTATCAAGCGCGTGAAGTTTCTGAAATGGATGCAATATGTAAGGAAGACTACTACGGGAAGACAAAGACATAGTGAACGATGGGCTGTCCGACTGATTTGCAAGTGCTTGCAAGAGAAAAGGTTCAAATTAGATTGATGAACAAATGTGTGAGCAGACTCCTTCCTTGACAAATGGCAAAGATATGCCAGGGTGTTACTTATGCTGGGGAAATCAGGAGGAGGAGAATATCAGAGCTGAAACTCGCTACAAACAAAGGATTGATTGGGTGGGCACAACAGACAACTGCTGGAGGGGCATACTTTGAATGTCAGTACAGCAAGACATAATTGAATGAGTAGCTGACTGGACAGAAAGATTACTCATGTTTTGTGGACAAGTCAAGCAAGATGGCTTTGTTATCAGACTAATGGCAAAAATTCCTTTTGGATGAGTTTACAGCATCTTGCAGACAAACCTGTTCCATTGAACCGCTATGACTGTACCCTTCCCCACTGTTAGAGGAAATACTTAAAGCAGTGTGAGTGTGTGTGTTTGTATAAAGTGTCATTAAGTTGCAGCCAACTCACCCTTTCTTTTTAACCTTTATGCAGAGGTGATTATGCGGAAGCTTAATCTGGAAGAATCTACGATCAGAGTCAAAATTGGAGGTCGTAACATCAATAATCTCTGCTATGCAGATGGTACAACACCCCTTGCTGAATCGGAGCATGATCTGAAGACCCTGATAAAGAGACTAAAAGAAGAAAGTGAAAAGATGGGACTATACCTAAATATCAAAAAGACCAAGATCATGACAACTACTGGCAGTAGCACCAAAGTCACGATTGATAACGAGAGCATTGAATGTATTGATGATTTCATCTTTCTTGGCTCTATGATCAATCAAAGTGGTGGATGCAGCCGTGAAATCAAACGGCAAGTAACACTGGGCTGGAACGCAATGTTAGGCATGAACTGAATAAGGAAGAGTAAGGATATCAGCCTTAATACAAAGTGCCGGCTAGGCAACGCCGTTGTCTTCTCCATAACAAGCTATGGATGTGAAAGCTGGACCCTGAAGAAGGAAGACAGAATAGATGCTTTTGAATTATGGTGTTGGAGACGAATGTTGTGAATACCATGGACATCCAAAGTTACCAACAAGACAGTTTTAGAGAGGAGCAAACCAACTATGTCATTAGAAGGGGAGATATTACGGCTAAAGCTCACTTACTTTGGACACATCATGCGATCAAACTCGCTAAAAAATTATTAATGCTCGGCATGGTCAGCGGCAGAAGGAAACGTGGTCGCCAAAGGATCCGCTGGAGCCGATACAGGGATGACCATGAACCAACTAAACGATGCAGTCAGAGTCAGGGGCGCATGGTGAAGAATTTCCTATAGAATCGCTGAGGGTTGGACATGACAGAACGGATGACATCACATCACAAATCACAGTGATCCCAGAGGGCTTTCAAGGCAGAGATGTTTTGCTAAGGCCTTCCTTTGCAAAGTCTTCCTTGGTGGTGTCCCATCCAAGGTCTAACCCTGTTTAGCAGCTGATATCTGATGAGATTGAGCTACACTATACCATTCCACATCCTTTAAAAAAAAAAAAAAAAGGCACAGGACAATTAAAATTGATCATATCTGTGCCTCTTCTTCATGCCTACTTGTTCAGTACCACCATAAAAAGCTGACTCTCAACATTTTCTCTTGTTCTGTCGAATGGAATTTAGGGGCCACTTGTCTTTTGACATAGAAATGTCAATACAGTCAGTCACTAATACTAATACACAGTAAGAAATTAAGATCTATCAATATTGTATTTACTACTTTCTGGGCCTCTGGTAGGGAGGCAGATTTCAGCAATGAGAAACATATACTTAGTTAAAAGAGCAATGTTTTCACATTTGAGTTCCTTGGATTGAAGATAGAGACAGAGTTCAACAAGATCTGAACACAATGGAAAAATGGGCAAATGAGAACAAGATGCAATTTAATAAAGATAAGTGTAAAGTTCTGCATCTGGGTCAGAAAAATGAAAAGCATGCCTACTGGATGGTAACACTGTGTGTGAATGAGACCTTGGGGTACTTGTGGATTGTAAACTAAACATGAGCAGGCAGTGTGATGCAGCGGTAAAAAAGGCCCATTTTGGGCTGTATCAACAGGGGCATCACATCAAAATCACAAGATGTCATAGTCCCATTGTATACGGCACTGGTCAGACCACACCTGGAGTACTGTGTGCAGTTCTGGAGGCCTCACTTCAAGAAGGACGTAGATAAAATTGAAAGGGTACAGAGGAGAGCGACGAAGATGATCTGGGGCCAAGGGACCAAGCCCTATGAAGATAGGTTGAGGGACTTGGGAATGTTCAGCCTGGAGAAAAGGAGGTTGAGAGGGGACATGATAGCCCTCTTTAAGTATTTGAAAGGTTGTCACTTGGAGGAGGGCAGGATGCTGTTTCTGTTGGCTGCAGAGGAGAGGACACGCAGTAATGGGTTTAAACTTCAAGTACAACGATATAGGCTAGATATCAGGGGGGAAAAATTTCACAGTCAGAGTAGTTCAGCAGTGGAATATGCTGCCTAAGGAGGTGGTGAGCTCCCCCTCACTGGCAGTCTTCGATGCACACTTTTTTGGATGCTTTAGGATGCTTAGGGCTGATCCTGCGTAGAGCAGGGGGTTGGACTAGATGGCCTTAATGGGCCCTTCCAACTCTATGATTCTATGATTCTCTGGACTGGGAGATGTTTTGCTTTTTATTTTACCTAGTAATCCTAGAAAACAGACCACATGAGAGCGGGTGATAAGGGAGTACTTACTCTAGAGTAAGCAAGTAGTAATCTTTGACTCCAAAAATCATCCCCACCCTTAGAGGCTAACTGATGATCAACAAAAACAGACCCTCTGTGCCCTTACTACAGAAAAAAAAACCTTTTGTATTACAACATTGGAAACATAACTGCCCACCTCTGCTAGATCAATGGATTGAGAACCTTAGAACCTTATCAATATTTGAATGCATGGCATGGCATATCAACAACAATTGTGCATAGTTTTAGATCTTTGGAAACCTTTTACAGAAATGTATGTGCACATTTGCCACCAGTGTTGTTATATGTTTGTCTGCATGCATATATTTTTTCTTTTTAAAAATTCTGTTTAGTTGCTGGATTTTGAGTTTTTCCCTTTTTGTTGGTATTTCCCCCAGTTTGGGAGGGGGTAATAAATAAAACAGCATCACAAAAAGTAGAGTGTGTTGCTATAATCCACAAAAATTCCTCATTTTTCTACACGGGGTGCTCTTTTAATGGGTGGGGAGTACTCAAAGATGTGTAATCTAAGTCCACCCAACTCACTGTCAGGATATTTCCATGTCATTCTGTTGTGAGAAGCCCCCAAATTAAGCCTTGATTTTGATGTTGTATAGGCCATGTGTGCTGCATGGTAAAGATCTCCCTCATTGTTGACACAGATGGTCCAGTTCTCCTAAACCGAGAGAACACACACACATACGAACTTTGGTCAACTACATGTCCAATGTATTATTAGACATAAAAGAGCAGCTGCTGATGTCTTTTGAGCACGGAATTATATTTCAGTGAAACTCAGAGCTGTTGCTATAGTGCAAGTATCTGAAAGTTTCCCTGTGTGGCTGATATACCCATGATGATCTCCGAACTGGCCTCCAAATTTTTTTTGTATAGTCCCGAGCAGAATGCCAGTAACTCCTGTATAGTGTAGATGAAAATGGGGCCTTTCAGCAGCCCAGCAAAAAGAGAAATCAAGGTGCAGGAAATTTCAGGGCAATAACACAAGAGCAATGAGATGTACAGATGATCTGTGTGGAATATCAAAAGGCTACCCAGTGTGTGAATGACAGAAAAGGGGGCAGTGATCAGAAGTTATGCTTGACCCAGTACAGAATTCATGACAGACCCTTTGTGCCTCTGCCTCCCATGTCCCCTCCAGTTACATTACATAATCTTCTTTTTTGGGTTGCCATCTCTCCCTTGGCAACTGGCAGGGGTAGGGGCATAGGGTTGCCAGCTCCAGGTTGGGAAGCTCCTGGAGATTTTAAGGTGGAGCTTGGAAAGGACAGGGGCCTCATAGGTACAATGCCAGAGTCTGCCCTCCAAAATTTATGCCATTGGCTCCTTGACCTTTACCAAATAGGGATTATGGTGCTATGAAATCTAATACAGCCATACCTCATTCTAACAGCAGGGGCACCAAGCAAGATTTACCAGAACCATTTAGTGTTCCTAATTTCATCCTATGACAACCAGTTACTCTTTATACTCAAATGATCTTCATGGTTATGAATATCCTTAACTAGACAAAAGAAAGGAGTGACTCACACATCGCTATATGGCTTGCTACCGCAATGTATTATGTATCACTAAACATTATAAAGTTGAACTTGCATTTCCACAATAGGGAGAGAGTACTTTGACAATGAGACCCAATCAGTTTAAATTGCACTCTGCCAATGAAGGCCAAACAGGTCAAATTACGTGCAGACAGCCAGGAAAAGCCTCTACCCTATGAATGTTAACTTATAATTTATTTGTTTATTTAGATTTATATACCGCCCTCCCCGAAGGCTCAGTAAGTCATGGGCCCTGCCCTTGGAATGTTTACTCATGAGTAAGTCATGGCCTTCAGCCAGGATACTTTAGTCCCAGTCAGGAGGGCCCTTAGCCCTGATAGTTTAGCCCCAATCAGGAGGGAGCTCTCAGCCAGGAAAGGCTAATAAGTAGACAGCTTGCTGACTTCAACTACCTGCCAGTTTCAGAAGTTTACTGGGTGGAAGAGGAGCTGGCCTCAGAGCATGCCCTGCTGCTCTCCTGACCTCTTTCAGTTTGAAGGACATGGGGGGAGCGAGCCATCTCCTGGTGCAGCCTCTGTATGCCTTCTCTTTGTTTCCCACCTGGAGCCTGACATCCCTGCACCTCCATAGGATGCCAAGCCAGGGCTTTTCTCCAGGGGGACTGATCTCTGCTGCCTAGAAATGACTTACAATTCCTGCAAATCCCCAGGTCCAAATCTCTCTGCCACAGAGCTCCCCCCTCCCAAGCAAGGTCTTCATCAGGAGCTTTGAGATTAGTTGTTGTTGTAGCATTCCCCCTCTAAAACAGCCATTTTCCCCTGGGGAGCTGATCTCTATAGTACAATTCCAGGAGATTTCCAGGCCGCAGCTGGAGGTTGGTGACCCCTGGGTCAGGAATGTTCCTTGAGCTTGGAAGGCTACAGTGCAGGTGTGCATCCTAGTGCCCATTGTATTCCTGGGTACAACAAGCTTTTTCTCTAGTCCAGGGGTAGTCAACCTGTGGTCCTCCAGATGTTCATGGACTACAATTCCCATGACTACCCCTGCTCTAGTCCATACATAATATCTTGCTTTCACATTCATGATTGAAAAGTTTTTCTTAAATGCCAAACCCGCTGGAACCGTTTTCATTTGTTTTAAAGCATCTTGCTGAGTTTTAGTATTAACCGTGTGGAAAAGCATCATTGATGCATTTCTTTGGGAATCTACTGAGTTTTCACTGAGGGATTGAGAAGACACCTGAGAAATCACATGCCAGTCAGCTTGAAGTAAATAGGTGAATCTGGGTCTATTGGTGGGGGTCATTATTAAAGACAGAATCATCAGACCGATAGGCTGCCATTTTAAGGGCCGTTTCCTAGAGTAAGCTTCCTTGAATAACTTCTTATAGAGAGCAATAAAGGTTTCTCTCATACAGGACAACACTTGGCTCAGGACAGATCAGCATGGCTTCTGCATTATTAATCTTGGAGGGAGTCATTAAATACTTGGAACTTCCAAAATGGTTTTGACAAGGTCCCTCACCAAGGGATTCTAAGTACCGTATAAACTCGCATATAAGCCGACCTGCATATAAGCCGAGGCACCTAATTTTACCACAAAATCTGGGCAAACTTATTGACTCTCTTATAAGCCAAGAGTGGGAAATGCAGCAGTTACTGGTAAATTTACATTGAGGCACCAGTACGTTAAATGATTTTGAATACTTATTTCAAGCAAAAAACAGTAAATTAGCTCTGTAAGTGCAAAAGAAGGGCCAGCAAACCAGAGCAGAATTACAGTACCCAAAGTTGATAATCTATTACAGGGGTAGTCAAACTGCGGCCCTCCAGATGTCCATGGACTACAATTCCCAGGAGCCCCTGCCAGCGAAAGCTGGCAGGGGCTTCTGGGAATTGTAGCCCATGGACATCTGGAGGGTCGCAGTTTGACTACCCCTGATCTATTACAACAAGTACAACAGCTACCAAACTGGGAGAATGGATGACTCTAACTACAATTGCAGTGCCCCCCCCAGAACAAAACACTGAAATAAAGAACAGAAAAATCAACTTTTAAAAGAAACACAACCCCAAGAAGAAAAGGCAAACAATGCAGCCCCTCAGAAAAAAAGAAGAAATAAACATTAGGAGAAACAGTAAATCCCAAAGCACCCCCAAAACCCACAGAAACCAAAAGAATAGTTTTGAAGAAGTGAATGCAAAAGAAAAAAAACACATCAGAGTCCCTTAGTCAAACGTTGCTGTCCTACAAGCAGCCACAGCAAGCAAGCTTCAGCTTGCAAGAGGCTTGCAGATGCAATGTAATGATTGGCTGGCTGGAGCAGGGTTTTATTTCAATTACCATATATACCCACGTATAAGCCTAGGAACAATTTTTCAGTGTGAATACTGTGCTGAAAAATTCGGCTTATACACAGGTATATACGGTAAATTTAACACAATGCCTAAGTGCTTCACACAATTCCTAATTGCTTTGAATCATTGAGTTACATTACATAATGTAGTAATGGATACTAGCATACATGGCTCTGAGGACAGCTTCACTGAAGGAACTATCAATAGATACTAGGCATAATGGCTGAATGGAACGTCTATGTCAGGGATTCCCAAACAAGGGTCCATAGACCCAGGAGTCTGTGGGAACTGCCAAGGGGATCAGTGGCATTTCCCCTCTTGTCTTAATGGCCACAAGTTAGGGGACCGGCCACTTCCATTGCTCCCCCCCCCAGAGGATGATGGTGATGTCCTTTTTGGTGACATGTAACTTATGGGGGTGTGGCAGGGAGGCATGGCCAGCTGACATCGCTTCCAGGGCTCCATGAAGCCTGAGAAATTATTTCAGGGCCTTCTCCATGCTCAAAAGTTTTGTTCTGCATTTTTATGCAGCAAATCTCATAGCTACTGCTTCAACAGAGTGCTCCTTCCATGGCACCAGGCAGACCTGAGAGAAACTGGATTTTTGACCTTTAGTGTGATCCAGAAAGATAGTTCTTATGATCTCATTTTGGGTAGAGATTTCAGGCCTCCAACACACTGAACTTGATTTTCTTGCATTAACTATTGTTGAACGAATGCAAAAGCATGACCACTAGAGGGCAATTTTTGGCTTTGCTCTAAAATGAAGCATAGAACACAACAAGACATCTCGTCAAACTTTTAAAAATGCGTAGTCAGAGATGTATGAAGTACATTTAAAGAAATAATTCTCGTGTTTTTCTCATTTGAGTTGTAAAAACTAAAATTCTAGTTTACATGTTTCTGATTAGGATTACAACCCCCACCTCGGCATTCTTCAGAATCTGTAACTCAAAGATCGTGTCTTAAAATTTCTTCTGCCTGTGTTTTGTTTTGTTTTACGGCCCTTCCAGTAAGGAATTCCGGGTGGTGCTTCAGATACTTCTGATACTGTGTTTTATTCTTACAACCACTGGGCAAGAGGTTGGTTAAGCTGAGAAAAGCCAGCAATGAGCATGAGTGGACATAGAAACTGAAGTCTCCCCAGTGCTAATGCAAACACTAACCGCTCTGTCGCAACAAGCTTTTCTTTAAATATGGAATCTCTAAAATCAAAATGTGATAATGTTCAAGAGGCAAAGAGCCTACCTTGGAATTCTAACACGGTGCTGACTTTCAAATTCGTCCAAAACTTCCTTGCAAATATATCAGGCTGCTGCAGATGGCTTATTCCCACAGCATGGGACAAAAACTATAGTTTTTGAATGGGAGTGCTAGCAACTGGGGATTCTGTGAAATTATGGCTCCTCTCCTGGCTCAGTTTCCTTGCAGACGATGGATGTTTTAGAGGGTGGAGCATCTTACTCCACTGAGATCCCTGTCCCCTCCAGGCTTAACCCTCTGAATTTCCAGAAGTTTCTCAACCTGGAATTGGCAACCCCACCCACCATGTCCGGCTGGGGGTCCTGGCAACCCTAGTTTGGAATCTAGTTATACAATTATTATAACTGTATATAGGAGAAGGAAAGAATGGCAGTGTTCCCCAAGTGTAACATTCCTATTTGGTATGAAATCTTAGGTTAGGGTGCCTTGTCTGTGCAAGCATATGGGCATCTTGCTTGCCTATTTCATGAAAATTAGACCCATGGGTTTGCCAGCGCTGGTGTTCTTGTGAGTGAAATAATTATTGCAGGGCGGCCATTTTGAACCTTAAGCCTCATAAACTGTGAAGACGTTCCAGTCTTATGATGCATTGCTTTAATGTAATTGTTTTTCACAGGTTGTTGCTGTGAGATACAATTTCCGCCGGCAACTTTAAAATGCAGCCTAAAATGCTTTAAAGAAACCTCAAGGTGGAGGCAGATAAGTCTTTAAAAATGGGGTGGATGTTTTTGTAAGGTTAACAAGATACTTCTATTAGCATGCATTTTGAAGCTTTTTGCATGATTGAATGACAAGCGTTAATAATTTTCCTAAGGTTTTGTATTTCCTTGATTTGGGTGGCATTTTAAAACCCACACAAATTTCATTTTACGAGGACTGTAATTCAGAAACAAGCGCTTGGCTTCTTGAATTGCAGAACCAAAAATCATGACAGAAACAGCAAGCAAGCATCCCAAATTAGTTAACGGCAATTCTGACACATCTGATCTCATGGTTGTTGGTTTTTTTTTTGAATGTCCCCCTTTTCCATTCAGTTTAAGATGGATAAATCATATTTTGGGAGCGACTGGAAGATGACACTCTGCCCCCCTCCCCAACTAACAAGGCACTAAATATATATTCCAGACATATAAATGTACAAATAGCTTCCCTGTTGAATTTTAATAAAAGGCAGTTGCCCTCTAGTGGTAAATGAGTATAAAGACTTTCAGGCCTATTCCCTTCTGGTGAAGAGGAGAATGCGTTCCTTCCTGCTACTTTCCCTCCTCCCTCTTCCCGAAATAGCTCAGAGGAAAACCTGCACTGCTATGAAAACCCAAGACAGTTCTGGGATATGCAGCCCTAGAGGCAAAGGCGGCCTTTTGAGAAGAGGAGCTTTTACACGTCCCCTGAGAGCTCCCATGTTTATGTGGAATTCACAGCAGCTTTCATAGAAGGATCTCTCTTTGTGCAGAATGGTGCTAGTCACATGACTACCATCTGGAATCAATGAGATTCACATCCACTGGCTGAAATACAGGCCATGGTGTGTTCTCTTCGTCCCGAACCGTTTTCCCAGAGATAGCTGGAAGTATTATTTCACCAGCAAAATATTCCTATCGACTGGAACTGATTAAAAAACAAACAGCCCTTCCTTTTAAAACCAAAGCAATCTCCTTCCCCACCCACTACAATCCCTTCACTTTTCATATTATCTTAAGAATCTGAAGTGGTTTGTCTTTGGGGCAGTTTTTAAGATGGTTGGGTGTTGAGCTCCAGACCACATGACAACTCCACGACAGCAGAGCATTTGCATGTGTTTTCCTCGCTAACAAATGGTCACTGTGAACACTGAGAAAGCACAAGCCTGTTTCCCTTACAATGACCACTGAGGTTCAGTAACAGCTGCCTCCACCTCCTTCAATCAGACCTACCTTATGGTTTCTTCTATGGTTACTGTTTTCCTCTGCAGCCTACGGTGCCCCTTGAGCCCTTAGTACTGGATGTGAGGGAGGAAACATACCTTATCATACTCCGTAATAATTATATCTGCATTCTGTACAGGCTCAGAGGTAATAAAGATCCTTTTTGCAAGCTGTCTGGTCCATAAGGGAAGAGACAGGTCAGTGTGGAAGAGTCTATTCACAAACAGACACGACCCAACACCATGGTTGTGGTCAGGACCCTGGCCAGGACAGAAGAAAGACAGTCAGAATCTTATCTAGGCTAGTCACACCAAAACCACAGATTTTCGGAGGTTTAAAGGGGTAGGACAGACCTTCCTTTTGGGGGGCAGGAAAAAAATGAGGGCCTACTTGCAATCCACAAAAAGGAGACTTCAGGAAGAAGCTCACTTGTTCAAGTTATTCTACATTCACCATTTGTCTACCATTTTAAGCAGGCTCCAGCTGTCAGACCCAACAGAAGCTACAGAGAATGAAGTGGGACATGTGGAAACAAAGTGGATCCTTTAAATGGTAAAGGGTGGAGAGGGCTTGGCTTCAGAACATTAGGTGGAATTCCCCCTAGTTCATGGTCTGTGGTGGCAGCAGAAATATTCAGAGGAGAGGTAAACCTGGAGTGTAGGAAAGAGAAGCCTTGCTGGCCAGGTACCCAGGGTGGATGAGGAACTTTCCAACACAGGGAGAAATGACCATTGATTACTTACCAAGAAGAGCCCTTCTTTCTGAGATATGGAGATATCTTGACAGATTTTCCCACCAATCACTCAGGGATTGTCCCTGACCCGGAAACTCCAACTGGTGCAAAATGCGGCAGCTAGGGTTCTTACGGGAACACCATGGAGGGTCCATATTCAGCCCACACTCCAACAACTGCACTGGCTACTAGTTGGCTATCAGACTTAAGGTTCTGGTAATCACCTTCAAGGACATACGTGGTCTGGGCTCTGAGCCTCTTCCCCATAAGAACTTTATGCTCCTCATCACCAACAAACTGGTGATCCCTGGCTTCAGAGAAGCTTGTCTGTCAACGACTAAAGCTAGGGCTTTCTCAATCTTAGCCCCCACGTAGTGGAACGAGCTCCCAGAGGACGTCAGGGCCCTGCCAGAGCTAAAGGATCATTTACCTATCTTGCAGTGCAGTTGAAAGAGTTGTCTGTCATTGTCAAAGATTCTTATTTAATGTAAAAAATAAAAGGAAGTTTCAGTGTTAAGTTCTTACTAAGGTGCTATAGCATAAGCTCCCTAGTAGCTTGTGTCATGGAGGAAAAGGTTACAGTTCTGCTTTGTTTGCCAAACCACTGACCTCCAAATGACTCCCCCCCCCCCCCCAATATAGCTTTCAAGCTGTAAAGAGATGTCTTAGTTTTGGAGCTGATTTTGGAATAAAGTATGCCTGTGGGGAAGGCACTGGCAAACCACCCCGTATTAAGTCTGCCATGAAAACGCTAGAGGGCGTCACCCCAAGGGTCAGACATGACTCGGTGCTTGCACAGGGGATACCTTTATGCCTGTGAGAACAGTTAGGATTTATTGTTGCAAATATTCATTTGGGACTGCTTTATGCATCAATGGGCACTTGTTAGGAAACAGGTGGCAATAAGAATCCTTGGAACATGAGTTGCAAAAGAATGCCTTCAAAGAAGCAAAATCTTCAGCAGGTATTCCCAAACCTGTGGTGTACGGATGGGCGATTCGGTTCAGATCTGGTGAACAGCATGCATTATTCAAAGCATGCTACTTGGCTAATTCATCAACACTATTAGTGTTCACACCCAACTCAAGTGGACCAGTTATTCCTTTGACTGGAGATGGTTTTCATGTGTGCTCTACTCTACAGTGTCACAGATCTATGTTATGGAAAACTAGGTTTTTGGAACCTTCCTCCAAGCACCTCATGGCACTGTGCCTGCTTGGTGTAGTGGTTAAGAGCAGTGGCCTCCAATCTGGAGAATCAGGCTTGATTCCTCACTCTTCCACATGCAGCCAGCTAGGTGACCTTAGTCCTGTCACAGTTCCTCTCAGAGCTCTCTCAGCTTCACCTACCTTACAGAGGTTGCACTGAGAGGAAGGGAAGGCAATTGTAAGCTGCATTGAGATTCCTTCAGAGAGTAAAAAGCAGGGTACCCAAACCCAGTTCTTCGTTTCCCGTGATCCACTTATTCTCATAACCCTATGAGGTAGATAAGATAGACAATAAATAGTCCAGAACCACCCAGATAAATGTCAAGGGTGGAACGAATTTGGTCTCCCCAAGCCTAGTCCAGCACTCTGTCATGCCACACTGGATCTCCCACTATGGCACTTCTGCTGCTCAACTTTGCATATGTATATCTATCTGCTAGTATTGGTCAGTGGAAAAAGGAAACCAGACCAACAAAGGGATCAGTGGTTGATGCAAATGGAATGGACACTGCATGGCTGAGGGAAGTGGTGCAGGATTGGGGATTGTGGCGACAGCTGTGCCATGGGACCGCCAAGAGTCAGACACGACTGAATAGTTGACATCAACAATCTGTACCTTTACCTACAAAGTTAAGGCAGGGCCTGTAAAATGAAGCTCTTCTGCCAAGCCTTTGGTTGAGGCCAGTGAACTGTTAACATCTACTGGGCCCCGATCAGAACTCGCACAGAAGAGACAGTTTCTCAACTCTGTTTACATGTTTTATTATTGTACATGGAAAACTAATTTTTTAATGAGAATATTTTTTTTACTATTGCTATATTTTTGTATTTTGTATGTTCTGACTAGTATGTAAACTGAGGAGTTTGGGGAGGGGGCCAATTGACAGAGCATATGCTTGGCATGTAGCAGGTCCTAGGTTTAATCCCCAGCATCTCCAATTAACAGGATCAAGTAGTAGATGATGTGAAAGTCCTCTGCCTGTAAGTGGGGAGAGCTACTACCAGTCCAAGTACATGGTACTGATTTTTATGGACTGATTCCATATAATAAAATCAGAGTCCGGTAGCACCTTTAAGACCCAACAAAGATTTATTCAAGGCGTGAGCTTTTGAGTGCAAGCACTCTTCATCAAATATATAAGGCAACTTCATGTGTTCATGTGAGATAAGCACTGGTGATTGCAGCTAGTGAGACCAATTCAACCTACTTTATGACAGGCTTTTAATGACTCTATTCTGACTTGGGTTTTCCAAATAACTTTTCAATTCATGTATTTGTGGACCTTCAAGGAATTGCTGAACTCAGAATAACTTGAAGCCGGAAAGCCAGATACTACTGGCTACATGCAAGTCCCTTGTTCAATTTGAACAATTTATCTTCTTAAAAAATAATACAATTCCATTTTGAGATATTCATCTCAATAGAACATGACCAAATCCAAAAGTAACAGATCTTTGGTAACACGGAAGTCTGACGATAAGCTACTTTACCCCAGCACTCAGGGAACAAACAAACCAAAAAATAACCCCAACCCCACCCCGAGAAAGTCATGTTTAATTTTTTGATCTTTTTTATTCAAAAGTTTTCAAAAGAAATAAAACAGAAAAAAGCTAACAATCTAATCAAATGTACAGTTCAAAAATGTCTTTTGGCATTTTAACAACAAGTTCTAGGAAACAAAATGACAGTTTATCTTGAACCGGACAAATAAGTTACCACTGGCAAGGTTGTGGCACTAGTAAAACAAAAATAAAAAATTAACTCTCTTGATCATATAGATATCTCTATGAAAATTTTTTTTTCAATCTGTACAAAAGGTCTTTCTTCATAAATTATTTTTTTTATAATTTAATGGCTGTCTACTATGTGATGTTTAAGTAACTGATTTCTTTTTTTATGTACAGAGGTTACATTTTGCAAATCTTACCCAGATAATGAGTATGGCACTTAGTTCAGACGTTTCTAGCAGCATCTATTCCCTCCTTCTAACCCGATTTTTAGCTAATTGAAAAAAATATCCAATAGCAAACAACCCCTTGCTCCCAGAAATATACCAGCTATAGGAAACCATGTTGCAAGACGTCTGAACTTTAACAAAGCAGTAATATTCCAGGGAACATAGAACCAATAATACCACAACTTTTTATCTTTTTTTTTAAAAAAAACAACAAAATACAAAAGAAACAAGAACACATCTCTTATGACTATGTAATTTACTAGAATCTACACTTCTCAGAGCAGCATTGACTTTTGAAACTATGAAATGTCACTGACATCTGTACTTGAATGCTCACATAAAATTTAAAAACGTAAAAAAAAAAAGAAAAAGTGAAAAGAAAAAGAATTGCTTCGGCCTAGCTCCTGAGCTAGGATGATTTGGTCTGTGGAAACAGGCAGGGCCAGCAACCTGTCCCATTACAAAAGGAAATAAGCCTTGAGGTAGATAACTGATCACACACAGTTGACCAGACAAGTACACAGTTTTTGGAAGACAACTTAATTTACTGTTTTGATTTAATATACATGCGATCGTAATAGAAATGAGCTTTAATAGCAGTGAGTTTTATCATCTAATATATGTAAAAAGTACAAATAACAGTGTGTTCGTGAAATCAGGAATTTCATAGTTTCAAAATTGGTTTTTTTCTTCTTTTTTTTTTTTTTAAACCTTTACACTTAACACTTGTAGTGATGATGTAAGGCGTGGCACTGCTTGGGTCCAAGTCTTCCTTCATGCTTTTTTTGTTTGTTTGTTTGTTTGTTTGTCTGTGTGTCCATACATCAATTGAAAATTATAAAACCTAAATGCAAATGTACAAAAAAAGGCACATTCTTCTAACCGCAAACTGGTCCGGCAAAAATAAAAAAATAAAAAGAGTACAGAAGACATTAACGGCTGAGACAAATCAGAATTATTGGTTACTGGCTCTTTGTTCTTTGGTAAAAGTTACCTTTAAAAAGTGCCAAGTCTTTATTTACCTAATATAGAGAGCTAGTACCCAATCTAGTATGTTTTCTACTTATATCTCAGCTTATGTTTGCAAAGAATTCCTTTAGCTTTTGCCTTATTTTTATTTTATTTTTTTGCTGTAAAAGCAAACACTTCTATTTGCTAGGTCTCAGCATAGCATCATTCTAAAGCACTATCATTACAAGAAAGGAAGGACAGAAACATTCTGCAGATTTCCCGCCCCGAACTCCCCTCCCCCACCCTAAAACTAGAACATCAATTAGCTTCTGGAAAAAAGGCAAAAAGATCTTTTTTTTTTTTACATTGCATCATACAGCAGAGTTTCTAACTATCAGAGGAAAACTATCGGCATAAGGCCTTACAAACAATTTATTCTATTAAAATTTCCCCTAGTCGAAAATGTGTTTCACACAAAACATTTCCCTACCCACCCCTTCCCAAATCTTGCATTTCACAACCTTACATTACGCGCGAGAAGAAAAAAAAAAAAAGTCATTAAAAACACCTACTACACGGTTTAAAAAGCCAGATTTTTTTTTTCAGCGATTTTTAATCCACTACCTCTTAAAAGCCCTAACCCTGCTGTTTTACAAGGCATAATAGACCAGCTCATTTGGTCAAAAAGCATTCTATACCATTAAGTTTGGAACTACGTACTGAAACAGCTACAGCATTAAAAGAGTTAAGGCAAATTGGAATTTATAGAAAAAAGGATAAGACACTTCACACTACCTTAAAAGAAAAAAAAAACCCAGAAAGCTATGAAAAACAGACACTACAACGGCAACACTGTGCTATATCGACACTCACACGGCAAGCACAGACCATCAGCATGGATGTTTTACTAGTTTAACTTCAAAAACAGAAAAACCTTACACATTAAAAAAAATAATAACACAAAATAAAAACCAAGAGACGGATTCTGTCATGCACATGAACATGTCTCCACTGTGATCTGTGCATGGCCAGTTTATTTTATTTCATTTCATTTCATTTTTTTTTTTTGCGTCATAACACTTGATAAAAATTTTCTTACTAAAATAAACCTGTTTGGGGAAGGGAGGGGGGGGGGGTAAAACAGCTACTAGGATGAATTTAAGGATTTTTTTTTCTTTTTCTTTATGCACCTTATAGAACTTATAGCAAAAATAGTTTCAGTTGATTTCATTATAAATAACGTTTTCAAGAACCTGTGCAAAACTGTCAATAATTTCTAAAGCACAATTGATCAGTAAAATCCATGATTGTTTCAGCCTTTGCATCCTTCTCTAGGCAAGGTCAACACCACATATCTGAAAGAGACAGAAAAAAGATCACACGATTCCATTTGCCTCAGTCCTCAGCATCAAGCCTGTGAAGAAATATTCATATCCCTCTTCTGTCCCCAGGTTATGCCCCTGCTCTCAACTCTTGCACCATGTAAGGAGGGTAGGTGCAGGGAGGGTGACTTTGGAAATATTCACAGGGCATCAAAATATACAGCTGAATCTACAGACTGCAATCTGTGACTAGAAGCTGCTTTGTGCACATGGTTCTTTTATACATACCCAAACAGGTGCTGTGCTTGACATTTCTTTGCACTTTCAACAGTGAGTTTCCCACTCACAACACCTGCTTTAGACTGCATTATCTTTTTTTAATTTTGTGCTTATAAATTGCCATTAGTAGTAAAGCCCATTGCATGCTCGTGGATTGGTGTGGGTTTTGTAGCTCACTTGGAAGCTGGCAACCCTTAGGCCAGACCCATGTCAGGTTCAAGCATACATAGGAAGTATGGCATTCCAGAACACGAATCTACACCTATCTGACAACCTTACCTCCTCTCTGCAATGTTTTCTTGACCTGAAATACGCCAGGGGCACAATGTGGCTAGTTGGTTGGCTGCGGAGACATTATACCCTTTTGAGGCCCCGTTTTCAAACCTCAAGAAAAATATCCAATCCAGGGGTAGCCAACCTCCAGGTGTGGCCTAGAGATCTCCTGGAATTATTGTTCATCTCCAGACTTTAAAGATCAGCTCCCCAAGCAGAAATGGCTGCTCTGGAGGACGGACTCTGAGGCATGGTACCCTTTTGAAGCCCCACTTCCAAACCTCGCTTTCACTGGGCACAGCTAGCACAGTCAGTTGCTTGGATGGTGATGTCTGCCCTTCTGAAGCCTGAGGCCTACTGCTGGCAACTGCAGTTCCTGTTGTTGTCCGCAAAGCCAAATTGCTGCCCAATAAAACTGGAAAACCTAGTTCCCCCCAAGACCTCACTGTCTACTTTCCTGTAAACCTTTTATATGTGAACTCCCAAGCACCTAAAATTCTGGGCCACTTATGCCTTTTATTTCATAGGAAGGAAACTCATGGTAAACATTGATTTTTATTTATCAGGCCAGGCTTGAGCCAATTCACTTCAGACCCTGTGTCTCTCCAGCCAGTTGCTTGTTCACCATTTAGAGTTACAGGGTCTAAATATTCCTTATTTAGATCTCCCTGCACTTTCAAGACTTGCAGGTCCCTTACTGGTCTGTCTGTTTATGCCCCAAAATAAAACCTGTTGCTGGTAAGGGCTGGCCAGATCCCACAGCCCACAACTGTGCCCCTCCACTCCATGGGTAGCCAACTTCCAGGTGGGGCCTGGGTATCTCCTGGAATTACAGCTCATCCCCAGACTATAAAGATCAGCTCTCCAGGCAGAAATGGCTGCTTTGGAGGGTGGATGTTGTGGTAAAGAAACTTTTGAGGTCTCCCATACAAGTTGATGTGGAGATGAAACTGGAGGCAAAAGAACCCCTGCAACAGCATCCGGTTTCATCTGTACAACAACCCTGTGTGGTAGGCCTCAAAGGTTCAGAGAGTGGAGCAGAGACATGCCTGGCTTGTCTCCAGCAGCGAGGCCAGCCACTGCAGAAGAGTAAGTGTGAAGGGGGGGGGGGGGACGGAATCCTGAGCAAGAGCAGCAATTGGCCCTGAGGAGCAAGATTCCACCAATAGGAGGCTTCGAAACCTTCAGCATTTTGTCAGGGTGTACGCTCATGACTTTATGTATACAGAAGATTATACAATGTGCTGACAGATCATCATAGGACCCAACCAAAAGGAGCCGCACTTGACTCCTTAAATATGTTCTTAGTACAGATCCATAGACGTCTACTGACATAGAATCATAGAATAATAGAGTTGGAAGGGATCTCATGGGTCATCTAGTCCAACCCCCTGCACTATGCAGGACACTCACATCCCAATCGCTCATCTACTGTAACCTGCCACCCCTTTGCCTTCACAGAATCAGCTTCTCCGTCAGATGGCTATCTAGCCTCTGTTTAAACATTTCCAAAGCTCAAGAACCCACCACCTCCTGGGGAAGCCTGCTCCACTGAGAAACCCCTCAAACTGTCAGGAACTTCTTCCAGGTAGACGGAGTTTATTTTGAATTAATTTCATCCCATTGGATCTGATCCGTCCCTGCGGGGCAAGAGAGAACAATTCTGCTCCATCCTCTATATGGCACCCTTTTAAATACTTGAAGGTGGTTATCAGATCCCCTCTCAGTCGTCTCCTCTCTAGGCTAAACAGACCAAGCTCCCCCAACCTTTCTTCATATTTCTCGGTCTCCAAACCCCTCACCATCTTTGTTGCCCTCCTCTGGACACGTTCCATTTTGTCATCATCCCTCTTCAACTGTGGTGCCCAAAACTGAACATATCTTCGTTACATTGTTTAAACCCACCCTGATGAGATTCCTGAGCCTTAATTTGCATCTCAGAAGTTCTCAATCACCCTTACTAAGCCAAAGGTTGCTCCCTGATTTCCCAACACAAGAGTCAGAATTACTGGATTCTGTTGTGGTCTACCCTTTGCGGAGGGGCTCTTAAAATAGCAGAAAACCTGTTTTAGTTAACAGAAGAGAATGACACCAAGTTCATCCTATTCAGACTTGTTCTTCCATTACCACAAGGTATTGTGCAAGATATTGCACACAAGTCTTTCATGAAAATGTGCGTATCCTGCACTAGCATAAGAGTTTTATTGCTATGTTATTATTGTGTTCCATGGATGGTTTGCAAAATCTACTCTATTTCCTTTCCAAATGGTACCATATTCACCTGAAGGGAAAATGACTCTGAACGCATGACAATTTTTCTTTAAAAAGGATACACACACACACAAAAAATTATTATTGTACACAGCAGTAACATGTATGCGAATTTAAGATGATCCCATATTTTTTCATGGCATTACTGAATTAAAAAAACTAGTTTTTGCTGGCAGCGGTTTAAGGGGATATACGTGCAGCTTCTCAGGATGTTACAGTACAAAGGTTCAAAAATCAAACTGGCTTCACAAAAGGAAAGGTCACCCTCATATATCGTTTCTGAACATGCAATGCCTGACAGTCGCTTTTTGAAATTTATTTTCAAATTTACCTCACAGTTACTTGTTTTGCTGATAAGTATATGGAGAATGATCACTGGACGTCTCTACTGTAACTTGCTGCTGACCACTGGCTTCCTGCATAGTGGAAGAAAATAAGCACGAGATTGAGCTAGGACAAATGAATCAAGTTATTGTGTTCAGGCTTTCCTCAAATGGTTAATAAGCATATATTAAATAAATATTACTGTGGTAATTAAACATATGTAAAACACACACACAACAAGAAAAATCCTTTCTAGTAATTTTTACGGTCTGCTGCAAGATTTATTTAGTTAGAAAATGTGTATGCCGTTCTCCAGATTTACTTGAGGCAGTTCACAACAATAAAAATAAATCAAACATAGAATAATAAATCAGTCACACACACACAAAACTAATAAAAAGAGTCTAACAGTAATAGTAGAGAATACACCACTAAAACCCACCACTAAAAGCCATTAAAAGTAAGCCAAGACTTAAAAGCATCTAACACAGCAGTTTAAAGTAAATATTAAACAGATGTTCCTCAGGCTAGGAGCAGACCATAAAACAAAGAGGTAAAAAGAAAGAGGTAACTCCTTAGTTTAAAAAACGGAGTAAAGAGAAATGTTTATGCCTGATGTCTGAAGGAAAGGAAAACAGGCACTAGGCAAGCCTCAAGAGGAAGTGCATTCTAAAGACAAGGTGTTGCCACTGAAAAAGCCCTTGTTCGGATTACCAACTACCTTAACTCTGGATTCAGGAGCACCTATTGCTCTCAAGCTCCGAATGCAGGAGGCTCTCTAGCTGTGAGCTGGATAGTATGAAAAGAACAATTACTTCATGTATCCTAGGCCTATCCTTCCCCTCCCCACAACAGACACCCTGTGAGATAGGTGAGGTTGAGGGAGCTCTGAGAGAACCATGACTGGTCCAAGGTCAGCCAGATGGCTGCATGTGGAGGAGTGGGGAATCAAATCTGGATCTCCAGATTAGAGGCGACTGCTCTTAAACACTACACCAAGCTGGTTCTCAGGGCCTAAAAAGTAGATTCAATTGTGCCTAGAAACAAATGTGCAGCCAATGTAGACAGGGCCATAACCTATGTGGATGTCACATTCTCTTGACCAAACGAAGTCTTCAAATAGTTTTCAAAGGTAGCATCACATCAAGTATGTGACAGTTAACCTGGACGCTACCAAAGCACGGATCACTGTGGTCAGAAGAGCAGTAGCTGGAATATCAGGTCAGCTGAAGCTGACCAGAAGCACTAAATTGCACAGAGGAGACTTGGGCTTCCAAACACAGGAGAGGATTCAGTAGCACCCCCAAGCTAAGAACTTGTTACTTTAGTCAGAATGCAATACATTCCGAGACAGACTGACTCCTCAGATCATAAGTGGGTTTGTCACTGAGCAACAGACTGGGTTCCAGTTTACTGGCCCTCACTCATCCCATTACCTCCTCCAAGCACCTATTCAAGTCTCTCACAGATGAACCTGGCTCAACAGTTAAGAAGAAAGAGAGCTGAGTGTCATCCACATATTGATGGCACCTCACGCCAAATCTCTGAATTCTCTTTCCCAGTGGTTTCATGTATATGTTAAGCAACATGAAAGAAAAGACAGATCCCCATGGGACCCCAAAGAATAAATACTACAGGGACAAGAGCATTCCACTGCACCAACTACTGGAATTAGTCAAGTAAACTACTGGAGCACAGTGTCTTTCTGTCTCTGCCATGACAGCTTTTTCAGATGGACACTATGGTCAAACGGTATCAAAAGCTACTGACAGGTCCAAAATAATCAACACTCCCCTATCACTAGTTGAGGGAAGATCACTGGTCAAGACTTATAAAGGCTGTTTTCATTCCAACCAAGTCTGAACCTGAATAGAACTGGCTCTAGGCAATGTCTCCTCCAAGACTGCCTGAAGTGTGCTTAGAAGAAGAGTTAGTTCTTATATGCCATTTTTCTCTACCCAAAGGAGTCTCAAAGCGGCTTACAATCACCCTCCCTTTCCTCTTCCTACAACAGACTTCCTGTGAGGTAGGGGAGGCTGAGAGAGCCCTGATATTACTCCTCCATCAGAACAGTTTTATCAGTGCTGTGGCAAGCCCAAGGTCACCCAGCTGGCTGCATGTGGGAATCGAACCCAGCTTGCCAGATTAGAGGTCCGCGCTCCTAACCACTACACCAAGCTGGCTAATGGCTGGGCACTCTGCAAGGAATCTAGGCATGATTCTTGATGCCTTCTTGTTTATGGAGGCTCAGATCACTATTATTATATTATATTGATTTATTTCCTGCTGCTCCTAGTAAGCAGTCTTGCAGCAGGTTACAGGACAAAAACCCACAATCAAAACTAAATCCCCATTAAAACTATATATAATCTGGTGGCAGAATATTTTCCACCCCTATAGCCACTAACGGCTATCTCTCAGTGTGCCACAGGGCCATGATGCTGGGGATCCACCAGTGGCAATGATCTGGCCAGGTGGTGCTTTCCTCTGGGGGGGGGCATAAGATCTTCCATGCCCCAGCCCCAACCTGGCAGAAGAGCTCCGTCTTGCAAGGCCTGCGGAATGCTGGAAGCTCCCTCAGGGCCCTTAGCTCTTCCAGGAGCTCATTCCACCATGCTGGGACCAAGACTGAAAAAGCCCTGGCCCTGGTGAAGGCCAAGTGAACTTCCTGGGGGGCAGGAACCACCAAGAAGTTACTACCCATAGAGCGTATAGCCCTGTGGGGGCGCAAGGGCAGTAGGAGGTCCCTCAGATATGTGGGCCTTAAAAGTCAAAACCAAAAGGCCTTAAAAGTCAAAAGCAAAACCTTGAACCTGCTCCAGGCTACAACTGACAACCAATGCAGTCACCTCAGCACTAGCTGGATATGGGCCCTCCAAGTCACTCCTGTCAAGGCCCTAGCAGCCGCATTTTGTACCAGCTGCAATTTCTGGGACAAGGAAAGCGAGTTACAGAAGTCAATTCTGGAGGTGACTTGTCACATGGATCATCATGGCTAGGTGTTCAGAAGACAGGTAGGGAGCTAGTAGTCTTGCCTGATGCAGGTGGGTTAGGGTTACCCTTGTGACCTGTACTTCCATAGACAGCAAGGCATCCAGAATCACCCCAAGTTTCTGGACAAGGGTGCAGTGTTCAGTTGCCCAGGCAGAGTGGGTAAGCATGCTTCCTGATCTGCCTTCTTCCTTCCTAGCCATAGGACCTCCGTCTTCGAGGGATTGAGTTTCAGACAACTCTGCTCAAGCCATCAAGCTTCCAAACATCTGGCAAATGGTTTCAGGGGGGGAGGGGAGTCTCTCTGTCTGTCCATGAAGAGGTAGAGCTGGGTGTCATCTGCATATCGATAACAGCCCAGGCTGAAACTCCAAACTAGCTGGGCTAGAGGGTGCATCAAGATTTTTAAAAGGGTGGGGGAGAGAACAGCCCCCTGAGAAACCCCACAAGGGAGTCGACAGGGATGTGATACCTTATCCCCCACTGCCACCCTCTGTTCCTGTTCTGCAGGAAGGAGCAGTCATCAGAGGGCTGTCCCCAAACTGCCCCAATCCAGCTGGCAGCAGAGATTGTCTGTCAGGGCGACCAGCCCTGACTCCACCCCGTGGCCAGGATGGAAGCCTGACTGGTATGGGTTGAGTGCCAAAGTTTCCTCCAAGAATGCCAGGATCTGGTTGCAGTGGCCCTTTGAACTACCCTGCCCAGAAACGCAAGGTGCGAGATTGGGCAGTAGCTGGCTGGGTCCTGCGGATCCAGCAATGGTTTCTTAAGGACTGGGCAGACCACTGCCTCCTTCAGCAGCTCAGGGAACTCCTCAGTTGACAGGGAGATAGCTTCACCAGACTAAGTTTTTACTCGCCATGGAACCCCTGGCTCCAATAATCCATGTGACGGTCACCTCCGGACTGGATTACTGTAACTCAGTCTATGTGGGTCTGCCCTTAACTCTGACCAAGAAAGTGCAACTGGTCCAGAATGCGGCAGCATGGGTACTCACTAGGACACCTTGGAGGGTCCATATCCGGCCTGTTCTCAGCACTGGCTCCCAGCTGAATTCCGGATCAGGTGCCAGGTTTTGGTTTTAACCTTCAATCCATGGTCTGGGACTAAGGGACTATGTAGCTGACTATATGCTCTGACGAGCACTCCATTCAGTCAATAAAAACAGGCTAGTAATCTCTGGTGCTAGAGATGTATATCTGGCGTCAACCAGAGCCAGGGCTTTTATTTGGTGGAATGGCCGTCCGGAAGAACTGGACGGTCCTATGGCAGCCCCCTCTTTGATGGAGCCTGTAAGATGGGAGATCTTCCTCCAGGTATTTGGCTGGGGCTATGGAACATG
This sequence comes from Paroedura picta, assembly GCF_049243985.1. NCBI lineage: Eukaryota > Metazoa > Chordata > Lepidosauria > Squamata > Gekkonidae > Paroedura > Paroedura picta. The sequence goes on along the minus strand of NC_135370.1, from coordinate 43,212,754 downwards.
AACAACATCAAGGAATGGGCCCTCCCCTGAGAATTCCCCCCCTATATGGAAAAAGGGATAGCAAACTAGGAAAAATTAATGGTGGCTGACTCTAGCTGCAACTATGACTGATTATGTATTTTTATTGTTTTTAATTGTGGTTTTTCTGCTTTTAAGGTTATTTATGAAACTATGCATAGTTATAATAATATGGTGCAAACCGTCCCAAGCAGGTATGCTGGGAGGGGTATTTGTATAAATGTAATTATAATTTTTTAAAAAGTATTCTATAGCCATCATGTGCTCAATTATCTTGCCCAAAAAGGAAATGCCAGCCACTGGACATAAATCACTTATGACATTTGGGCTAAGGGATGCCCTTTTGAGAAGTTTCACAACCAGCTCTTTCAAAGCAGCTGAAACTACACCTTCCTATCCTGGCTTTACACCAACAGCCAAGAGTTGAGTCTAGATATCTGGTCCACCACAGTTAAGTTACCAACGATGAGTGTACAGAGGGTAAATTTAGCTGAGATCCATAATTTCATCAATAGGACTGCCTCTTTTCATCACACTAAATTGCCACCCTGTTAGAACACTCATATAAATTAGGAAGGCAACAAAATCGGGCCAGACCTGTAAACAAGGTAGAAGTTTGTACATACTCTGAGGGTTCGTCAAGTTGATAGAAACATATGCTTTTGTAAATTAAACCCTGCTTCCCCCCTCTCCCAAAAACCCATTTAAGAAACATGTTCCAAGAAGGATGGAATACTGAAAATAAAAAAAGAATTACAGGGAGCTGTGGACATTGCCTGGTAAAAGTCCTGAGAGCTTCCAGAATCCTGGGGGAGAAGATTGTCTGTTTCCAAATGGTTTATCCCATCCTTCCTTGACTCCTTGCAGCTTGTACCACACCTAAATAGTAAAGTGGGTTGTCTATGGCAATCAGCGCAGGAGAGTAGGACTATCTATAAGCAAGAGGAAAGTGTTTGCATACGAAATAGGAGGACCCTGAATAAGTAGAAAAACACCATTTTCTCCAAGCAGGTTAAAAAGGTATCCACAAAGTATGCAGGGGGAAAAAGGGTAAGCATGCAGTTGTCATGGAATACTGACACTGTGAGAGTAGAGTAGAGGCACTCTATTGTCTTTGCCTAGTGCCAACTGAGACAAATAGCAGAAAGGAGCATCCCTAACAACCAGCTTGCAACTTATTGAGGACAGGAAAATAGAACTCAGATGAAGGCCTAGGCAAGGAGAAAAGCGACCTAACCCAAACATCAAACTGAGCGCAGTAACAGAGTTTCTCCGAAAGGGCTGAACTTCTGAGCATCAGGATTTAAAGAGGCCGGTTTCCGCTTTCCAGCTTGAGAAACAGCCGCCTGCCTGTACAAGCCTGTACCCACAGCAATACTTCACCGCTGAGAAAATGACTTAGGAAGCAGGTAAGGGCCCAGAATCAAAATACTCTGCAAGATTTGGCTGCAGATCCCCACTTATTGTTTTAGCCTTCCCTTTCTTCCAAAGGCTCTGTGTACGATTTCCTACCTCCAAAATTATTTCGTCTAAACTGTGAAGCTTTTTTTTTGCAAAGTAATAAACATATGAATGATGAAAGTAATTATTTTGGAGAAGAAACACTCCCCCTCCCCAGTATGTTTCTTTATACACACCTCAACTGGAACTCCGGCTGTCTGAACGTGGGTGTACTGGGGTATATAAGCTCCTTGCATAGCTGTTGTGGCAGGCATGTACTACAAAGAAAAAGAATACGTTTAGGTAACACTAAACTTCAACGTGAACAACAGAATCTTTTAAAATGTACCGGAAGCTAAGAAAGCATTCATTCTATACCAATAACCAAAACAGACTTTGTATTTTTTTCCCTAGTATGTAAAAAGCATCGGAACTCCTTAAAGGGCCGCCAAGTATGCTTCCTACGGGCAGAAGGAGGAGAGACATTCTCTACTTTACTCCCATTTGGCCTCATCTGTTCTTGCCCCCATCCCAGGAACAAGCACATGAAAGGAAATGCAGAAACATACATGCCAAATGGTGGATGCCCTCCTGAGCACTGTGCACTCTCGAGTGTTAGTGTCATTAGCTATGGAAGTGCAGATAGCTTGTTTTGGAAGGAACAGACCCCTGCATCCAAGCCTTTCTCCCTTCTGTGTGGATAAAGGAAAAAATAGCAGCTGGATTCAGTTTCTGACCTTCAGACATGTGATTGACAGGGACATGTTCTCCATACCCTTAAAAAAAAAAGAAGAAGAACAAAACCCGCACCCCTAGTAAATAAACCCAGGGGGAGAACACTTTGCACAGCACAATTGATTTCTAATAAATTTGCTGCTGCAGTAATTGTACAAAGACCACGTGCCAGATGAAATAGTTTAAGCCAATAATGTGCATGTTTTTTAAGAGGTAAAGTCAGTGACTTTGGTACTACTAGGCTTTACGAGAAGTGTCACATACTGTTCCAGTACTGCCCAATGAAAGGTGACTCATCTGCTGTGTCAGGGGACTTATCATAGACGCGGGCTGCAAGGACATGGTGTGGTCCATGGAAGGAGTTAATACAGCACCCTAGGAAAAAGAAAGAAAAGTTTTAAGAGTGAAACGGTAATGATCCCAAACCATTTATCTTGGCAAATATAGTCTAACATGGGTTATTTTTTTATTTTTACAAGTCTAGTACAACTGAAACTTGAGCAAAACACAATGGGCTACATTTCTTCAAGGGTGGTCAAACTGTGGCTCTCCAGATGTTCACGGACTACAATTCCCATGAGTTCCTGCCAACTGGCTATGGTGGGAAGGGCTCGTGGGAATTTCATTATTATTTATTTATTTTATTTTTGTATTTATATACCTCCGCACTCCATTCGGATTCATGGCGGTTTACAATAAAACAATAAAAACCAGTCCAATCCCCTGAAACCCCTTAAAAATATAACAATAAACATTGACGTTAATATTAAAAGATGGCAATACAGAGTTCTAACCCCCCCCCAAGCTCTCCCACTGTCCGACTGGGGCCAAGAACTCTTGATTTAACTGATGGGTCTTGATTTAATTGATGTTAAGGGGTCCGCGGATGGTAACTCCGGGGCCCTACCATAGCCTCAACCATACGCCTGGTGGAAGAGGTCCATCTTGCAGGCCCTGCAGAATGTTGAAATCTCCCACAGGGCCCGTAGCCCTTCAGGGAGCTCATTCCACCAGGTTGGGGCCAAGGCTGAAAAACTGTAGTCATAGAATCATAGAGTTGGAAGGGGCTATACACACCATCTAGTCCAACCCCCTGCTCAACGCAGGATCAGCCCTAAGCATCCTGAAGCATCCAAGAAAAGTGTGTATCCAACCTTTGCTTGAAGACTGCTGGTGAGCTATAGTCCATCTGGAGAGCTATGGTTTGGCCACCTCTGCACCCCTATTTCCCAATGAGATTCAGTTGGGGTCAGAAAATGCCGGGGTAGTAGCAATGACTACTCCCTCTAAAACAATATAGCTTCCAAATGGCTTAACTTGTCTATCTAATGTTATTGTTCTTAAAAAAAATCAGCATGATGTACAAAGCAAACAGATATCTATAGAAGGGGAATACAAACTCCTGTAATAAATAAATAAAACACACAAACTTACAGGATGCTGCATTATATAGGGTTGAGGCTGCATCCAAGAAGGGCTCTGCACCTAGATAACAAAAGAAAATTATATTTCTTTTGAGATTTGAGACAAGTTTCACTCTTGTATAGTTTTTCAGAACGGTATCTGTAGGAAATTCAGATTTTATGCTATACTTTCAATAGCAGACAATAATAGAGCCCCAGATGAACTCGCAGTGCAATCTTGCTGAGTCATGGCTTCCTTTTTATAATTGCTAGTGCAGATCATTCAATGATTATTTTGCACACTATTTAAATTAGCTGGTAAATTCTTCAAAAATCCTGAGGTGAAGGAATAGAACAGGGTGGGGGAATCTCAGAGATGCTGCCTGTGTTGGCTCCAGTTCATTTTAGGAAGGGCTGGGAAAGAACCAACCAGTCTGGCATTCATTTGTACTCAGCATCCCCTGAACTGAATACCAACAACCCTCGCATGACATCACAGTGAGAGCAAGAGAACAGGATGTGATCTTCTCAGTATGCTTTTCTCAGAGAGCAAAAAGAGGGAGTGGCTCTGTTAAGTGGGAACATCTGTTTCCTCTTTCTCAGACTGACTGAGATTTACATTATCAGAGACTGTTGGAACCCTGGTAAAATGCCCAACTTTGATGACTTCAGAAGAATCCCATAAAACTATGCAACAGTTGTTTGATCTTTATTGGAGGGGAACTCTGGTTCAGAGGAACAGACAGTACTGCTGTTTCAACATGAGACTGTCGTGAAAACTATAGATGGGAAGGACTGGGGGAAATTATTCTTCAGGTTCAATGATAAGCTGACAGATACTTTGGAAAAAAAAATGAAAAGAAGCCATTCTGAATGATACTCTCTCATGATAAAGGTTACACTAACAGAGCCCAGCAAAAAATTCAACGCAGGACCCATTGGAGCCTTTAAAGCAGGGGTAGTCAACCTGTGGTCCTCCAGATGTTCATGGACTACAATTCCCACGACCCCTTGCCAGCAAACGCTGGCAGGGGCTCATGGGAATTGTAGTCCATGGACATCTGGAGGACCACAGGTTGACTACCCCTGCCCTAGAGCATCAGTAACTAGATGTAGAGACTTTATCACTTATTTGCTTACTTTAAGATACAGACCTGGTATGTAGAAACCGGTGAAGCAATGTATGGCGTGATAGATGTCTGAGTGATCATTCTGTTTGTTGCAATACTGTACGGTGAAGGATAAAATCTAGAGGGAAAGACCCAAACATCCTCATTAATTCTTCAGCAGTGTGCCTTAGAAGACGTTGCATTGGTTAGAGGCCTGCCTGTACGTACCCATTTTGTAAAGCAGCTGTAGTGGGATCGTAAGTGAGTGTCATCCCAGCCTTTAGGAGAGGAAAGAAAGTATACTAATCAACAAGATGGATTACCACCAATAACCAGCAAAACATAACCACTGGCCCCCATTTATCTTCTATAGTCAAAGCTGCTGCGGTGCAGTGGTACAGCTTTATACTCTGTAACAGTTTGTTAACATAATACACAGAAAGCAGACCATTTCTCTTTCTCATTGGAAAGTATTACTGAGTTTTTTGCATAGCAAGGCTTTTCCCACTCAGTACAATGCCAGGGTCAGTTCTGGAGACTGGTCTCTGTTATGCAACCAACGCTGAACTGAACCTCTGCTGGCTTGCAGCTCTCTAAATCAGGGGTAGTCAAACTGCGGCCCTCCAGATGTCCATGGACTACAATTCCCAGGAGAATTCCTGGGAATTGTAGTCCATAGACATCTGGAGGGCCGCAGTTCGACTACCCCTGCTCTAAATTGTGAAACTTTGGACTGACGCTATACATTTCATTCACCCGTTCTGTGGATACATTAAGGGCTGCGATACCCCTACCCACAGGATAAACAGGTGATGCTCAAATTCCCTCCGTTATGTCTGAGGCCTAAGGCAGTACTTGACATAGCCCACAGTTGAGCTCTGTCTTAGGCCTCAGGTACAGCATTAAGGAGATACTCCTTGGAGCCCAAATCTGACTTGTAGTATAATCCAGGCCTCTTTGCTGCTTCACCGATCAGCAAGTTGCTCTGACGGCTCAGCTGAGGCCAGCACCTCTAAGCTGATGGACAGCACAGAACCTGTCCGGTCTTCCCTTTTGCCAATGTCCATCCAGGGGGCATCTGGCATCCCCATTCATCCAGGAGAACAAGTCTGCCATCTTCAGACAATGGAGTAAGAGGATTCTGGGTGCCAAATTTCCCCCGGACTGGCTAGCCTAGCCTAGCCTAGCCCTGAGCTCAGCAGAGCTCAACTCCTCAAGCAGATTGGCCAAAGTCAGTAGTTGGATGAAAACCACCAAGGAAGTCCAGAGTTGCTACATAGAGGTAAGCTTCTACATATCTCTTGCCTTGAAAACCCCATGACAGGTCATCAATCGTGACCTGACACATTATTATTGAGGTTCAGCAGAAACACATATGCATGCATGTAACTACGTGTAAGAAAGGAATCAAAACATTTACAAAAAATTACAATTCAACTGTAAAATTGTAGTGAAAATAAGAATGCTTTATTTGTTTTTGCAGTATTAAATACTTACTGTTGTGTTTATATTATTATAGTGAAAGGCCTGAAAAGCTTAAGATCCCTATTACACAACATGCAGAATGCTAATACAAGGTCCCTTTGTGCAACTATTATTTCAAATGTTTATCATAACACACCCACACTGAAGGTTGAAAGGAGGACTTACAAGTCTCACCTCGCCTTCCCGGTGCCAGGCTCGTCCATTCTGTATATACTTGTTCTGATTCTGTCTCTTTTTTTGTCCTCCATCTGCAAACTTGCACAACAAAGGCTCTGCAGGAGCTTAAAAAAAATCCCCTTAGAATTAGTCTGTGTAATTTCCAAACGATCCATTAAAAAAAATTCTGTTCCACATTGACATGTTTTTTTTTTAATATTTGCTCCCCCAAATCCTTTAATTTGGAAACTACATTTTTGACAAACTTGGTTTCCTACTTCAAAGAAAATCATACCACTGGCAAATCCAGGCTGAAAAGGATTATTCAAAAGTGCCCAGATGATAGCTTGCAAGGCCAGGGTTAGTGGTGTAGTGGTTAAGAGCGGCAGTTTCTAATCTGGAGAACTGTGCTTGATTCTCCACTCCTCCGCATGCGACCAGCTAGGTGACCTTGGGCCAGTCACAGTTCTCACAAAGGTTTCTCAGCCTCTCCTACTGCACAGGGTGTTTGTTATGGGTGGAGGAAGACTCCTTCGTGTAATAAAAGGCGAAGTACAAAATATCAGCTCTTCTTATTATTTGTATGATTTAGTCAATACTCTTTGATACATTCTCATACTGCAAGGACTTCCTTATTCATTTCAAGAAAGGGCTAGTATTGCACTCACAGCAGGACGCTTCTGCACAGTTACTCCATTCATGAAAGTCCTTTGGAAAACTTGCTTGCATAGGAGCCTACTGGAGCACTATCGAAATGTGGAGGTGAGGCAGAGTGCTGAGTCAAGGGCAGCGTTATGACTCAGAAGCAAGCCGGGGAATTGAATTCCCCAGAGGGGAAAGTCCTCTTCCTTCATACTTACGTTTATGGCTCTAGACATATTTGTAAGCTGCTTCATGTATTTAAAATATTTATATCCTGCCCATATGATGGGAAGCATCTGCTGAACAGCTAATGAGCAGTACAAAACTACACGCAGTGCAAATAAAACACACACAAAAAATTCAACAGGAAAAAAACTACCACCTAAACACAGTGAAAGCATCAAACTAAGATCCACTTACAGTGATATGCTGGATACTGGATATTGTTCTAAGGCAGGGGTGGGCAAACTGCGGCCCTCCAGAGGTCCATGGACTACAATTCCCATGAGCCCCTGCCAGCAAATGCTGGGAATTGTAGTCCATGGACATCTGGAGGGCCGCAGTTTTGACTACCCCTGCTCTAAGGGTTAAGCTGATGTTTCCTCACCACCCAGTTTCTGGGCTCTTAAGGACAAGCAGTTGACAAACAGCTTCACTGAAAGAAAAATGTGCATTGACCGAAACCTGTAACTTGGTCTTACAGGTTTGGCGTTATATCACTTGGTGGTGAAGTTATTACCTGAATTAACATGCATGTATGAAACAATACAACCTAGTAATGCCTCTGAAATGAATGTTCACTTTTTGATTTAACACAGAGACAGCAGGTGAAACTTGTAGAGCAGGACTAGGACGGCAACCCAAGTTTGTTACTAGACGCCACCAGTTCTATGCTAGCCTCTGTGCTAACATGATACAACACAGGAAGGTGCTCATTACCCAGTACAGGTGGAATCTATATTTATTGCAGCTAGGTTATAAGCGAGGGGACCATAAATTGTCACTATTGCTGTCAATTGCTGCTGTTAGTTTGCAGTGTATTTCGTGACATGGATCTTGTATTTTCCTAGCCTTGGAAGAGCCAACTCTGAGCACTGCCATTCAAGAAAAATATGGCAAGCTGTCAGCAGAAGTCACTAGAATAAGCCTCTGTGGGTTCCAAATCTAGCCACATTCATAAATGAAAGCAAGCTTTAAGGAATTTCCAGCTATTTACTTACACACCATGCTGGCAGCTCGAATTCCTGCAGTAAAGGATTATCTCATAAAATGAAATATTTTAACACTCACTCAGAGCTTGTTGGATTGCATTAAAAATGCCATTTTGGACTTTAAACTAATGCTTTGCAACAGGACTGCAATGGGACATTTAAATACTGTGGCCAGAAGTGCCTTTTTCTAGGATTGAGTGGTTAACCAGCTGCAGCCTTTCCTACACAAGGAAAGATCTGGCCACTGTGGTACACACCCTGGTAACATCTAGATTAGATTACTGCAATGCACTCTACATGGTGCTACCCTAGAAAAGTACGGTATTCAGAAACTTCAATTAGTTCAGATTACTGCAGACAGGATGCTGAGCTGCATAGGGACCATATGTCTACATATCTCTCTCTATTGTGGTTCCCAATCTGTTTCCACACAAAATTCAAGCTGTTACTGCTGTTTAGGACCAACATACCTGAAGGATTGCCTACTCCCCTATGAACCTATGTGACCACTGTTGTCATCTTCAAAGGCCATGTTTTGGGCGTCCCCACCTTCTGAGGTTAGATGGATGGTAACCTGGGAGACAGCCTCCACAACTGTGGCATCAAAACTCTAGAACGGTCCCCTTCTGGTGCCATCTTCCACCAGAGGGTGAAGACCTTTTTGTTTGGTTTGGTATTTCCCCAGACCAAGCCCACGTTTCTCAAGGATCCCATATGCAAGGTTTTGGGTCAAGCACTCTGACCTTTCACTCCTTTTCTCCACCTTAGAACCACCTCGGGACAAACTAACCAGGAGTGGCAATGTTTTTCCTTAGCCTGTTGCCATTATGCACACTTTCATAATTTTCTGATTCTCAAACACAGCCCTTCCCTCCTCTCCCTAATCACAGGCCAGAAGCAGAATTGCAATTTTGTTTTCAACACTCTTTGCTGATAATTCCTGCTTCGCAAGTCTCCAGGCAGATATCATCCTAAGCAGGCAGGACCTGCTATAGAAATAGCTATTTCATAAAACAAGAAATGGGAAGTGAAATTTGGGAGGCAGTACAGATGGAGAATAACAGAACCATAGCCATGAACTTGAGTGTCCCAACATGCATTACTATTATTGTTGTTGTTGTTGTTGTATTTCTATCCTGCCCTTTCTGTGCAACTCAGGGTGGGTTACAACATACTGAATATACATAGTTACAAAACCCAGATTCAAAATCTACAGAAGTACACAATTAAAATTCTACGAAATTACCAATATAAAAGTTCAAATTTAAATTTACTTTTAAAATGTTTCTAAAACTACAGAAAGCCTCTGTACCTGACAATACATTCTTGCCATACTGAGAAAAGGAGAGCCATATAAGAGAGTTGTTGGTTCTCAAATGGAGATTTAACTGGATGGGCAGGCCAGCTAGAATTTAGGAGTTACTATTCTAAGGCCTCCACCATAGGCCTGGAGGCCCTGTGGAACTGATCAAGGCTATGCAGGGACCTGATTTCACTAGGCAGAGTGTTCTGCCAGACCAAGGCCATGGCTGAAAATGTCCTGGCCCTGGTTGAGGCCAGTCTAGTCTCTTTGGGGTCATGATCACATGATTTAAGAGATCTTCGGAGAATATGATGGGAGAGGCTTTCATCATTTCCTCACTCCTGTTGTGATTTAAAACCGTTTTTTTTTAAATCTTGTACTCAGACTACAACAACAATAATCCTCAATGGTGGATCAGTCAGTCAGTCACCTTTTATTGGCATAAAATATGTATAAGACATATAAAAATAGGGTTTAAAATTTCAACAATATAATAAAATAAGCCATGGGGTTACATAACCAAACAGATCTTAAAATGATTAAATAAAGTATAAAAGATAAAATACAAGATAGGCAGCATATTATAAAAGCATCTTAGTTAAAACTCTGGCAACTAAAATGGTTACCTCTGGGTCTTTGTCAGAGAGCAGAAATTGCAAGGTCATAGATTTACTTACAGAAGGCTTGTTTCCCAGCAAAGCAACAAAGCTCACCCGACACTGCTCATATAAGGGGCAATCTAACAAAATGTGTGAGACAGAGTCAGGGCAGCCAGAACCACACGGACAGAATCTCGCATGGTATGGGATATGGTGGAATCTTCCCTCCAAGACATTTGAGGGGAAAGCATTCATTCGTGCCAGGAGAAAAGCTCTTCTCAGGGGTGGGACATCAAGAAGATGCAAATATGTAGACATAATATTTCTCTGCATAGTGATGCCAAAGAATGCTGGTGAGCAGACTCGAGGCTGGGTCAAGTTAATCTGTTTCCCTCCCCCTCCCACAGCCGATAACACCAGACCACACTGGTCCCCAGTAGTTCACCATCATCCTCAGATGAGGTGCCTGTGCCTAGTTGGACCAAGGGCAATGGCTCTACAGGGGCCTCTACAGGGAGGGACCAGATCTTCCTGGCCCGGCCTCAACCAAATGCCTGTTAGTGGGTTGCATTGGGTGTGTTTTACCAGTTTTACATTGGTTTCTTTTATGTTGCTGTGACGTTTTCTGGTTTTATAACTGTAGGACTGGCAAGGTTTTATTGCTAGCTGGATTATGTATGGTTTTAATTTTGTTTTTATACTGTAATCCACTTTGAGCAGTTTCTTGAGAGGCAGCACAATATGTTTTCTTAAGCAAATTCAAGTTCCCTTTCCTACAGAGCTGTTCAGCCCATTCTGTATTGGACTCCAACCTTGACAGCATGTCTTTCTTGGACAGATGTTTTTCCTCCCACGCTTACTCATTCCAATATTCTGGCTTCTTTGTCCTTACACTGTTTCCCCATCCAGCTCAAGTTTGCTGATTCAGCCAGGTTCTGCTGAATTTGGGACTGCATGCTGTTCCACTGCAGCTGATTATTTTGTGTTGCGGATATTTATTCCTTGACCTTTAACTCAATGCTTTGTTAATACTGGCCAGGTGGCTCACCTCTCCTGAACTTGCCTACCTTCTCACAAAGCCAAGGCACAGAGTAGGCAATAAGGCCAGGAGGCAGGCGTCTGACCCAGTTCAAGCTGGCAGCAGCAAGATAGAAAAGGTGTGAGAATGTGTTTGTAAGCAGAAGTGTAGTATGTGGTGCCAAGTGCACGAAACGATGCTTTTTGAGGCCATGCAGAAGGGTGACAGACTGAAAAGTGGATAGTGCAGACAGGAGAGAAGAAGAAAATTTTAGATGAGCTGTGGAACGAAGAAAGCAAAGGGATATGACGAACAGACAGCTCTTCATTCAGAGAATAAAGAATTACAGACATATTAGAGTAGGGATAGTCAACCTGTGGTCCTTCATTGGTTATAAAGACAATATTTACAGTTTATTATCCACACTATTAGAGGAGTCACAAATTGGGATGAAGATTGCAGGGAGAAATATCAACAACCTCAGATATGCAGATGATACCACTCTAATGGCAGAAACTGAAGAGGAACTAAAGAGCCTGTTGATGCGGGTGAAGGAGGAGAGTGCAAAAGTTGGCTTGAAACTCAACATCAAGAAAACAAAGATCATGGCATCCGGCCCTCTCAATTCCTGGCAAATAGATGGGGAAGAAATGGAGATGGTGACAGATTTTATTTTCCTGGGCTCCAAGATCACTGCAGATGGGGACTGCAGCAAAGAAATTAAAAGACGCTTGCTCCTGGTGAGGAAAGCTACAGCAAATCTAGACAGCATCCTAAAAGCAGAGACATCACCCTGCCAACAAAAGTGTGTTTAGTCAAGGCTATGGTATTCCCAGTTGCAATGTATGGCTGCGAAAGTTGGACCATAAGGAAGGCCGAGCGTCAAAGAATTGAGGCTTTTGAACTCTGGTGCTGGAGAAGACTCTTGCGAGTCCCTTGGACTGCAAGGCGAACAAACCGGTCAGTCCTAGAGGAGATCAGCCCTGACTGCTCTTCAGAAAGCCAGATCCTGAAGATGAAACTCAAATACTTTGGCCACCTCATGAGAAGGAAGGACTCCCTGGAGAAGAGCCTAATGCTGGGAGCGATTGAGGGCAAAAGAAAAAGGGGACAACAGAGAATGAGGTGGCTGGATGGAGTCACTGAAGCAGTAGGTGCAAACTTAAATGGACTCCGGGGAATGGTAGAGGACAGAAAGGCCTGGAGGATCATTGTCCATGGGGTCGCGATGGGTCGGACACGACTTCGCACCTAACAACAACATCCACACTATTATACGTATTACTTGTGAGATTCTGCATTGTGCAGGGGGTTGGACTAGATGATCCTGGAGGTCTTTTCCAACTCTGTGATTCTATGATTAACACTATGGTGAATGATGATTGTATACAGTTGAGGGTAGGAAAACAGCTATGATGCCCCAATTTCAGGACGAGTGCGTGCCAGAGGGCACGCATCAAAGAGTGGTCATAGGAGGTCATTCAGGATTAATCCACGACTAAATCAACCAAAGATGATCAACCACTCACATTATACTACAAGTTCTTTTTGTAACATCTCTATATGTGTAACTCTCTGTACTGGGTTTACAAAAATACCTGGGATACACAAATGTTCAATACAGTCCTCATAAAAGACAAAATATGAATCTCTTTCAGAAACAGAGAGTTTCAACACTGGAGAAGTTAAAGAGCCAGTACCTACACCCAGATAGTTTTCCCCATAACATGAGATTCATTAAGCGATAGCCCACTTCCCTGCCCACCTCTGCTTTTCACATTTGATAGATCATGCGCTGTCCTGCAGGCCACCAAGAAAAAAAAGAAGAAAAGGGAAGAGGAAAATACCAGGTGCTTTTTGAGGACCAGTGTACTCTTCAAAGGAGGAACTGCAAGGATTCTGAAGAAACTAGTGAGCAACTTCTCAAGTGGAAAAGACAGCTCATAATTTAGTAGATTAGATGTGATCAGTAAGTGAAAAGGAGGGATGTCTGTCTCCTGTATCCATAACCTCTGCAGTGCTTCTGATAAAGGTGACACCTGTCCTTGACATAAACCAGGAATGCCCATCTTTAAGAACCCTAAACATTTTGCTTTGGTCGCTTTGTTGGAGGCCTGCTTCTTTGTCTGTGTTTTGTGTGTGTTGAGTGTACTCCATTTGTTTTGTCCCTTGTGTTCTCAGCTGGAGTAACTGAGAACTAAGCCTTGCTCTCTGCAGTTTCACTGCTTTATCAACAGAAAATCTGGGATGGGCCTGTTTCTCAGTTACACCAGAATGAAATGAAACTCCAAGATAAAACCATGATTTGCCCCCCCCCCTCTGCCACATCAAATCATATGTCTTGCTAGTCAAGACAATGAAAATTCTTGAGGGCTAAGAAAGCTTCAGATCGACCCACAACAAAGCAGCAGGAGACTGTAGGAAGAGTGGAAATGAAGTTGTATCCTCTGCTTTAGAAGGCTCAGAAGAAAATCTCCCTTATAGTTCCCTAGAGTTCCACGCCAAAGAGTGCCCAGCATGAACGAACCACTTTACAAGGTACACAAACTTCTTTAAAGCAACTCTAGATTGAGTTCAAATCCCTTCTTCATCTACATCCTGAAATAAACATATGCTATTCTGTCTCCTCCATGGATTATACAGTCTTACTATGCACAGAAAGCAAAAGAGGGGCACTTAAAAAAATATACAGTATACTGACATTCCATTTTAGTCTTTTCATCTGACTCGTTGGTTTTGTTAATTTAACTCCTACTGAGTGATTCTCTGCTTCTACCCAGCAAAAACTGATAGCACGGCATTCATGCCTGCCTTTGAAAGGGCCCATTGTAGGTGGTGCAACTAATGATGAGAAGCTGGTAGCTTTCCATCGTATGGGGAATAGGGACTCACACTAAGCTACACAGAAGCCAATCGTGGGGCTCCCAAACTGTTCCTTTGCTGCTTTTTTCATCAAGTATTTTTTTTTGGGGGGGGATCCCCCTGTCTCAATTCCTTTGGTTCTATGTTATTGTCAGGTTTTATACTGCAGATTCATCTTAGCACTACAGAACAAACCAATAAGCCAACCAGCCCAAAGCAAATGACCTTTTCTTTTAAAAGCATCCCCTACCCAGAACTGGAGCTAAAAAACCCTTGCCAAGAAAAGATGCTTAAAAGCACTAGAATGCCATGGTGCTCTCCCAATGGCAAAAGCCTACGTTTCGGTCTTTAGCTTGGTCTCACTTGAAAGTAAATGCCATACTGCTCGCAAAGTAGAATAGCTACCTAACATTGGGAAGCTGATCACTGAAGGACATAGCAGCTTGGCATTCCTGCTCACATTAAGCAACTACAATAAAAATTCAGAGGAAGTCAACGTCCCTTGTCAAATGTGCAGCATTTCAGGTGTTTCTATCAAAAGGCAACCCCATAATGCGGGCTCTAATGTGCCTGAGCTATTTACAACTGTCTTAAAAACCAAAGACTTACTAGAAGAGTTAACTAGGAATAATCCTGACTTTGTAAAGTAGTTGATATATATAAAAGACCCCAAACAGACAGACTAATCAGCTATTAATGGGGAAAAAAATACAGTGAACTTAGAAGCAGTGACTCTAGGAAAGGGAAAGTTACACCCTGTTTTAGGCAAGGATTACAATATGCTTCTGAATTACTTCGTAAAACATTTATTTTCTCTCATTTGCAGAAGGCAGAGTGGTTTCCTGCACTCAGCGGCAATCTTTTTCAGCTACAGTAGAACAAATTGGCCGATGCTGATATAATTATTTGCAAAAGGCAGACAAATCCAATGAGATCAAAAGCTAGGTTATTTATCACTTCCTATTTGCACATTAACCAAAGCGCGATCAAGGCAACAGACATCATTTGTCATTTGGGAGACCAGCACAGACTCACTCGAAGGTAAGCGGTGGCTGTGAAACAGGTTTACTGTTGATGCTGTGTATTTCAAGCAAGAGGGGAAGAGGCAATTTGTTCAGAAAGAGATGCCATGCATCTAGCTAGCTGGCAGAAGAGAGAAATACTACTGAGGTACTGTTTACTGAGCGAGTGCTTCCATGAGCCTGTTAATACCAGCTCAATTTAACCACCATGAAACAAAAATATACAGTATGCCATACATCCCCCACACTCAATTTTCCTCAAAAGAATATTGATCCTGTAAAGCTGTGGTCCCCAACCTTTTTATCACCGGGGACCGGTCAACGCTTGACAATTTTATTGAGGCCCCGGGGAGGGACGTCGCTGCCTGAGCCCCTGCTCCACTTACTTTCCTGCTGCCCACTGGGGGGCGCTGCCAGCAGCAGCTGCACAGTGCCACGCTGAGGGGGAGCCCCAGCCATGGCAGCCACTGGAGAGCACCAAAGGTGAGCCAGCAGCAGAGTGGCAGGGCAGCCCCCGAGGTAGCAGCCGGGGAGGAGGACGAGGAGGATCCACGGACCGGCACCGGTCTCCGGACCAGGGGTTGGAGACCACTGCTGTAAAGAGCGGTACTTTGGCTGGTGAAGATACAAACTTGGCTATTACCCGTGGTTAAGGAATTACGCGTGAGATATTTGGTACTCCACCACCCCAGATGCTCTTCCGATTAGAATGAATTCTCTCCATGGAGCCACCATCCTCTGACTTGCTGCCGCATCCAAACACAGGCATGCACTCATGTTAATGAAGTGATGGGCAGGTATTTCTCTAAATTCAGTGGACAGGGAAAGCTTCATTGGGATCAGCACCAGCCACAGCCATGGCTACTTAATTTGCAAGTTATATTTGTCTATGTAAACAGATGCAAAGAATTACAAGGATTATTCATCCATGGTTCTAGAAATACAGTGTGAACTAGTCCTGGCTATCATAACCATGCAACTATATTTTAGCAACAAGAACCAGTCTCAGTATTATGACTCCAAAAAATTCAAACAACATACCAGAAACTCCGGGTGGTGTTTTAATGAACTTTCCATTAAAATGAGCAATCACCGCTTCACATTTTTCTGTAGATTCCATTCTGTGTAAAAAAAATAAAAGAATACAGATATTTAAGAATTGATATGTGTTTTGCTTCCTTTCCTTTGTGAATCTGTACTTCTTGGTGGTGTCTCAGACTCCCACTGTACAGCAAACCTGCATGCAAGCTTTTTCCTGGTCAATTTGCCATTTAAGCACCAGGGCTTGATATCCTGGCCACGCTCTGTATTCAACCCTCAAGCCCTGTGCAGTTTACAACTGTATGCATGTATGAGAAATAAAAGAACTTTGGACTTAATGGGGAAGGTTCATTCTATTTGAGATAAAGGAGGACATCCCGACATTTGGGTATTCCTTTTCTCACAATCCCTGGAGACAGGATTAAGGTCATTTTCTTTCTGGGGAGGAGTACCTCATTCTCAAGAGAAGAACACCTCTTCCTTAAGTTCAGAGGCTTCCAGAGTTTTTCATAGAAAACCATACACTGGGGAAGGGTGGAGTATAAAAGCAAAAATACATAAATAGGTGGCCATCTTGAAACCTAAAGCTGCTTAAGAATATCATCTTCAACCCAGGACATCCAGTTTTCTCCCTTCTCTGTTTGTGGAAGTGGAGTGGTAGGCCTGATGGCTGTTCAGGTACATCTCCTCTGTAACCAAGGAAGTAAAGGTATCCCCTGTGCAAGCACCGGGTCATGTCTGACCCTTGGGGTGATGCCCTCTAGCGTTTTCATGGCAGACTCAATACAGGGTGGTTTGCCAGTGCCTTTCCCAAGGAACCAAGGAGGATGAGATGTTAAATAGTAAAACAGCTTCTTCTTGTGATCTTATAAAAATGTTTTGCCCTTCTGGAGATCAGCTGGAGAGATGCAGGTTTGTGCCACGGTTCCTGGGAGACTGAATGGAAGCAGCTCAGAAGCTGCTCTCTGAACTGTCAGAGATCTTCTGTGTGAGATGCCAGAAAAGGCTTGCCCACCCTCTCATCTGGGCTTGGATCCATCAGATTCAATTATTATTTCTTCTCCTTTCGCTGCAGGAACAGCTTCTGAGAGATAGTTGTTGGATACAATGATATCCAGTGAGGGTAATAATACAAATTTGTATCCCTGGAGCTTGAGAAGTTGTCACCCCATTCCCCCAAATATGACAGAGACATCATGTTCGGATATGAAAGTCACCACATAGGTGGTTGGGCCGAGACTACAGAATCGTGGCCATTTGTTTTGGATTGGATGCAGGCGGAACCTGGACATGCGGTAAGCCAGTCTCTTTGTCCCCATTGGAGATAGAAACAGATGTAGATCTTTGGGTCCTGGGCATCTCCTGCAAGGCTGGTGTTGGCTCAAGATTGCAGATGGGAGTGTTCTGCTGGGGAGCCAGTTTACACTTTTCCTTTGTCTTGCCTTTAGTTTTCTTATCTGGATGCTCAGAAGAGGCATGATGAGCCTGAGGGGAGTGCAATCAAGACTGGATCTGCAGAGGCAGGGATCTGGGAGGTGGAGCTGAATGCATCTATTCTGAAGATGCAGAATTGGGAGCTTTCTCTTGGGCTGACTTGGATGAGGCCTCCAAGGCTTTAAGAGCTCCTCCCACAACGCCGCCTTAATTTTCTACGCCCCACTCCCACAAGCTTTAGGGTGAAGCATCAGCAGGCCTTACTTGTTGAGACACTATGCTCTTCACCCAAATAGGTCTAACATAACTAAGGTCATGTTCATCAGCAAAAGAGAAACTGGGGGTAGGGGGGCACAGCTATGCAAGCTATGAGGGTCGGGTCCCTGGGTGGGAATGAGCTTCTGACTCTGGTGCATAGCGCCCCCTTGAGGCGTTTAGCTGTAAAGATATCCAACCGCAGGCCTGCTCAAGCATAGTCCACACGTGGACTCTGAAGGGTGGATGATGAACGGATGACGTTTTTGTGCCACAGTTAAGTAGGCCAAGAGGCTTTTTTGGTGATATGAGTCTGGCTCGTAAGACAGTCCCTAGCCTCCTGGGTAGCCTGCCTTTTAGGAGGAATTAAGGCTGAAGAGGTGGAGGGCGCCCAAAGAACCATGTGTCCGAAGCCAGCCCCTGGAGGCTACTGATGATTCAGAGGAGGAAGAGGAACCACAGTACAGCATCAGCAGGGAGGCCTTGAGCAGAAGGGAGCCTCTGATCAATGAAGGCCAAAGCAGAGGCAGGACCTAAGATGCCAAAAGAGGAATGCCTGGCTGGCTGAAAGACATATCTGATTCTTCACAGGTTGAAGACTAAAAGAACTGCATACCCTGTGTGAGTCTTCACAGGAGCTCTCCTTATCCCCTGGCCCATGTAAGGCTGAGGCACAGAGTGCTCAGCCTGGCCGCAACAAGTGGAATTGTTGCTTTGCCTCCATCCATGCACCTAGGTTCCTGTCCAGCCTGATCTCTTGACTGTGCCTGGATCCGGACTGACCTTGACTCTTTGCCAACGGCCTCGACCTCTTGGACTGTCCCTGACTATTCTGTATTGCTGCCTGCCTTCGGACTTCTGGACCGTGTACTGACCCACCTCTGACAGGCTTCTCGGACTCTGGTAACAGACTGCTTGTGTTGTTTATGCTTCCAGCAAGCTGGCTATGACTTGTTCAAATTCTCACAGTGCTCCTGCCTTCCTGCCAGGTCTGATAACTACATGCTGCCAGCTCCAAGGTCAACACTATTGAATACAGACAGCCTGGACTTCCAGGCCAGCCAGGGACAGGCCATCCCACCATGTATGTCTCTGCCCTGAGACTGCTCTCTTCCAATCATCATCTCATTATTAAAGAAGTTGGTCAGCCACTCCTGAAAAACCCAGCAGGGCAACAAAGGTAGCCCCACCTCCTCCTGAGGGAAAGAGGATTGACCTACAAAACTCACTACCTGTGAGCAGTTTGTGTTTTGTGGTTCAGGGGAAGGCAGCCAATGCAGGCTGATGGCAGCTGAGGGGCCTGGGGAAGCAGGACTGACTACACACTCACCACTTCTTGATCAGCTTGTGTTGCAGACGAAAGCTGCTGGCAGCTGCTGCAAGAAGGTGGAGGGATTTCGGTGCCAAGCATCTCCTCGCAGCCAGCTGAACTGCTTTCGATTTCAGCTTGATGCAAAAGCAGATGACATAGCCACATGGTTTAGTGGCAACTAGTCACTCCTCTGAGCAGAAGAGAGGGGGAGGTGGGAGGACAAGCAAGGAGCTTTTTCTTAAGAAGTGAACAGTGGATCCTGAACACTCATACCTTTGCAACAAATTTTGATAGTCTTTAAGGTGCGACTGCTCTCCTGCACTTTTCTGAGGAAAGAAACTATGACCTAGAAAGGAACTCTGCAACAGAAAGGCTAAAATGCAACTGGAGCCTCTCCAAGCCTGCACATGTGAAGGAGGGAGAAGAAGAACTGAAGAAGGAGGTACCCTTTTCCTCAGGGGAGGGAAGAAAATGACTTAATATCCTGCCTCCTTGGATTGTGGAAAAAAGAATACTCAAAGTCAAGATGTCCTACTCTCCTCAACTGAGAACAGGTGTGGTGACTACAAGCTTAGGAGACTGATTTGTGATCAGATTCACCCAGCTAGCAACCCCCCCCCCCCCAAACAGTCATTTGCTGGGAAAATTAGCTAACAAATAGGTAACAAAAATATGGAATAAAACAAACTTTCCCCAAGTTTTTTAACTGCATATGGCAACTAATGAAAAAAGGAAGGTTAGACTCTCATCCATCCATCCATAATAACATATATAAAACGTGACCAGATTGTAGGAGGAGTTCTGTGTCTGCCTCAATGTCTACCTGATTGGCTGTCCATCCAACAAATGGCAAATCAGGTAGGCTGTGCCACCACTGACTGCCTCCCCTCCAATTTCTTCCACCAGGAAAGAGGCAACCCACTCTATTCACCTGCATCCAAGGTAAACCAGCCAGCGGACGGGAGCTGGGAGAGGGGAAGGGAGGGAAGGGCTGGGATGTTGGTCGGCCACAGCTTTGGCACTGCCTGGGGTGGGGGGAAGCCCCAGAAATGCCGTACCGTGACACACACCTCCCAGCCGCCTGGCCACCCCCCCCCCCCATAGGCTGAGCCCAACTCCAAGCCATGCACTTTGAGTCAGGGCGGGACAGGGAGCATTCCCCGCAGCTTCCTGGTCTTGTGCAGGGCCAGCGGCAGCAGAGGCCTCCCTTATGCCTGCCCACCCGCATCCCTCTGAGCTGAGGGGCAGCATTGGGGATGCAGCCACTTCCTAGCCATGCAAGGATACATGGGCTGCCGTCGCTTCCCTAGATCACAACCATTCCACCATACGCAACAAAATCCACCCTTGCTACCGTGTGCAGTGACACACAGCCTATCACCTAACTAACCCCAACAACTTCAATGTAACGGGCTTTGCCCCTACTACCTGATAAAGTACAAGTAGTAGTTATGTGAACATGGTGTTTTAACCAATTATTTCTGAGTTTTGGTAAGGTATCACTATGTAAAATACTCAACCAAGAAATATCATTTTATTGCAGTATTTCTATTCTGTTTTTCTCCCTACAAGCTTACAATATTATTTCCCCCATCTCCACTCTCACAACAGTAACCTTCTGTGACAGGTTAAACCTAAAGTGGCCCAGGGCCACCAAGGGACCATCTATAGCAGGGTGATGACCTGAACCCAGATTCCCATAGAATCACCCACTATACAACACTGGCTCTCACACTGCGGAAATAAAGGGTTATAAGTATTCTGCCCTATAGGTGAATGGCAGTCAACTGCTTACTTAACTGTGTCAAGACAGTGTTAATTATTCCATGGCTTTCCTTGTGCAGGTGGCAGTCTAGATTTTTAATTCTAAGGAACCAATTACATTGAAATTTTACCCTGACAGCAAAGGCAAATATGAGGGTTCCTTGCTCTCCAGCTCTTCAGGAACCCATACATTATTTATAGATTTACATTTTTTAAATAAACAGCTGTGCAGCCTGTTTCTGATGTTCTAGAACAGGCTTTCTCAACCAGAGTTACATGAAACCCTGGGGTTTCTTGATGGTCCTGGGTTTCTTGAATGAGTGGGAGTTAATCATTGGACTATATATATTTTTAAATATGTTAAAACATTTATTGTGATATGTCAACATGCCCTACTCTTTCCAAAATGGCCAATGATGGGTGGGAAAGGGGGTGGGAAAGGGAGAGCCCCCAGGTGGGTGAGTACACAGCTATGCTTCCCAGCCGTATTTTGCACGATCACACCACTTCTGGGGTTTCTCGAAGTCTGAAGAATGTTCCAGGGGTTTCTTAACGGTAAAAAAGTCGAGAAAGGCTGTTCTAGAATAAAAGGCAAAGAAAACTGTTCATTCTTTTCTATTTTGTTCATGGCTAGCAACATGAAAATAATATATTACAATAGTACAGAACATGGCGGTATCCCCCCCCCCTTACCACTTAGAGAGAACAATGACATAACTACTTGACCAATAAATATATCCCTGACAAGACTATCAATCTTCATGCTCCTTTGGTCTATTTTCCATAACTTTTCTTCTTTATAAAACAAAGCATTTTTTACAGAAGAAAAAAGAGACGGCTATCATAATACCTTGCAAAGCCAACTCCACGACTCGTTCCATTGGAATCCCGAAGTATTCTTGTAGAGATAACCTGCCCAAAAGGTTTCAGCATATTCTCAAGCTCTTGCTCATCCATTGAAAGCGGCAAATTGGAGATATATAAATTAGTTGGGTCCTGTTCCTGTTGCTGAAAAGCAATTAGAATTTTGTTGTTTAGTTTTCTGAGGTTTGGATGGGTGAGGAACACCCAAATGGGATGTTTTAAACATAAAATAGCAACCATAATCCTCCCAAGGTTGACTTTTACTCTGCTACCGAATAAAAGGACCTCCAGCTACTCAGCAGCCAATAAACCTTTCAATCCGAAGCATCCAACAACTGCCTCTTATATTGCACTGCGACATCAATAGATCTCCTCTAGAATAATAGTTGTGGTCGAATGTATGATTGCCTCTATTCACTGTTACCGGCATTCACAACATGAGGCCCTTCTTTCCTGACAATGTACGCCATTATTGTATTTACAATTATGTTCAAAGGAAAAACCCAAGCACCATGGAGAAAACCAAGAGAAAGGATTTCTTCCACAATGTTACAGTTATAGGTGGAAAGTATTAGTGTTCAGGTTTGGTTATTTTTGATTTTAAATAAAGATTATCCAAGCAGTTGCTTAGGGGCCAAGTTGCGTTAATATTTGAGGAAGGATATCGCTATGGCTTCCATCTTAATTTTTAAATGGAGAAGGGGTTTGGGAAAGCACCCCATGTATGCGCATGGTATAAAGACCCAAATTTATTTCAACTGAGGAAGAGAGCAAAGTGTGGGGATGAACACAGGGAAGTGAGATGCATTTCTGTGTGCAGTCTCTTCCTTTTCCTAAATGTGGTTTGGTTATTTCCAAATTGGGCCTTTCATTCAAGATGTCAATAGTCAGTTGTAACAGGCAGTTGTCCATGAGCCTGTCTAATTTAGCAATGTCACTTTAACTCATGCATTTGTGCTTTCCAAATTAAAACACCACTATGCACAGTACCAGATCTGTGTACGAATTACCTCAATCTTAGCATCCTCGTCACTGCTTTGGAAATGCTCTCTGGTTAATGATCTTAAAGCCTACAGATCACAGACTATGAAGCAGGCCTGTAAAAAACACTGACTCTATACAAACACGATACCCTGTAACACAAGCTTCCGATTTTTATAGAACAAATTCACACATTTTTATTGTACAAAAGGAGAAAAATACAAAAAAGGGCTTAAACAATCCACAAACATAAGCATGCTTAGCACACCAGATTGTCCATTTGTATGAAATAAATTTAATATCAGAATAAAGCTTTCTGTCTAATATTCCAGTTGGCATTATTCAACAGGAAGCATGATGCCAATGCCTGAATTTACTTGCTTGAGTCTATTGTTGTTTTCCAAAGTTGCTTAAAGTTATTTTAGCTTATTGACATAGTGTTCCTGATTTGTCTGTTTTCAGGTATCTACTGGAGGTAAGAGTTTCCAGGACACTGACTATATTTTGTTCATGATCACCAGAAACTTCTAAAGGCCATTTAAAATATACTTATTTTAGCATGAACACTGTAATAGATAACATGCCAAAAAGGAATCTATAAAACACAGCACCTGCTTTGGAAAGTTTAGCCATTAACAGTGCATAAACAATACACATCCATTACTCTAATCAGGATAGGTCTTGATTTGGACAGGCCAGGCTCGCTAGACCTTGGAAGCTAAGCAGGGTTAATATTTGGATGGGAGACCTCGAAGGAATGTTGCTGTTGTTAGGTGCGAAGTCGGGTCCGACCCATCGCAATCCCATGGACAATGATCCTCCAGGCCTTCCTGTCCTCTACCATTCCCCGGAGTCTATTTAAGTTTGCACCCACTGCTTCATTGACTCCATCCAGCAACCTCATTCTCTGTCGTCCCCTTCTTCTTTTGCCCTCGATCGCTCCCAGCATTAGGCTCTTCTCCAGGGAGTCCTTCCTTCTCATGAGGTGGCCAAAGTATTTGAGTTTCACTTTCAGGATCTGGCCTTCTAAAGAGCAGTCAGGGCTGATCTCCTCTAGGACTGACCGGTTTGTTCGCCTTGCAGTCCAAGGGACACGCAAGAGTCTTCTCCAGCACCAGAGTTCAAAAGCCTCAATTCTTTGACGCTCGGCCTTCCTTGTGGTCCAACTTTCACAGCCATACATTGCAACTGGGAATAGGTCATAACCGAGGCAGGAAAATGGCAAACCAACTCTGAACATCTCTTGCCTTGAAAACCTTATGGAATTACCATAAGTCTACTGTGACTTGACAGCAGTTTTCATCATCACATCAGTTATCCCCTCTCTTAGAGGGGATGAGACCTCCTTTGCTTATCATAATGGGTTTAAAATTTTGATTATCATAATTTGATTATCATAATAGGTTTAAAATTTTATGGCACCTAAAAACATCTAGGCACCATGGATATGACATCTGTGAACTTCCAAACCAAGCTCCTAAGTTACAAATAATTTTGGATTTTTTAATTGATTATGGATCCTAGCAACTCTACCAAATTTTAAACAATGAATTAGGTAGCAGTCCTAAGCAGGTCTATTTTGGTCCTTGGGGGTTACTTCCAGGAAAGGGATCTGAGGACCGCCATCAAAATGTACCTAGGAGTTTCACACTTAAAGAAAACATGTGAGAAAAGACATTCTGCTCTAATACTCTGTCTAACTGGATATCTTATTATGATATGACCCAAAACATTCACCCTATAACTCTTGACTTTTATTGTTTGCCAGTGGTGGATTACAAGACTACCTTACTACTTACAAAAAGTATCAGTTCAAATGGCAAGCTATATTTCCACACCCCTGTTTCTGTAATAGAAGACCTATCCCCAGCACTGAAGTGATTACCATTTGCAGTTGTGTGGTCCCCTATATCTATTTAAGACAAAACCAATCTGTAGTAATCATTTCTTTCCCATTCCAGTAGTCATGTTATTTTGCAGGCATGCTGTTTATCTAAACTTCCATCGTCCCACAGGGAAGTAGGACTTTCCAATGCCTGGTATCCTCTTCACCATTCATTCATTCATTCATTCATTCATTCATTCATTCATACATTCATACATTCATACATTCATACATACATACATACATACATTCATACATACATACATACATACATACATACACTGCCCTTCCCGAAGGTTCAGGGCAGTTTACATGAAACAAGAAACGATACAGGTAACTCCATTTGAACTACTAATGGGGTGATAATGAGAGCCAGTTTGGTGTAGTGGTTAGGAGTGCAGATTTCTAATCTGGCGAGCCGGGTTTGATTCTGTACTGCCCCACGTGCAGCCAGCTGGGTTACCTTGAGCTTTCCACAGCGCTGATAAAGCTGTTCGGACCGAGCAGTGATATCAGGGCTCTCTCAGCCTCACCTACCTCACAGGGTGTCTGTTGTGGGGAGAGGAAAGGGAAGGCAATTGTAAGCCACTTTGAGACTCCTTCAGGTAGAGAAAAAGCGCCATATAAAAACCAACTCTTCTTCTTCATAACAATAACATTTTCTCTGGAAGACACTCAGGCTACTATATTACAGTCCCATCCAAAGCAGATTCTTATTCTTCTGAGTGCACTGATTTCACTGAATCTGGAAGGTTTAGCCCCCATTAGTTCTCGAAGGGGTCACCATCAAGGCAGCCTAGGGTAGGCAGTGGGGCAAACAACCTCTGGCCTTGGAAATCCTACAGGATTGCCGTAAGTCAGTTCTGACTTGACAGCAAAGCAAAGAAAAAAGCCCACCGACTTCATTGGATTTAGGAGGATTAAGCCTGTTGAGGATGGTACTGTTATACCGTTTCTCTTTCTCAGGGAAGAGATAAAAACGGTTCAGTTTTTAATGTCATATGAGGCTGAGAACATGAATTCATACATGCGAAATGCATATAGTTCAGGAGTTACTATAGACACCTTTATGAAGTGTAAGGTCAGAGTGCCCTTTTCATACCTTGGGTCAACCAAAGAAAATCCAATTAGGAAAGACACAAGAGGAAATATTTGAGAGAATATAACAAAACCCAAGTATGGGTTATTCAGCTACTCGGGCTGTGTACTATTTGCTTCAGTAATATGAGTGTAGCATGTGTTCTTTAGTAAACAAACAGAACCCCTGGCACATTATAGCACTCACGTCTTGCAGGAAGTTATCTAGCACATTGGGCTTCTGCCATTACAAAGTTAACTTAGAACAAAACGCTCACTTTCAATGTTACAATCTGCTCTCTTATTTGTTCTCAAGAACAACAAAATCAAGCTAATTATCTCCTAGAAGTATCCCTATTATTCTCCCGGGCACTAAAGGAATTAAATACCTTCAAATCTTTATCATTTATATGAAAAAGAAACCAACAGGTATAGGCAATCACGTTGACGTCGAAAAAACTGGAGACTGGGAGTCCTACATGATAGAAAAATCTCAGTCATCATCTGAAACTAATTAACAAAAATTCCCTGTGTGGGGAACTGTTCCTAACATGCAAGGGGGGAAAACTGCTTGGCAGCAGGATGAGACATCTGTTTTCTCTTGTTCTGCAAAGGATCACGGCAAACAGACAGCGATTCAGAAACACGTGACTGGAGATGACAGGACAGAATATCTTCTATCAGAAAGAATTCAATCCTGAATGTATACTCGTTCATGTATATTCATATAGACTACTGAAAAACCCATACCTGAAGTCTAAATGTGTAAATCTAGCAACATCAGTCAATTAAATGCACTGAAGTAGACATATGTGTATTGCAAAATATAGTTTTTTGGTCTGGTAGTTTTGGACCATGACTTTTTGCCATTAACTGATGTTTTGTTGGCATCTTCAGCACTTTGTACCACTTGGTTGCTAACTGTTATGGTGGTGAGGCTCTGAACATAATGACTTACCCTATTCTTCCTTCCATTTAAGCTTTAGTCATCCACATGCAGACACAATAATCTCGCAAATCATGATAAGGTCATTGTTTTCTGCAGCCAAATGTTTTATTGCTTTAATTGCATTTAAAATTATATTTTAGATTTCGCTTTTAGCATGAACCGAGTCCTCACTGGTGGTTAGAAGCAGCAGGATAGAAATTACATGCCAGCATGCTTCAAAATTGTCTTTTGTAATGATTTTCAGAAAATAAGCTAATTTTTAGTGAACAACAAATCAGGCGTGGCAATACCATGAAATTCAAACCTTGCGTATCAGGAGACATGATCAGAAAGAAAATGTCACCGCCACCCACAATGGAAGATACAGCCATATTCAAACAAGGAATTGTAGGGGGGGGGCACCACCATAAGATTTGCTTGTTGGGCTGTTTCAGTGTCCCCTGGTATCTTATTCCCCCCCCCCCCAAGGCTGCTACAAAAGATGTTCATGTACTATAACACTATTTTCCCTCTGACCCTGGTGTGACAGACAACATTCATGGTCAAACAATGCTGGAAGCAGTTTTCTTTGCAACTGGAGTTTTGACCACATTGAGGGGATTACGATCAATTGGTTCCTTTGCTGTCAAAAGTAAATCCAGTACTACAAAAATCTTAACCACAATACGTCCCTGAATTCAAACTTCCTATGGAATTCTTACCACTGCTGATGGAAAGCGCCTTTTAAAAAAGACAAATGGTGTACCATTCATACCATTCTTAGGTCGTTGTATGTACACAAAAGACAGCCTTTGCTTCGTGATTATAGTGGCATTTGAGCAAGAAAAGAAGCATGGCTGAAAGAAGCCTTTATGTAGTGGCAGATCATGTTACAAGAACATAGTTGAGCAAATTTGAAACAAGAGTTTCTTTTCAGTTCCTTAGAATGGAGACATTTCTAAGTGCCTTTGGGACAAGAAGACGACCCTTTGTACGAAGACGTAATTCAGAGCTTTGTTAAGGAAACAATATGGTGAAGTGTAGGAGGCTTTAGCTCCGTTCCATTAACTTTATTTGAAGGGACCACAACGAGCTAGTCATGAAAAATTAAACAAATCATTTCTAGAAGTATCCTTAATTACCAATTAGCTACTTTATGTGCACACCAATTAATACTGAACTCTGTGTGTGTAGACTCCATTTGTACATTATGTTAATATGGATGTGAGGCGGGCTGGGGCAGACACTAGGTCTAGAGGTACATATTGATGGTGCAGATGCTCGTACAACAGGAAGCTAAAGCACAGACTACTTACCAGGGTAAGTGCTCTGTGCTAGACAATGGGCCTTCTACTCACATTTTACAAAGATCGTGTTTTACCCCACATAAAGATGAGTCTATCAGAAAAAAGGAAGCACTTAAGAATGGAAAGTAAAGACACAACATTCAAGCTGCCATAAGAAAGTCCACTGGTAAATCTGAGAGCCCTGAGAAACAAAGAGCAACCTTCTACCATACGTAGTATATTTAGAAATATTCCTGCTCAAGGTGAGCAAAGAGGAAAAAAAGTGTGCATTTCCAAGTTAAAAATGCCCCCCCCCCAAAAAAATCTGAAGAGAGAATACTGATGTTTCTTCATATTCTTTATCGCGAAACCATATTTCTATAAACTACATTAAAATTCTTATTTTGGCCTCCATAAGTACTTGTGTTTCAGTTAATAATACTGTGACGGACTACACTTCAAAAACTCATGTAATGGACCATGAAGGGTTAATGAGCTAGAGAGCCTTGAATGACAGGCAACTCAAATGAATTTGATTGGTTAGCAACAGTTGAGCAGAAAGACTTGGAACAGAAAAGAACTCAGTTGAGTTTAACTCTGACTGTGGTTAGTTTAACTCTGACTGAAAACCGTTTCATATTAATTGAGACCTGAGAAGGTTGGGAAGGAGGGGTGGGCGGGTCAGTGAAGACCCTCATTCAGGCCAGGAAAAGGGATAGATCATTTAGTTAGAGAAGGGATTCCCTGCCCAATTGAAAGGCAGACAGCTCTAAAAAGTGAAGTGATCCCTGGTGTGTTCAGGGAAGGAATTTGGAGACTGGTAGTATATTCTTGCCATCTGAAACTTGAAGAGTCAGTTAAACTCAAGAAAGGGAACTGAAGTGTTTAGGAAACCTAAGCGTCTTATCTCTAAGGCTCCAAAACTTTGTGATAAGCTTAAGAACTCTCACTTGCTGGAACCATATGAATATGAAATTACCTCAAGAGTTCATTATTGATTTACCTGAGACATATTATTCATGATTTCATATGACCTTTTCTCCCCTCTACATTGAATAAAATATTTTGTTTATTTTTGAACTTTAAAAACCCTCTTGTGTGCCATTTTTATAAGTTAGGGGGGTGATCTAGCCTCTTCCCTCAAATTCCTGGGCTGATCTAGCGTCAAATTATAATAAAGTGACAGACTGGGGCAGCCATATATATCTTCAGAAGATAAAGGAGCTGCTCAGGCAGAAAGAAAGAAAAAACAGGGGAAATTCAGTGCCTACATGAGGGACTGGGGCTAGGTTCTCATAAATGCACACTAACCACTGCACTAAGGTTGTCCAATTTACTAAATCACTTGCCTAAAAATCTTATTGACATCTGCTTACCTGCTTATGTTCATTTACACAGTGAAGCTTTTTGTGGTTTTACCAAAACATCATTTTTAAAACAACTACTCATTTTTCCTGTGGTCAATCAGAAAGCCCGGTGGGCAAAAGTCCAACTTGGCATTGACAACTTTCTAAAAATCCTTGGTAGGCACCAGAAAAGCTGTCAGCAGGCGCCATGTTGGGGATCCCATATGAGAGAAGCCCATACTGTGAGTCATCCTCTTAAAACTTGTGGAAGGTGCTGCAACATGTCATATTTAAATCTGGTCTAAGGCTTCTGTGCTACTCCAGCAAAACAGGACAGTACGGCAGTGCTGTGATTCTTATGCCAAGACGTTGTACATTCAGAGGTATACAACCATCTAGCATATGATGGTAGGGGCTCATGGGAATTGTAGTCCATAGAGATCTGGAGAGCCACAGTTTGGCCACCCGGATCTAATGTATGTGTACACACACACACACAGAGAGAGAGAGAGAGTTTGAAAAGGTATTAGTGGAGCGATGGTATACCATTAGAATGAGCCACTGTCTTATTCTCACCTATGTCTACTGATATAGCTATAGTCTTCAGATAGGCAGACACTACTGAATGTTTCTCTAGACAATAAAAATGAGCTCCTCACATACCAAACGTGGTTTTCTCTGCATGCCACAAACAGCTTAAATTGAGTCAGCTATTTCTCTGTGTGAAGTTAATAAGGTTCCCTTTCTTCCTCCTTTTCTGTCTGCTGATAGGAATGTGGCAACCATGTCTAAATGACCAGAGTACACTTTATCTATATCTCTGACTATAAACGGTAGCGATAATACAAACTTCACATACTTTACTCATATATCTCTGCTACGACATCTAGGTTTTTAAAAGAATTCAGAATTACCTTTAAAATATTTATATCCTGCACTAACCTGTAATACCACTGGGAAAGCTTCCAAACAATGATAATTAAAAAGAGATTCTGAAGTACATATAAAGGACTATAAGGTCAACAATAAAATAATAATAGCTTAACAGATATAATATTAAAAAACAACAATTGTGCCTCTATCCAGTTGGAAAAATTAAATGACGCCTGCTCCTGGGGAGGAAAGCTATGGCAAATCTAGACAGCATGCTAAAAAGCAGAGACATCACCCTGCCAACAAAAGTGCGTTTAGTCAAGGCTATGGTATTCCCAGTTGTAATGTATGGCTGCGAAAGTTGGACCATAAGGAAGGCCGAGCATCAAAGAATTGAGGCTTTTGAACTCTGGTGCTAGAGAAGACTCTTGCGAGTCCCTTGGACTGCAAGGCGAACAAACCGGTCAGTCCTAGAGGAGATCAGCCCTGACTACTCCTTAGAAGGCCAGATCCTGAAGATGAAACTCAAATACTTTGGCCACCTCATGAGAAGGAAGGACTCCCTGGAGAAAAGCCTAATGCTGGGAGCAACTGAGGGCAAAAGAAGAAGGGGAGTACAGAGAATGAGGTGGCTGGATGGAGTCACTGAAGCAGTAGGTGCAAACTTAAATGGACTCCGGGGAATGGTAGAGGACAGGAAGGCCTGGAGGATCATTGTCCATGGGGTCGCGATGGGTCGGACACGACTTCGCACCTAACAACAACAACCAGCTGGAGAGATTTAAAGAATAAACAGTTCAGTAACCAGCAGGCTGAGCTGAACAACTCACTAGGTACCTATTACTCAACAGAGTGTAGTGCCAGACACAACATGGTGCAAGGGTGCATGTGTGTGTCCAAAAGAAACAAATGTCCAGTGGACAAGACTTAACACATCTTCTATACACAATACATATTATTAGACTGCAGATACCTGGACATTTTTAATTATCTAAACAGGTGTTCTATACTTTGACCTTATAGAGTTGGGATGACTAAGCCTAACTAGGAAATGTGCACATTTGTAGCTGAATCCAGAGACAATGATAGTAAAAATGTAAACATGCCTCAGAGCACTTTTTAGCCCTGTGAGAGGGACAAAAAGCACTCCCCCATTCATATAATTCAGAATACTCTTTCTGAGAGGAGATCTCTCTGAGTTTGGGGGCATTCCCACAATTTTTACAGTACACAAAGTCTTGGTCTTAATACCAAAACTCAACAGCTTTTGTATCATCCATGCTTCCTACTGTCAAACCATACATTAAATGACACCACCTCCCATGAATACAGAATAACTACACATTGGGAAAGGGTCTACTGAAAGCATGTGTGTGTGCACGTGATAAAATGTGTATTGAGTCGCTAACACATGGTCTTCATTTTGCTGTCCTGGAACTCATCCAAGGACATTTCAGTTTATTAGTTCCATGGTTTCTCACTTCAGAACCTGGAAAAACAGTCTCAGTTGAAGAAAAGAAATTCATTCATGCCTACAAAACTCTCACTGATAAACAGCAATGATACTAGAAAGAGTGCTAGCTTTGGTTCCCATATTATTCAAACTTGTTATTGAAAGCTTAGCAGGATAAATTTTAGGAATGACTGCAAACTTCCTGCACATAGAGATGCATATCTTGTCAACAAGGGATTGAACTAAAACAATTATTTTAAGAAACTACTAAGAGGTCATCTAAGGCAATAATTAGAAAATTCTTTGCATTACACCACTCTTTCCGCATCGTTCAGACACTGTACAATTAAAAGTGGAGTCTCAAGTAACTTTGCTACTGCCTGGCTTGGACACTGGAAAGATTTACACTTTTCATTTTCTATCTGCTTGCGTACATATCATAGATACAAACAGGCAAAGTAATGCTGGAAACCCTTGGAAAGAATCAAGCAGAAGCATTGCCCCCCCCCCCACCCATAGTTCTATCTGGCAGGGAATTTCTGTTTAATGGAGTACAGACTATCAAATGGATGTTCTTTAAGGTGGCCTTTCTACCACTTTATATGCATTTCTCGGTAAAAGAGACGAATCCACAACATTCCTTCAAACGCAAGGATTCTACATTTGATGTTCCTGTTGTTTCTGAAAACCTCCCTCTCACTAACATCAGCCTTCAAGTCTCTTAGGCTACATTTCCAAACAAACTTATTTTGGAGTAGCGGGCTACCTCCATTTCTTAGCTCTGATGCTCATCTAACTTGTACCAATTATGCTTATAATGTACATGGCCTAAGTTAGCGATCCCCAACCTGTGGGACTAATTGGAGGTGGGCCGCAAAGGAAGCCTTCTCTCTCTCCCCCCCCTCCGGCCCTTCACTTCATCCCCCCCGGCCCTTTACAACACACTTCGGGTGTCATTGTCTCCCATCACTCCCAGATGGGACTATCTCGTTGCAGAGAAACAAGCTCAGGGTTCCCATTGACTTGTCATTGTCATGAGTTAAAATTTACATGGAAATAAAATGTTCCTTATGTTCATTGTTGTGGCGTGTCTGTATCTTATTTTGAAGGGATGTTTAAACATTACCATAGCGATGAGAGAGCGTTAGGGCAGTGGCTGAGAGTAGAGGAGTAAACTACCCCCCCCCCCTCACCGGGCCTCAGTAAAATTGTCAAGCGTTGAGTGGGCCCCGGTGATAAAAAGGTTGGGGACCACTGGACTAAGTTAATGGAACAGTCTCTGAAAAAGGGGAAAGGAGAAGGTAATTTAAAAAGAAAGCTTTGTTGAGGACAATTGCATGTCAGCAAAGCCAACAATTCCGTATTAGCAGTAAAGCAGTTGAGTTTCTGCTTCTGACCACTAAGAGGTTGTCCATCTTTCATGGTCCTTTGAGGACTTGGCGGATCATCGCTGTTCTCATTCAGTTAGTTTGCATTTTTCCAGCAGGCTCCATACGTCAGCTAAGAGTAGCACATTGTCCTTAGGCAAATGTTTCCTGGATGTTCAAGGGTAATACTATGAATCTATGTTAACCAAGTTATTCTTGCCTGTGGTATAATGCAGGGATAGTCAACCTGTGGTCCTCCAGATGTCCATGGACTATAATTCCCATGATGCAAGGCTACATAAAATGAATGAAAGTGTAATAATGCACAGATTCTTCATAAATTGAATGCCAACAATTTAATACTCTATATACAAATCCTGACAGTAATGCTTCACCTATGTTTCATTTTACAATTTTTGAGGCAGTCCTCATATATATGTAACAAGCAACCTTGAATAAACTGTGAAGTATAAATTCATCCGAGCAGATGCAGGTGCTGCATGAAGGACAGGCTCCCAGGTTTGTTTTCCTGTTTCGCCAGAGGCTCCCTCCTGGTTTGCCCACAGGCTTCCTCATGAAACATAGGTGGCAATTATTACTGTCAGTATTCGTATAGAGTATAAAATGGTTGGTGTTGAATTTGAGAAGCACAGGTGCATTACACCTTCATTAATTTTATGTAGCCTTGCATTGTGCTTTATTTTTGTTTGCGTATTGTTCCAACACTGTGCTTGTGTTTAGTGGCTACATTATTTTATTTGGGCATATTCAACTAGACTGCGGAAATTTCAGCTAGCCATTTAAACCTCCAACTTTACAGGTCTGCCTGTCAGTTGTTTGGTTTAATTGGCCAACAGCCATTTAAACCTACCATTTTGCTACCTCCCCTTCCAAATGGAAGGACGTGAGAGAGAGCCTAACAACAGAAGGAGTCAGGTCTGAGTGAGGATGAGATGTCTCCCCTTCCCATGCAGATCTTGGGACAACTTCTGTCACTGCCTTTTGGTGGCCGTGGACCGCTGTGCCGGGGTTAGGGGAAAGGGCGACCCGGGCCCCCGCGCTTGCGTGGACTTGACGCGCGTGCGTGTTTGCTTCCGGCAGGGGTGCAAACATGCATGCGCAAAACTGCTGTGCGTGCACGTTTGCGGTCCTGCCAGATGCAAACGCGCATGTGCAGCAAGTCCGTGCATGCGTGTTTGCGCCACCGGCATGCCGGCAGTCTTCAAGCAAAGGTTAGATACACACTTTTCTTAGATGCTTTGGGCTGATCCTGCGTTGAGCAGGGGGTTGGACTAGATGGCCTGTATGGCCCCTTCCAACTCTATGATTCTAAGTTCCGGACCTGTGACGCGATAGACAGTTGTGTCCCTGACAGGAGGGATAAATGCGCTGCCTGGTCCGATCCTGTCCTGCCCAGCCCAGCCACAGGACCTCCATCTTGGAGGGGCTGAGTCTTAGGCAGCTCTGCTCAAGCCATCCAGTCACGGCTTCCAAACATCTGGCAAATTGTTCCGGGGGGAGATCCGAGTGGCTGTCCATAAGGAGATACTGGGCTGTCCATAAGGAGATCATCAGCATACTGATGGCACACCAGCCCATATTTCCGCACCAGCTGGGCCAGAGGGCACACAAAGATGTTAAAACGAGTGGGAGATCCCTTTAAATGCCTCGGAGCCTGAATATCTTCTGAATCCCAATACTGCTTCTGATTCTGAGTACTCAGGCTTGCCAAGCTCTAAAATAATTATACTGAAATAAAATTTCAAACTCTTGTAATTCATTTTATTGGGAGAAAGGTACTTAACTAATATAACTTGAACTCAATGCAAACCTAACTGAATTGGCAACTCTGAGACTCTTACGGTGTATGCCGCTGCAAAAGGAGTCAGGGGACACAGACTTCTTGTACTAATTGGGGTTTGATTTGCTATCAGTTAATAAGCCCTACTTAGCAAGTGGCATTGTTCAGCCACCGAGATGACAACATGGGGGGAAAGGCCTCTACTTTGGAAGATGGTTAAGAAAAGCAAGTAGCAGTGGAGGGGGGGGGGCATACACAGAACTCTGGATTTATTAGCTAAAACTGGTAAACTATTCAGAGTATTTTGCACAAACTACAGGCTACAAACCATCTATGCAGTGATGTCTAAGTGCTGTAAATGCCGCCAGGCATTTGGTTGAGGTCGACCCAAACCATCGCCTCCAAATGGCCCCCAAGCCCCTCCTCCTCCTACGACTGCTATCAATCTACCTAACCCACTGGGTCCCAGTAGGAGTTGAGCTGAGGCTCTATTACAGTTCCATCATTCTCTAATGTTGTTGTTGTTATCATGTTATAATGTTATTGCTGTTATCACATGTTGTTACCGTATGTTATCTGTATCTTTTTCCTGTTTCCTGTAAATCGCCCCGAGCCTCCAGGGAGGGTGGTATATAAATATAAATAAATAAATAAATAATAACAAAAATAAATAAATGTGGGACTAGATGGCATTCTTGTCTGATCTTCTTAGGTACCTGACAGGGAATCACCTGTGTTTCTCTCAGAGGCCACATTGCTTTTATCTTACCTTTGCCATCTGTGCTTGAACTCCACTGGCCTTCAGAGCAGATACTGCTTTCTGAGCAGCTGCCGGACTGTCAAAGTCTACAAAACCATAACCTGAAATTCAAAACAGTACTTATTGACTGGCAAAACAAGAATAGCTGACATTCATTTCCTACGATATCCCAAAGTTTCACTGATGGTCTACAATATGGACACATTCAATTGTATATATCCTGCAAAAATAGGTTGCGAAAACAATTAATTAATCTAGAGAAGTGAGTAAGTTTAGTTGAGTGGGGGAAGTCAGCTTGGCTTTCCTTCCTTTTAAAGTCAATTCACTCAAATAATCTTAAGAATTTTACTCTACTCACCTATGACGTTCGCATGAATAGTTATAGTTATGGAAAGGATGATAAATGAACCAATTCCCTTCACTTGTTTAAAAAAGGCGTGTACCATCTCTCCAGAGTCTTGCTCAAGACAACTCTCACAATGAAAGATAAACTCATAACAAACAAACATAGCCATTCAAAACCAGCCAATAAAATCCAGAAGCAGAGGCAGGCACACAAAACGTTTAATGTGAAGCAAACCTCACAAACGTGTGGCTCATTCGTTCCTGCTGGAGTCCCTTATTAAAGCTGGTGGTGGAAAGTGCTATCAAATTGTAGCTGACTCATGGTGATCCCATATGGCTTTCAAGGCAAGCGATGCTCAGAGTTGGCTCTGCGTAATAACCCTGGCCTTCCATGGTGATCTCCCATCTAGGGCCAACCCTACTTAGCTTCCAAGATGTGATGAGATCAGACAGCCTAGGGCAGGGGTAGTTAAACTGCGGCCCTCCAGATGTCCACGGACTACAATTCCCATGAAGCCCTGCCAGCGAACGCTGGGAATTGTAGTCCATGGGCATCTGGAGGGCCACAGTTTGACTACCCCTGGCCTAGGGCATCTGAGACAGAACTATTAAAGCTACAAGAATATTTCTGACTGGCCTATCTCATCCTATTGGCTGCAGAGGAGAGGACACGCAGTAATGGGTTTAAACTTCAAGTACAACCATATAGGCTAGATATCAGGAAAAAATTTTTCACAGTCAGAGTAGCTCAGCAGTGGAATAGGCTGCCTAAGGAGGTGGTGAGCTCCCCCTCACTGGCAGTCTTCAAGCAAAGGTTGGATACACACTTTTTTTGGATGCTTTAGGATGCTTTGGGCTGATCCTGCGTTGAGCAGGGGGTTGGACTAGATGGCCTGTAGGGCCCCTTCCAACTCTATGATTCTATGATTCTATCCTTTACTAGGTCCCAAAACTATTTTGCTTTAGCTTGTGTGAAGTCCAACTCAGCAATGCCCATGAAAAACTCCTGTGTGTTTTTAACATTAGAGAACCTGTGACTTCAAAACAGTAATTTATTATATATTCACAAGATTAATATCTCGCCTTTCTGCCCAGTCAGGTTGACCAAGGCGGCTAACAATTAAAACAGAAGAGAAAGATGAAGGGTCATTAAGGGAACACGAGACAAAACAGAAAAGTCTTCACCTGGTGATGGAAGACAGCGGCAGAATGAGACGAGATAAATATCCCTGAAGATGGAGTTCTATATTTCGGCCTCTTAGGACAGTAGACCTTCTTGGCTGTGGTGCCAAAGTCATGGAAATCTGTCCCCAAGGATACTCATCAAGACTTTTTTTTGTCTGTGTTAAGTACCATATTGTTTAAAAGGTGTTTTAATACCTGCTTGGATTTGGTTGTTTAGTACAGCAATGGACATTTTTTCAAGGCATAGTAGCCTACAAAAATTTCCCATTCATTGCCATGAAGGCTGCAGGCCTTTATCCATATTCATATATTCATATAAGATAAATGGAAATTGATCAATCATACGGGTAATGGTTATCCTGATATACAGTATGGCAGTGGTCCCCAACCTTTATTAGGCTGGGGACCGGCAGGGCATCGGGCCGCGCCCGCAGGGCCCGCGGCCACGCCCACGCTTCGGGCCGCGCCCGGCCGCGCCCGCGGGCCGCACCCGCGGATCGGGCCGCGCCCGCGAGCCGCGCCCGGCCGCGCCCGTGGGCCGCACCCGCGGATCGGGCCGCGCCCGCGAGCCGCGCCCGGCCGCGCCCGTGGGCCGTACCCGCGGATCGGGCCGCGCCCGCGAGCCGCGCCCGGCCACGCCCGTTGATCGGGCCGCACCTGCGGGCCGCGCGGGCGCGGCCGGCCCTCCCCGCAGTAAGTAGCTTCCCGGGTTTTTTACTGCGGGGGTTTTTTACTGCGGGGGGGGGGCGGGGAGAGGGAGCCGCGGCCCGGCGCCTTGGCCTTTGCGGCCCGGCGCCGGGCCGCGGCCCGCAGGTTGGGGACCACTGCAGTATGGCATCACCACAACTGGTGATCCACTTATCGAGAGGGGTCTATTTTTGCCAAGGGGCTCTTCTGTATTCCTGACATCATAATTCACCTTAACTAATTGAGCTGTCTGCACAGCTAGATAGTATTCTCACAGTTCAGGTGAACATGTATATATTTTCAAGATCAATACACATGTTGTTTTTAAGATGTCCTTGTTGAAGTTCTGAATTTTGCTCTCCCTTGGTAAGTGTTCTTGAAATGGTTTGTGCAAAGCACCTCGAACAAATAGAAAAGGTGGCACCAAAATGTTTAAAACAAACTAACAGTCGAATTTAATGAGAATCTGGTCATCATCACTTCCACTGCAATGACAAAATGGGCTTGGAAGTAAACAAACACCAAACAAAAATAAATTACTTTGCAACCTGTTTTTTGTCCTTGATTACGGATAGTGGTGAGGGCGCTTTAGCCCTTAGACCGGGGGTCGTCAAACTGCGGCCCTCCAGATGTCCATGGACAAATGCTGGCAGGGGCTCATGGGCATCATTCGCTGGCAGGGGCTCATGAGAACTGTAGTCCATGGACATCTGGAGGGCTGCAGTTTGACTACCCCTGCCTTAGACCATCCTCTCCTCCGTCCAGAAACGTGATCGGGGCTGTGTACCCAAATGCTATTGGCAACCTATCGGCTAGCCTACAATACAGCAATCTTACTTTTCACATTAAAATGAAGTAGAATGTCATGTTGTTCTAGCAAGTGTAACAAACAGTTCCAGGACAGTTTCATAAGAAACTTGAGAACTTTTAGCCTTTTCACTCAAGCATGGAGCATTCAGGAGTGATTGGGCACATTAAAAGGGAAAATAAAATTGAATCCAAATTTGTCGTGATGGTATGCAGATGACACTGTAGCATATAGCATTTATTTATCATATAGCATGCATGAAATACAGCCAGGTAATCCTCAGATTGTCCGGCTGCGAGGCAAGAGATGTTTGGAGGTGGTTTGCCATTGCCTGCCCGCACATTATGACCCTGATATTCCTTAGAGGCCGCTCTTCCAGGTGCTAGAGTTGGGATAACCCTGCTTAGCTTCCAAGATCAGATGGGGCTGGGCTTTCCTGGCCTATCCAGGTCAGGAGAACACAGTAATAAAAGTATGTTGATTAGACAAGGCTTTCTGGTTAAAATTTTTATAACTTGGAACTTGTTGCAAAGCAAGCGATGTCCTTTAAAACAGATGACAAATTTCTTCTGTACTAGAGTGATTCTTCTGAAAGCAACATTTATGTAAAATATCCTTATAGATGGAAAGATGCAAATATTGGCATTCTAATGAACAAGACTAAAAGAATATGG
Source organism: Paroedura picta (assembly GCF_049243985.1). Classification (NCBI taxonomy): domain Eukaryota; kingdom Metazoa; phylum Chordata; class Lepidosauria; order Squamata; family Gekkonidae; genus Paroedura; species Paroedura picta. The sequence goes on along the minus strand of NC_135370.1, from coordinate 43,173,625 downwards.
AGGATAATTAGGGGGAAAGCCCAAAATAGGGATAACACCCAGATTTTAATTTAACAAATTTCTTTCTATAACCACATATACATCCTCTCTTCTGCTAATTAATATATTTAAATATTATGTATAATTCTAACATGACACAGTGGGAAAAAATATAACATTAAAACAACATTGCCTTTAAGATTAAATCTGTCTTTATATGTCTGGGAAACATTCTGGACTTCTTACCACCAACCTTTGAATAAAATATTTGTATTTAATTAATGATGAGCTTTAACTTTCCTTGTTCCTTTGCCCCCCCCCCCTTTTTAAGGGGCTGACTTTACTTAGAAATTCTCCTCCCATTTTGGAAAGAAAGGTTGAAACCCGATATACTACTGTTTGTCATTATGTTTCTACCCACTACTCATTTTGTTGGGAAGTGATCTAATCATAATTAGACTGAATGTTGAAGGTCACTGAACTAAATTAATGTATCCAGCATATCAGAAAGAAGTTTATTATTTTTTCTAACTATAATTATGTCAGGGAAAATGAACCCCTTTCCCCTTGTTCTATTATACTCAAGAAAAGAAAAGAAACAGAACACAAACACAATTAGGGGATTGGAACATGCAATTAAGAACTGATTAACACTAGTCCATTCTAATTAATAAAGCCAATTTACACAATATGTAATCTTTTCAGATACTTAGTGCAGTCAAATGGTCTTTTGTAAAGAGTTCTCTTCTTGGCAGGCAAAGGAAGAAAAAAAAACCATTTTCAAACTCCCTTTTCTTCTTTGAAGTAGAGGCTAAATGCCAGCCACCATCGGGCATGTTAAATTTGACTGAAGTTATCTGAATTTTTGGCACTCAGCTTTAGGGTTGGATACATGCCAACTCTAACAGGGACAAATATTCCACTCTAATTCAAGAACCAATTTTATATTTAAAGAGAAATTAAAATTTAACTTTAAAACTGTATTTGTAAATATTTACTAAAATATTTGAATAGTTAAAGCAATTAACTATGAACATACCTTTGCATTTGTTTGTTGTTTTATCCAAAATAGCTTTCGTCGATACAATTTTCCCATATCTAAAATATTTTTTTAAAAAGAAGAAAGATGTTTATTAAGCAGACCTTAATAACTGACCACCATCTTTCCCAGAACCAAACTCTGGCCCCAACTATAATTCATCTGTTCTTTTTATATTATTATTATTCACATGCAAAACCCACAAAATAGATGTACTAACAGTCTGCAGTCAGCAGCTACTTTTAAAAACTTCCAGGCTCTGCCACAAACAGTAGCTCTAGGCAAGTGGCATGTTGCAAAAATAATTTAAATTTCCCCCCAAAAGATACAGCAACACAGCTGATAATCATAAATAGCATTGCAGGAGAGGGGACAAAAAAAGGGTTAATAGCCCAAATCGTTTTTCTTTATTTCTAGACATCTCATTCCATTAATAAAAATATATAAACCCATGTTGAGAATTCTGAATATTAGCAGTAACAAGATTAATTTAGATTTAAATATTCTTGTATACCCCGCTTTTCTCTCCAGTGTGGAAACAAAATAGTTTACAACACCATCACCCTTTCCTCATTGGAGGCTTCGCGCCAGGCTGCAGGCTGGAGTTTGAGCCGGGGGAGGTTGCCCTGCCTTTTCCTGCTCCCGCATGGGGGAGGGAGCACTTGGTGCAGCGCACCTCGTCCAGCCTGGATTTGTGCTTCTGCACAGGAGCTGAGTAGCAAAGTTCCCAGTGCGGAAACAGTCCCTGACAGGTAAGTCATACTACCTGGCCAAAAGCCACACATCAGGTTTCTATGGCAGGGTTGTGGTCTCAGTATCCCAGATCTCTGTACAAAATTTTTTTCACAACTATGCCATTCCAGCTCTCAATTTACTTCCTCACCTGTTCTAAGATATCATACATTTATTTATCAATATTATACTGGCAATAGTGCCCACTTTTAGTTTTCATGACACTATTATTTTCACACTATACAAAGAATTAAAAAAAACAAGAAGGCAGGTTGTTGATATGGGAAGAGCAGAGTCAGACTACATCCCACACCTAAGAGACAGCCTCTCTCTTCCACTCTTCAGTCTATAATAAAAGAATAAAAGGCTAAGATTCCTGCAAGTATGTATAAATGTATAAATGCCACCAGTATACTCTTCTAGTACACAGGTACTAGAGGAAGAAGCAACTAAACTCCCCTACAGCAATGAAAACAAATAGAAGAGCTGATCATTTGTGAAGCCGTCTCAAAGCAGCTTACAACGGACTTCCCTTCCTCTCCCCACAACAGACACCCTGTGAGGTAGGTGGGGCTGAGAGGGCTCTGAGCGAACTGTGACTGGTCCATGATAACTCGGGGGTTGCATGTGGAGGAGGAGTGGGGAATCAAACCCGGTTCTCCACTTTAGAGGCTGGACACCAACCTGGCTCCTTTTCAGACCCTTCCTGATTATAGAGGCAGCAGCTACTTTGATCTCTAGTCCTTAAAAGTGAAGAGGACCTTTCTTTACTGGCCACCTTGATCTTTTCCCTAGTTGATTATGTAGTTGAGTAGGAGAAGGTAGGTAAGCAGGAGGGAATATTGGAACCATTCTGGAGCACTGTTAGGTCCCTTAAGTCAGTGGTTCCCAACCTTTTTGAGGCTGGGGACCGGCGGGGCAACTGTCCGCCTGCGCACGCCGCGCATGTGCGGCCCCGCCCGCACATTGCGCATGCACGGACAAAATCGTGCATGCGCGAAAGTGCCACGCATGCACAATTTCGGCAGCGCATGCCACATGTGCGCATGAGCGGGCCGGCCGCGCATGCACAATGCGCGGCCCTGATTTCCTCTCCCCCACCTCCCGCGGCCTAGGAAGTTTTTTACTGCGGGGGGGGGCGGGGAGAGGGAGCCGCAGCCCAGTGCCAAGGCCTTCCCAGCCCGGCACCGGGCCGCGGGTTGGGGACCACTGCCTTAAGTCCTTCTCTTTATAAACAATTTTCTAGAAATATGATGATGATGTTATCCGTTAGTCGTGTCCGACCCTCGGTGATTCTATAGGAAAGTTTTCTCCATTTGTCTCTATCATAATGACCACTTCTTTCAGTTGGTTCATGGTCATCCCTGTATCGGCTTTGATCGTGTCGAGCCAGCGGATCCTTTGGCAACCACGTTTCCTTCTGCCGCTGACCATGCCGAGCATTAATGATTTTTCTAACGAGTCTGATCGCGTGATGTGTCCAAAGTGAGCTTTAGCCGTAACATCTTCCCTTCTAATGACATAGTTGGTTTGCTCCTCTCTAAAACTATCTTGTTGGTAACTATACTTATTGAAAGGCAGCTCAAGAAAGAGAAAGCAACTCTACTAGTTCTTCATAGAATCATAGAATCATAGAGTTGGAAGGGGCCATACAGGCCATCTAGTCCAACCCCCTGCTCAACGCAGGATTAGCCCTAAGCATCTTAAAGCATCCAAGAAAAGTGTGTATCTAACCTTTGCTTGGAGACTGCCAGTGAGGGGAGCGCACCACCTCTTCTTAAGGCGGTTTGTTTGTAAGGCTTTTTTCTGAGATGTCTCAGCATACCTAACCTGTTCCAAATGTTCCAAAATGTTTTATGTTAAACCGCCCAGAGGAATATGTAAGGGCAGCATAAAAATCTAAACAAACAAACAAACAAACAAACAAATCACCTGAGGTATCTTTTTAGTAGTGGATAGCAAACGTCCAAATTGCCAACACTTAGCTCACACCTAAATACAGATGCATTCCGGAGTTTGGTTCAGGAAATATATCTGACCAAGTTAGGCCAGCATGTCAGCAATTTGGAGGTTGCCGTTTTGAAGCCAGTAATGGAACAAGATATCCAGTAGTAAGCAGTGTAGGAAACAGGAAGCAGCAGCTGCTTCCCCTGCAAAAAAGGAGGAGGATAGAGTGCTTCAGGCCCTTAAGAGTGGTTGTGTTTCTAGCATTACTCTTACTTCTCATTAGATAGTTATTACCATTAACCTACACAATGCTTTACAGAGTAGCATGGGGTGGAGAGAGAATGTAAGGAGACCCTATATCTAGGATACTAGGATCAGGAACTGCAACTGAAAATAAATTAATGGGCGGGAAGAGGAGAAGGGAGAAGCATAAATGAAAAGAAAGAAATGTACATAAATGCAGTTGCATGTCCTTGTCCTTGATAGAGACACGATACCGTTTATGGAACAAAAGTCCATTCTTCGTAACCGTTTCTCACCCCTGCTGCTGCAAATATCATCCCTTCACTAACAATTAATACGATTATAAGTAGGAACAGCTTTCTTGCTGTTCATGCACATTCTATCAATAGTTCTGCATCCTATACTGGGAGGGGGAAGAGGAAGGGAAGCCTCTTACACAAGGATATTTTTCCTTCCGCCTAATTGATCCACTGCAACAGCAGCACAGACCCTTTCCTGCAATCTGCAACTTCTGCTTTTCAAGCCGGCAACCCTTTCGAGTAACCTCACTCAAAGCATTTTACCTGAAATTAGATCCTTTAATAATTATAGTGGCCTGGAATGCGTTTATCGCACTCAAGAAATACAAGTTGAACCAGTCTGTCTTGATGGGAAAATTTATGAATGGGAAGAGTCCCGATTAATAACCCTGTTCTAGTCCTTTCACAACGAGAGAGCTCATTGCAAGCCAAGAACAATTGGTGTATGCCCAAAATAACCCAGCACAAGTGAAATATCCAGCTGGTAATGCGCTCGATGTGGCCAGAGCATTACTGGTTGTTTTACCAGGTCACATGTTTATTTCACCCTTCTTCAAGGTGACACACATGCTCACAAGAAGAAGAAGAAGAGTTGGTTCTTATATGCTGCTTTTCTCTTCCTGAAGGAGGCTCAAAGCGGCTTACAGTCGCCTTCCCTTTCCTCTCCCCACAACAGACACCCTGTGAAGTGGGTGAGGCTGGGGGAGCCCTGATATCACTGCTCGGTTAGAACAGCTTTATCAGCACCCTGGCAAGCTCAAGGTCACCCAGCTGGCTGCATGTGGGGGAGTGCAGAATCGAACCCAGCATGCCAGATCAGAAGTCTGCACTCCTAACCACTACACCAAACTGGCTCTCCTAACCACTACACCAAACTACAAACTTGTGATGTATGGACAGGGTTCTGCTGTACATGTTCTCACCAACTGAAGTGCTTTGTATTAGAATGTATGGCAGAGCCTTTTCAGTGCAGGCAGCAACATGGTGAAAAATTCCCTCGACAGGGAAATGCATATGGTATCTTCAGTGGAGGGCATCAAGGGTCAGCTAAAGACAATACTGTTCTAGATGGCATTGATCTGTGATTTTAGTGACACATTTTGTCAGCTTTTCAGATTTGCATGTTGCTCAACTGGCCTGAATGGTAACTTCAATTAACTTTCCCTAGCTTCACCGACAGAATTACATGCTATTGTTATGTTTATGTTTTTTTTCTTCTGCTTTATTATGTATGGGTTTTACTAGAGAGTTATTGCATACTGCTGGATTTAAAAAAGAAACATTTTTAGTTGTCTTGGAACTTTGCCAGATAGCGATGTACCAATATTTAAGTAGCATAAAGTCCAGAGAGTTTGATTGCTTAGTAGGGAATTTAACTGGGGCATCAAACCGAACTTTGCGCTACACTTTGTTCTCAATCAGTATAAAATGCAAATAGTTGTAAGGACCAATGAATAAATTCAGGCAGCTGTCACTTCTTCGCAATCACTTGTAAATGCTGAAATGGGAGGGAAACTGCCTTTGAGTCTGCTGAAAATATAATAATTTGGAAGTTTAGAATTCTTCCATGAGCTTTTTCACATGCACAGTAATCAATTTATGTTAGTAGCTATTCTGGCAAGGTGGAAGGGAGAACTTAAATCTCATTCTCTTTCAAGAATGTGAGGGACCATTCACAAACTTAAAGATGTGGAAGGAAAGGTGTGGTTAAGTTATGATAAAAGAGATATATGGCATTGGTTGAAATGAAGCCAAACAGTGACAAAAAAGGAAGGGAGTGAGCTTCAAAGGGCTTTAAGAAGTATGTTGCCTTTAAGAGATACAAAACAACAACAACAATCAAGTAGCTTATTCCGTGTAAATGCATAAATCACAAAGAATCCTGAACAGGGGCTGAACAGAGCACAATGAAAGTGAACCAATGAAAAAGATGATTGTCTGTTTTTTTTTTAATAATTTATTTGCAGTCTTCACCGAAGCCCTGTTTGCTAACAACCGCTTTCAAAATATTTTCCTCAGTGGCAAAGACCCTAGTAGAACCTGGAGTAAATTTCAAACAGTAAAAGCAAATTTCCGAAAGGTGGAGTCACAGAAAATACCTACAAACCATTAGCTGCACTTTTCCAAAATTCTGCTCCCAAGGGGGGCCTGCTTTCAGTATGATAAAAAGTATGGGGTAGTCAAACTGCAGCCCTCCAGATATCCATGGACTACAATTCCCATGAGCCTCTGCCATGGACATCTGGAGGGCCGCAGTTTGGCTACCCCTGACTTAGCAGAAGCACTAGATCTTCCCCTATGCACAGGTGTCATTCTAATACTAGTACCAAATCATGCCTTACTAGCATCAATTCGTCATTATATACATTTCTACAGATGAAAAAGCCACACAATTTAAAAAGAAGCAACAGACTGGCTTGCGACTCTAAAGAACATAATTTTACTCCTAAGTAGCGTGTGCGTGTCCATGTTTAAAGTGCGACCAAGTCCCAGTCCCAGCTGTGACACCAGCAAGAGGCTTCCAAGGCAAGAACGCTATTATGCAAAATCTTTTTCTATCCTGGAAACCAATTCTCTAGTTACACAGTTACTAGTACACTACCACTTTGATTGTTCCACTGTTAGGAACGTGATGATCCTAATATTTTGGCCCCCAGCTATAAAGCTCTTCTTTTTTGTCACTAACACCCTCTATGTTCCTCAGTTAGAAAACTTTTCTCTGTTTTTACTGGATTCATGTGACAAGTAAGTCACTGTCTACCACAGTGTTCTTAAATGGAGATAATGGGGATTGAACCTACAGGCTTTGACATGCCATCCTACCACTGAGCCACAGAGATGGAACTGTTCCAAACCCACTCACCGCTCTGGAAAGAAGATGAAGGCTTTATAAGGCAGGATATTTTATTTTAGAAAAGCCACAATATTCTTTACTGACACGTTTGGCTGCTAAGACTCAGAATTCAGAGTTTTACATAACAGACCTCTAAAACATTTGCCACTGCACCCAGAATCTCCTTTCACTTTGAGCTCCAAATATTTTAGCTTCATACTTCCAGCATCATGGACTGTACCCTTCCAATTTAAGAAACACCCATTCCACTATCTCATGCTTTACAGATGTAATGGTACTTTGTCTCACCAGATTCATCTGGGAATGATGAGCATGATCACATGACATGAGGAGGAAGGCCATGAATGGGACAGCGACAGACAGCTAGGAGAAGATTTTCTAAGTGTCTCTTTGCCCCCTCTCTGGAGTTGCTACCTGCCTTGATCTGGGAAAAATTAGAATTCCAGCATGATACTTCTTCCATTTATTCTGCAGGTATAAGTGCAGAAAAGATACATGCGTTGGGAAAATACCAGTCTCTAGAACGAAAGTCCTACTGAATTGGTCTCTTTTAGAGCAGGGGTAGTCAACCTGTGGTCCTCCAGATGTCCATGGACTGCAATTCCCATGAGCCCCTGCCAGCAAAGGTTGACTCAGCCTTCCATCCTTCCAAGGTCGGTAAAATGAGTACCCAGCTTGCTGGGGGGTAAATGGCAATGACTGGGGAAGGCACTGGCAAACCACCTGGTATTGAGTCTGCCATGAAAATGCTCGAGGCCATCACCCCAAAGGTCAGACATGACCCGGTGCTTGCACAAGGGATACCTTTACCTTTTACCTTTAGTATGCCACAGAGAATTCATACAACTTTTATTAAATTTTCTGGACTTTTGCATATTATCATTTTTAAACTGTTTTAACTACACATAAAATCCCCACATGTGCAATCAGCTAAATAAAAAGATCTACCCATAGATATAATTTCACACAAAACTATCATTCAGAATTACTATCCTTTGCTGTGTTCATGCTATACTATATTGATGTATATGAAACATGCACATTTTTCACACAGAAGGAAAAATGTCTCCAAATTGTAAATTTCTTTCAAAGAGGGCAGGGTAGGAGACAACAACAGCTACCCAACAATTTTGTTTTAGGAAACAAAGGCTGTACAACAGGAAGGGGGGGGGTCAGCTTTAGAAATCAGGAAATGTTTGTTTCCTCTGTTTGTAGAGATTGAGTATCAGTCTGTGCACTTCATGAAGGAAGCCATGCCCCTTGAGTTGCTATTTTTGTTCATGAATAAACTCATTTCAATATGGGAAATATGTTTTGGTATGCAAAGGAGAAAAATAGGTAATTGGCAGAATAATCCTTACACAGTATCTAGGACATTTTGAATCAACACATGAAAATGAATTTCCTAAATGTGCCAATTAGATATCTCAAGATCAGACATAGGAATTAAATGAATTATTATAGGAAAGAAAATTCCTGTGTAAACACTTTCAAACAAACAGAAAAGAATTGCTAGCAATATGCATCATTTTACAAATATATATTTTCAAAACAATTATTTTAGGAATATTTTAGTCTATGAAAATAAAAATTCAATGTATGGATACAATGTCTAATTCTGTTCTTTACACCTAGCAAGTTTTCATTTCCAAATACTGTACTCAGAACTAGAGAGAAATTATTCATTTCTTCTAGCTATAGAAGCACAGCTAAAGAGGCAAAATCCAGGTTAGAAAAACCATGGCATGTGTTCGGGATAATTAACTTCTTAATGATCAGTACTTGCTCGCAAGATAATGAGAGAACCACAGGACTGCAAACAAGTTGTCCAAGGCAATCATAGCAAAATTGACGGCCATGGCAAGATATGGTCAAGGTTTATAATGCTTTCTAACTACTGAAACGAGTGGATTAGTCTAACTTTGAGAGAGTTGCAGGGAAATAACACAACCATCCCGAAACACAACCAAGCCCTTGGAAATGGAAAAGAAGAACCAAGCCATATAAATATATTCCCCAGGAAGAAAAAACTGGGTTGCAAAGAGTGAAAGAGCTGGAAGGGAACCCAAGTGGTCTAACTACCTTACCAGGAAGTGAGATATCTTGGAGTTTCCTGCTTTAAGTTTCAGATCAAGATTGGCCACTGATTAGGGACAAGAAGCACAGCCCCAAATTTCCTAGGCAATACTGGGAGAATTCCTGTGATGTAAGTAGGCAGCTCTGCATGGGAAACTTGGCAAAACCAGGCTATATTCCCTCCTTACCTTCTCCCCCCCTTCAGGCCATGCTGTGAGCAAATAATCTCACTAAGTCATCACCTTTGAGTTTGTTTGGCCTCCCGAGCATGTGGTATGAGTGAAAGAAATATTACCTGAACTCATGGTTGTTTGGGGAAGCCTCAGTCTTGCATTCAGGGGGGAAAGCCCCCCAATGCCCCTCTCTTCCCTAGGAACGGTATAAGAAAATAGTGCTCCTCTTAGCAAGTGGGCATATATTTTAATAATTTGTTTTAGAAGAAGAAGAGTTGGTTCTTATATGCTGCTTTTCCCTACCCAAAGGAGGCTCAAAGCGGCTTACAATCACCTTCCTATTCCTCCCCCCACAACAGACACCCTTGTGAGGTAGGTGAGGCTGAGAGAGCCCTGATATCACTGCCTGGTCAGAACAGTTTTATCAGTGCTGTGGCCAGCCCAAGGTCGCCCAGCTGGTTGCATGTGGGGGGGTGCAGAATCGAACCTGGCATGCCAGATTAGAAGTCCGCACTCCTAACCACTACACCAAACTGGCTCTGTCTGGCTAGGTATCCGCATATTAGCACCAATGGTAATAGGTTACTTAATAGGTTAAGTAAGAGAAAACATTAGTTAATAGCTGTTCAATATCAGTAAAAGAACAATAAAATTTTCTTTAGAATTTAGAAATTTTACCAGTCACCTTGTAATATTGCACAAATCTTTTCTAAAATGATCAAAATAACACTTTTCCATATCTTACAACAGAAGAAATGGATAGAAGGAGACCAATAACCTACCCAGCTGTTAACACATATTCTGCATTAGAAAATTCCACATCAAGACCTTCGGTTCACTATAAAAATTGCAACCAGCATGTTCTGAACAATTTATGACTAAATCTATTGAAATCAACGAATTTAGACTCAAATAACTCTGACTAGGACAGTGCTGCTAATTTCCAATCGAATGCCATCTCCAAAAGCCCAGCCCCCATTTCTAAATGCAGAAGCCATGCTGCATTAGTTCACAGAGGAGTAATGAAACAGTAAAATACATAAATCTTGCTGCAATGGGTGGAGAGATCAAGGATTTTGCTAACAACACAATTCTATGAGTTCAAATGCTGGACAAACTAAAACAAGTCTGAGGAAGAGTGCTTGCACTCGAAAGCTCACGCCTTAAATAAATCTTTGTTGGTCTTAAAGGTGCTACTGGACTCTGGTTTTATTATAAAACAAGTATAGCGTACACTGCAAAGATTCTCAATACATCGAGCTAAGTATAAGTCCGTATGGTGTTGTGATCAGTGGTGGATTAGGATCTGGGAGAGCCAGGTTTCAATCTGTGCTCTGCCATGCAAATTTGCTGGGTGACCTTTGGCCTCTCACACACAATTACCCCATCCTACCTCAGAGGGTTGGTGTCAGGATAAAATGTAGGAGGAGAATTATGTAAACTACTTGAGGTCCCTTGCTGAGGAGAAAGGTAAACAAAGGAAGTAAATAAATAAATTGAGAACCTGATATGCAGGTATCCTGAGTTGGATACTATTCAGATAGAGCTTGGGTGTGTATAATTTCATATTGCAACTGCTTTCTCCTACTTTTATACATTTGCATATTTCAAAGAATAGAAGGCTGGAAGCTGGTGTGGAATGGGGTAGTTTTCCAGTGTTCAGTCTTAGTTGGGTGATCATGCAGCCAAGGACTTCCAGTGAATTTTGGCAGGATACTAAGACAGTGTACAGACTCACACTCAACATACGCACTGTGGATCCTGTGTCAAAAACGTGCCCAAAGCCACACAATCTTACTGCTACATACCAGCTGCCCCCTTCTGTTCATTAAGATAAACCGATAAGAGGTAGGTACTTTAATTATCCCGGTGCTGTGCAAGTTATTTGATTTATTTAAATGTGAATTGACCTTTCAGATAGATGTTCATTATTAGGTTCCAAAGATGACTGTGAAAAAAAAGGGGGGGGGGGAAATCAAAGCATTAGTAGCATGTAATTGTATTTCATAACTGCATCATGCTTTGCAGAATGATTCAGGTTACATATAAAAAGATGCTTACTGGAAATTTATGATAAATGCATTTAAGCCATTCTCCCCCACAAACAATTAGTATAAGCCTATGGATTGTTGCATCTAAGACAGCCAGTTTGGTGTAGTGGTTAAGAGTACGGACTTCTAATCTGGCATGCTGGGTTCGATTCTGCACTCCCCCACATGCAAACAGCTGGGTGACCTTGGGCTCGCCACAGCACTGATAAAGCTGTTCTGACCGGGCAGTGATATCAGGGCTCTCTCAGCCTCATCCACCCCACAGGGTGTCTGTTGTGGGGAGATGAATAGGAAGGCGACTGTAAGCCGCTCTGAGACTCCTTCGGGTAGGGAAAAGCGGCATATAAGAACCAACTCTTCTTCTTCTTCTAATTTATTTTGAAAGTGACCAATTTCCATTGTCATATTTATTTAAAGGATGACTGGGAATTATGGTGAAGTCCCAATGATATTTCCCTTTACACTTTTCAACATACAAAGCTGTCCTATGCCAAGTTAAATCACTGGCCCATCAATAATTCATCCTCCAGGCAGAGAAAGCTCTTTCTCAACTATGGCTTAACATGGGCTACCAATACCATTTTAACCAAAAAGTCCAGGAATGGAGCCCGGGACATTCCCCATACTAATGTGCTCTGTCACTGAGCCATAATTCTTTATGAAGTTATTGTAGCAGTTGCTAATGAATTAAAGCAAGATGGACATGGATTAAAAACGTGCAGATAAAGTAGTCGATATTGTCTGGCATCGAATCCTACTACTGTGAACCAATTTCCCATTGTTGAGTCTTTCCATTACTGAAAACAGTCTACACTGAATCAATATTTTGCTCAACAATGACTAATCTGTGAAAAAAGACCAGGGCCACAGACAGACCTCAGGAATTAATATAGAAATGTAGGTGGAAATGTAATAGACCATCCGTAAACGTATCCATAAAATGAGCCTATTATTATTATCACAAAATATATTTCCAGGCATCCCACATTCCTTCCAGTGTAAAACTCAATGGGGTATAAAGTAACTTCCCAGCAAGGTGATGACCTGCCTACACCTTCAGCAAGGCTGCTGCATAATGCACCTTCAGATTATACATTCTGGGCCTCAAACATTGTGTTGTTAATTTTGCTTTTAGGGCAGTTTTGGAGGATACACGAAAGCAAACGGCTCATGCAGAGACAAGCACTTTTAGTATCTTTTTTATTTCATTTGTAAGACCTAAGCACATGCATCAAGTCTCCTCTACGAAATCAGAGGGACCTAAAAGAGCTCAGCTTTAGCAGGAACATGCCTAATACGATGTTCAGTGTGTCACATGCACCTCAGGAAATCTCACAGCTCTGGCTGTTGCAAAGTGGGAACCACCTGACAACCATAAGCCTCACCTGCCCTGAGATGTATTGGAAAGGCAGGCCAGAAAATTAATTAATTAATTAATTAATTAATTAATTAGGCCTTGCCCTCTATCCCGAAACTCACAACCAGAAGCAGTTTGTCCTAGTAGCATACACAACACACCATTCCAGTGGCCATGCAGTGCTGTACGGTTAGGGGTCCTTCACAATGTGATCATTATGGGGTCTTCATACTTATGTGGCACAAAAAAGGGTAACACAGATGCTCTGCTAGCAAATCAGCATGCACATTGTTCATTAAGCATGCTTGCACACCACAAGCCACATTAAGTATGAAGGGCGCCTTAGATACTGGAGCTTCACACTGGCAGATTTCACCAAGGTTCAGGAAACAGAGAGGATGAATGCAAGAATGATGACCATGCTTTCCTTTGTCCAAACAAAAGCCAGTTTCTAGGTAATCACGCCTGACTCTTTGTGTTTGTAAGTATTGTGTGATTATTTTATGGTTGTATATAATGAGCTATTGATGAACACTGTGTTAGTGCTAGTATGTTTTGTGTGCAACACAAGCATCAGCACCAGTTGTGCTCTGCTAAGGCTCCATGAATCCTTAAATCAAGGAACAGGTACCATGTTAGGGAACAGTGCTCCACCGAACCACAGGGAACCTGCATGAGCCACAAGTAGCCCCCAAGCCACTCCTACCACTGGTTTATGTCATCCCAGCTACTTTTAAATGCCTCACCAGGTAGAAGCAATTCTTCCCTTGGAACACCTTTGAGCATATTGGTTGTTTTATTACTGTTTTAATTGTATGATGCAGCTGAAATGTATGTTGTGAACTGCCCTGAGCCTGCTCAGAGAGGGGCAAGTCTATAAAACCAACAAATAAATTAAACAATATGAAATACCAGCTCATAATCTGGAGAGAACAGGGCAGGCACAGCGCTAGGAAAGTTCAGATGCAAGACCACTCTAGTACAGACACAGGCCCAAGGTCGGTCACTCAAGGCACTTAACCAATCTGTGGCACAAAGCTTGCCAGTAAATGTTACAACTATGTCCTCAACGGCATCAATGTCCAAGTCAGAAAATTTAACTTCTACAAGCACACAAACTGTTGCAAAAGCATACCATCTTAGCACACTGTAAGAGATACAAAACACTGCAGCATCTTTAGGTCTAAGAAATTGTTTTCCAGTATCTACAAGCAACTGCTAGGAGAGCTCACTGGATGATTTGGGTTATTACCAGTAAAGCAAATGACACTTGTCTCTCCATCAAGATCTAGGAAAGCTGTGGACAAGCTTAACTTAGATCTGAAAGAAACTGAATGAGGGCTGGGAAATCTACTTACTTTACCTTACCTTAGATCAAGCTTTCTCAACCAGGGCCTTGGAATGATTTCCTGAAGGGATGGGAGCTAATTACTTTTTAATAGATTTTTTAAACGTTGTTAAACATTTATTGGGTGATATGATCCTATATGGTCAGGCTGACCCACTCAGCCCTCCCAAAATGGCCCATGATGGGCCTTGGAGGGGGTGGGAAGGGAGGGGTGGGCTATGCTTCCCAAACATATTCTGCATGATCGTGCCACTTCTGGGGGTTCTCAAAGCCTGAAGAGTTCAATGGTTTCTAAGCAGTAAAAAAGTAGAGAAAGGCTTGCTTACATACTGCTACACCCTACAGTAAAAGTAGAGAAAGGCTTGCTTACATTTGCCTAACCACACAGGACAGCGTGCTTTCTGCCCATCCGCATCCACATGGATTCTTTCCTCTTCCGTGGCTTGTTATACATATGTTTGACCACCGTTAACACCGAACGATATTGCCCTGGGGGCTAGAGTCCAAGTTTAGGATTTAAAAGGTAGACACTGAATTGTGGATTGCATAAATGTGGACATAAACAACACACTATTGTTAGTGTTATATCATTGTTGGGACTTCATCCATTCTGGCTAGCACTGCTGAACTTTTTTTTCGTAGGGCTGGTATCAGAACTGACATATGTGAAGCCTGTGTAGGGATGCCCTAGCCACTACCACAAAGAATGTATTTACTGACAGAGAATGCCTTGATTTACAGGAAGGTTAATCAGACATCACTCTCCAAGGGCAAGAATAAAAATCACACACACCCCTTCCCAGGGCTGGTGCTAGCACCTGGGTTGTTGCCACCTAGGCGTCCTCTCCCTCCCCAATAGAGGGTGTAGCAGTCTTTTGGGCGTGGGGATAGGCTTATTTATTGCCTTGTTTGCTGTGGTTTTTCTGTATTGTATTGGTATGTCCTTTTAATGGGGGCTTTAATGAGTTGTTGTTGTTATTATCTAGATTTATTACTCGCCTCCCCCTGAATAATCGGGGCGAGTCACAACATTTAAAACCCCAATAAAAACCCTACAGAAAAAGAGAACAACAGTACAAATATACTCTACCTGTATTAAAGATAAGATGTGGTGGTAAAACACAACCCCTACCTACCTCATGAGGAATTTGTGACCCGCCATGAGCCATTGTGTGGGAGTGGTGGGATATCAATTTAATTAATTAATTAATGCATGCCTCACAGTGGTGGAAAGTGCCATCAGGTCTCAGCTATGGTGACCCAGGGGGGTTTTCAAGGCCGGGGCTAGTTTGCCGTTGTTATACATGATTTTTGAGTTAGCCTGAATTCCAACCCAGAAGACGCTTACTTAAGTTCATTTGACGATGCCTTTGCAAAAGGAAGACCGATCCGTTGGATGCACTATTAGTAAAACACTGGGAAAAAATGGGATTAAAAACAACCACCACACACAGCTAAGTGGAAGAAAGGGAGGAAAGGAAGAGAGAATCCAGACAAGCATTCTGGGAACATTTTGTCCCTGCAGGAAAAGGCGTATAAACAACAACAGCTGAACATCACAAAAGTCCCTGAAGTCTGACGGAATCAGTCCCTTAACAAGCCGGTAAAGGTTATGCCTAGTGTCAAAAAGCTGCTCACAAGTGAAGTATTAGACCTGTATTTAGGTCAGGCTGCAGCTCTTCCTGCATACTAAGATCGAGAGAGAGAGAGAGAGAAATGCTGGATGGGGGAGACACAGGCAACTAGCATGACAGGCTGGCTCCAACAATAATGGTTCTATATTTTGGGGGGTAGGGAAACACACACACACACACACACACACACAACCCAACATCATTGGAAACAAAACTTGCCCTCTGATGGTTTTAGAACACAGGGTTACAGTCAGAAGACAGATACTATAAATCAGGGGTAGTCAAACTGCGGCCCTCCAGATGTCCATGGACTACAATTCCCAGGAGCCCCTGCCAGCATTCGTTGGCAGGGGCTCCTGGGAATTGTAGTCCATGGACATCTGGAGGGCCGCTCCTGGGAAAAAGTCCATGGACATCTGGAGGGCCGCAGTTTGACTACCCCTGCTATAAATCCCTGGTTGATTAAAAGGAACAAGGCACAAATTAATGTCCAGGCAAAATGCTTGTCTCTAAAAAATGGTTTTTAATGCCTGAAGAGCAGGTGAAAAAAAAAACAGAAAGCCCCATCTGAACACATTGTGCTACGACTGAGCAAGACTATTGGAACATCTAGAATAATACTGTCTGCTTCTAGTGAGAGCAAACTTCTAGGGCTAGTACATCTGAAATCATTTCAATACAACATGAGATGTAGCGACTGAACCAGGTTCTTTAGCATCATAACTGAGCTACTATGCCTTTGCTTTGGTTGGGCATTTCCTTTGAAAACTCGTCTAGGAAATCCTCAGCTTCCTGAATAAGAGTGGGGGCAGGACAAAAGAGCAGCACAATAGTTACTGCTACTGTTAGTGTTTTGTTCCTATCATTAAAGGCAGACACATTCCATCATAACTCTTCTGGGAAGGGCAGAAGAAAGATGAGAGGAACAGGATTCTCTTGAGGATTTATTATGCAGTCATGAGAACAGGTACAATGAGTTTACGCAACTTTGCTAGGTTTGCTGGCACTTTCTGAATTTTGAGAAGGCCACAGAATGGCCACCAAGGAGCAGAGCCAATCACAAAAAGTCTGTCATGGGGGAGAAGCCAATCACTAAATATTGTTGAGACTCCCTCCCAAGTGTCCTTCTACAACAGAGACAGCATCTTCTGAATGGTTAATCCATTCTTGGTCTCTCCTAATGAGTCGTCCTCACAGACAGGAAAGCTAGATCAGATCTTTCATTCTAGAGAAGGAGCTGATGTTTGGTTTAAGCCCCTCCCCCCCAACTCCTCAAAAAAGGAAAACGTCTGGGCCTTGAGAGGCAACAAAAACAGATTGCCAAGCATAAAGACCAACTTGAAGGTATACAGCTGTGATGCATCTGTGTACACAGCTGTGATGCATCTGCTCGAGATAAGCTCAGCACTCTGTTACTCGGTTTGCTGGTGGAAAGCCAGTCAAACATTTCCCATTTCCATTGAAGACCCCAAGATCAAGGAGCCAGTGGGAAGGAACCACTTTGGAGATCAGCAATATACAATTTATCTCCCAATAAACAATGAACAATAATCTTGTTCATTGTTTAAAATGTAGATCAACATGTCCCTGTCTCGCTGTCAATGTGTACTAGGGCTGAAAAGAATAAATACCTCAGTTTCCTGTATAGATGCAATGAATGCAAACTGGCACATGACTCTGCCAGCATCTATATAAACACTGACGTTCAAAGAGGGTAATATGTAAGTTTAAGAAGATCCCATTATTAACTAAGGTTTTTAACATTAAGACTTAAAATTAAGACTTAAAATTAAGACAGTAAATATAAATGGCTTTGAACCTCTTCCAGTATTTGTATTACTTAGATAGCAATAATTTCTTTTCCAATAGTGATCTTTTAATACTGATGTTTTTCATTAATATAAAATGGCTTCAATGACCTCCAACATTTCTAGAAACAAAGCGGAGAGGTGTAAAGGCTTCAGCAGAATATAAAAACTGATGCCCTTATATTTCTGTGGAGTATGTTCTTTATTCAACCAGTGCTGGTTTATTTCTTCTCTCACAGTGTATAGAATTTGTTAGCAAAAGTGATTCATCTGCAAGGTCCACACTGTTGACAAGGGCCAACCTCATGGGAAGAAACTCTAGAAGAACTCATTGGCCACTATGTGGGAGAGGATGCTGGACTAGGTGGACCACTGGTTTGATCTAGCAGGGTTCTTCTTATGTTCTTCTGTTCTTGTACTAAAAACTAAATGAGGCCAAAAGGCTAATGCTACAGTCAAGCAAGATATCAGTTTTGATGAAGGAGCATGACTGAAAAAGCAGGTTTTCAAAGGCTGCTTTCCAGTAGAAGTGCCTATGCTACCATGGCAAGTTAGTCTTAAGATTCAGCAGAAAAAACAAGTGTACATCAGGTGCAACCTGAAGAGCTAAAGTCAGAAGCAACAAAAATACAGGAAAATACAGGGTCAAGTGCAGGAGAGACAGGGCATGCCTAAAGACTCCTTTTCACACCTGTATGAAGCTCATATCCAAAAACAGATATATCTGGAAATCCTATACTTTTTAACAAGTCCTATACTTGTTAAACGAGCAAGACAGAATTATATACCTTATTTGATTGATGGTAGTTACTCTTTCAGGTTTTCAGACATTTGATATAGCCCTATTCTCCTCTCATGAAATACGGCATACTAAATGTGACATTGAGATATGGTCACAAGTATACCGGAATTTTTATTAAAGGCATAATTACAAACAGCGTTCTGGCCATATTTAGTGGTAATGTACAGATATGTCTTCCAAGTCTACACGGAACTCATTTTAGTAGGAGGAATGGCTTTGAAATACAAGAGACCATCCTATAAACAGAATTATTACTAATGTGCAAATTATAAGAATTCAGAGCTTCAAAGTATAACAATGAAATGAGTTGGGGAGTAGTCAGAGAAATGAAATGACTATTAGACAATTTAAGATTATCAACGTTCATAAAAAAATACTGGCAACTGATGTGAACATACTAGTTTAACAAAAACTTTAAAATGTTGGAAAGTGCCATTGAACAGCTTGAGCTCATGAATTATACTAACACCAAGCAAAGATAATAGGGCTGCCTTTGAAAATTGTCTAGAAGCTTCAACTGGTCCAAAAAGCAACAGTTAGCCTATTGTTGGGGACTGGATTCAGGGATCATATCACCCCATACTGAAAGCTCCGCAGTGGACATCCATCTGTTTCCAGGTTCAACTCAAAATGCTGGTTCTTACATTTAAACTACTATACAGCTGGGGGTCTTGTGCCGCAGAGTGGAAAGGCAGCAGACATGCTGTCAGAAGCTCTGCCAATGAGGCTGGGAGTTCGATACCAGCAGCTGGCTAAAGGTTGACTCAGCCTTCCATCCTTCCAAGGTCAGTAAAATGAGTACCCAGCTTGCTGGGGGGTAAACGGTAATGACTGGGGAAGGCACTGGCAAACCACCCCGTACTGAGTCTGCCAAGAAAACGTTAGAGGGCGTCACCCCAAGGGTCAGACATGACCCGGTGCTTGCACAGGGGATACCTTTACCTTTACCTTTTTACAGCTGGGGGTCAGGGTACCTGAAGGATTTCAACCTCCCTGTACTGTCCAGTTACAAATCTTTACAAATCTTCTATTCTCTGTGCTACTGACCACAGAGACAGGTCAGGGGGCAACCAGAGACAAGGCTTTTGCAGTGGTGGCACCTTGCCTACAGACATCCTCACCTGTTAGGTTCACATAGTGCCTTTCATTTAGGCATCAGCTCCAAACAATTATTCTACCCATACTTTTAACTTTGGGTCTTTTCCTATTCTGAGGATTGGTGCAAAGATAATTTAAACCTCCCAACTGTTTTTTGTACTGAGTTGTACATGCTTTGATGCCCAAGCAATGAAGCTGGTCTCAGACAGGCTGTGTGTGTGGGTGTGTGTGGGTGTGTCCTGAATCCATCATATTTAGACCCAGGAAGAAAGGGCATGGCTCTTTCATTCTTGGCTTCTCTCCTAATCAGCATATGAGAACTATACTGCCAGAATATTATTTATTTATTAAAACATTTCAATCCTGCCTTTCTTCCTGGTTCCTCTTGTTCCTCTCCTCTCTTTCTGTCCTGCTTCCCTTCTCTGTTGAGTGCACTACATTATAGATGTTACTCTGAGCTGTGAACTTCATGTTATGGCACATCACAATCTATAAATGTGTTAAATATGGGCCTGGAATGCCCATATCCAGCCGCTGCTGAGGCAGCTGCATTGGTTGTCAGTTGTAGCCTGGATCAGGTTCACGGTTCTGGTTTTAACTTTTAAGGCCATCTGCAGCTTGGGCCCCACCTGAGGGACCACTTACTCCTTATGCACCCCCCCCAATGGCTCTTCGCTTTGTGGGTGCTAATTTGCTGCAGATTCCTGGCCCAAAGGAACTGTGTCTCGCCTTGACCAAGGCCAGGCCCTTTTTGGTCATGGCCCCCACCTGGTGGAATGAGCTCCCAGGAGAGCTAATGGTCCTGGCGCAGCTGTCACAGTTCTGCAGGGCCTGCAAGATGGAGCTCTTCCACCAGGTCTTTGGTTCAGGCCAGAGCTGGGAAGATCAGGGGGCCCTCCTCAGGCTACACGAGAACCCCATACCTCAAGGTGAATAATTTGTCTGGACGA
Source organism: Paroedura picta (assembly GCF_049243985.1). Lineage (NCBI taxonomy): Eukaryota > Metazoa > Chordata > Lepidosauria > Squamata > Gekkonidae > Paroedura > Paroedura picta. The sequence goes on along the minus strand of NC_135370.1, from coordinate 43,153,235 downwards.
GCTGGGTGGGGAGAGGGAGGGAATTTTCCCGCCAATCTTGCGAGGCTGGCTTTATATGTGAGGTTTTAATGGGGGGGGGGGGTTATGAAAATTGTTACCCGCCATGAGTTGCTTGTGAGAGTGGCAGACTAAAAATCCAATCAATCAATCATAGCAAAAACTGAAATAAAATAATTTTTTCTTGTCAATCTTGATTTCGTTCTCTTTCCTGACAGAAGCTCTGATGACTTATACATTTTGGTTAGTATCTTGCTGGACTTACTGGCCTTTCTCTATACCAACGGAGGTGCCAAGGAGTGAACTCAGTAACCGTTCAACTCAGATCTCTATGAATACTAATTCTAGATGAGACAACATGATTCATTTACAAATGTACTTAAGGAAAGCACCATTTTCCTGGTAAGTAGTAACTTATGAAAACCAAGAAGAGCTGTGCTTCCAGAATTTTATAAATTAGTAGAACTATTCAGCCAAGACTTCAAAGTATAAAGTCCAATATTAGCTGCAATATATAATAAGAAGATTCTATTTAAATACATTTATCAAGATCAAAGATACAAAGATCAAAGATACAAAGTGTGAAAATTAACACCATAAAAGAATTCACTTCTTGAGTTATTTAAATAAAAGGAGCACATTTTCCCTAATTCGGCATGTAGAAAAAGCCTTCAATAGTCTAGAAAAGCTTTTAAAAATATTAGTAATATAAAGCCATCAGAAACATTGCCGTGGAATGCTGAACTTGAGAACATTTAAATGACTTGCAAAAATCCCCCTTCTAAAATCTAGGTCAAGAGTCATACTTCTGAAATAGTTCAGAAAGACAGAAATCAGTGTTTTCCACATGAGAGAAAGATTTTTTCATACCCTGCTTTTCACTACCCAAAGGAGTCTCAAAGCCATTTACAAACACTTTTCCTTCCTCTCCCCACAACAGACACTCTGGGGTAAGTGGGGCTGAGAGAGCTCTGAAAGAACTGCTCTGTGAGAAAAGCTCTAAGAGAACTGTGACCAGCCCAAGGCCACTCAGCAGGTGTGACAAAGAAAGTGTGGAAGAAAACACCGTTTTCCAGATTCGAGTCCACTGCTCTTAACTACTGCACAGCACTGTCTCACTACCAAGTAACCAGCATGACTCCACTGTTTATTTAAAAGTTCTGCTGCCCCTATTGTTTTAAGCTATTCCTCATTCGGTTAGTCTTGACCTGTGGAACCAGAGATACTACACAATCCACTCCTCATTCTAGACCAGGGGTAGTCAAACTGCTGCCCTCCAGATGTCCATGGACTGCAATTCCCATGAGCCCCTGCCAGCATTCGCAGGCAGGGGCTCATGGGAATTGCAGTCCATGGACATCTGGAAGGCTGCAGTTTGACTACCCCTGGTCTAGACCAACCCCAGGACAGCCAATGACTATGGTTTGGAAAAGTTCCCATTCTGCAGTTTCTTCTTTCTCTGCTAGTATCTACTGCTTTCAATGAAAAGGTATCAAGGGAGATAGTGAGCAAGGTAATTAAGGACGAGACACTCGTATCCACGCACTTTTATTTCTGCACAAAACTGAAAGCAGGATTCCTTTTCAACCGGTGATAGCCAATAATACCCATTTTAGCAGTCTGGTTTGAGAAGTATCCCCCACCCTGAGTAACAAAAGTCAATGCCATTCATGGCATGTTTTCACAAGATTTAACTGGAAATGAACCACTCTGGCAAAGTCAGAAGGAATGTCAACAATGGGAATTGGTGGCTGAAGGTGACAATAACATTTCGGACAAAGACAGTTCACACGTCCCAGTCGATGATCTAGTCTGCAGAAACAATGAACCATAAGCTGAAAGGAGAGCTGCTTGATAGAGATGTGGAGAAAGAAGGGAAAGAATGTAGAGTATGGTAAATGTATCAGGTTTCCTGAATCTTAATGGACAGCCATTTGATGTAGTTACACAGGGCTTCCTTCACTTCCCTTCAGCTGAAAAGCCAGCGATGTTAAGCACAGCTGCTGCTATTATTTCGACTGATGTTTTAAAAGCTGTTTTCAGGAAACCTAACTTCAGCATATGTATTTTAAAAGGTAACTATACCCCCAATGCATGCAATAAATTGCTAGTGTGGCAAGCTTGCCACCAGTGTGAATCAAATACTCACATATACTCACAGGGACAACAGAGGCGTCAGAATGACCAGAACTTTATTTATTCATTCAATTTATTAACCGCCCCTCTCTGTGACCAGCCTGGACTTATTCAGAGACCTCTGCAAGGCTGCAAATTTATCTGGCACTCTGAGATCGTGATGTTTACGGAGTCAGGGTTTTATAATACCCCCGAGAATCTAAATTTCATTTTAAAAAATACAAACACTAGCCCTGCTCATCTTGAGAAATAAATTTAATACATGTTGGGGGGAAACACTTCACCTCCTCGAGGGAAGGCACCTGCAGTGGCCTATTCTTGCTAGCCTCAGATGGGGGAAAGCAACTCCAAACTGGGAGTGACTCGGTCATTCAATTACATCCAGAGAGGCCTGTTCACTTCATTTCTCTATGACTCACTGCTGTAGGAGTGATTCCATCAGGAGGCACACCCAAATGAATGAGTCATGCAGGAACATGGCCAGTTTGTGCTCATCTGGAATGACTGGAACAATGGAAGCACCCTGGGATGGGGAAGGAGGAGACCACTGCAGACCAAGTGATCAGATCTCCCATGGATCAGCCCCAATTTTTTCAAAGTGGCAGCACCCACAACTATTTCAAAATTACACAATAAAGAGGATTAAAACTCCCCCCTTTCCTTTTTCAGGCCACATTCCCATGTCTAGAAGTACCTCCAAAAACAGGAACCACCTTGCCTTTTAGGAAGACAGGAGAGACATCTGCTTCCCTCCCAGCCCTCCAGATGTTACAAGCTGCACCTTACAGCAAAGCTTCCCTTTACCAGCCATCTGTGGTAACTGTATTCTTCCCTGAACAGAATTGGCTTGCTGCCTTACACAATGCAGCTACTTTTAAGGCTAGGTTGTGCGTTTATTACTTTTCCTTTTTGCAATTATCTTTTTAAAAAACTTTAAAACTTGAGGCTGGACCTTTTCCTGATTTGTCAAGCTATTTTACTTAACAGTCCCAATTTTTTGCCAAGTTTTTTTTTCTTGGCTAGAGTAAATGCTTGCAAAACGGCCAGATCACTATGAGGGTTTTATCCGTCCCCCAGAGACTCTGCCGCTGTGATAGTGCTGCAACTAGAACTCTGCTTTGCTTTGTACTTAGTTGTAACTTGTATTTGTCTATTCATGTGACTTTAATCTTCCATCTGTTGGATCTTTTGCCTGGCAATTATAGGCAAGTTACTTTGTCTGTGGTAAAGTTTATATTTTATGCTCTTGGAATTAAACAGGCATCTGTTATAAATATATCTGGCGTTAAGTACTAGAAGGGCTGTTATTTTATTAGTTTTGCCAAGGTGCTTTGCAGTACTAGGCACTCCATTTAAAAAAAAATCTAGTGGGAGTCTGACTATCACAGCGTATGTGGAACACATACCTGCTGTGGAACTCCCCCTCCCTCTCTGACACACACACACACACACACACACACACACACACACTCCTTGCCCCCTCCCCTCTTACCTCTCGCATCTACCTTCCATTCCTGGCCCCTCCCACTCAATCCCTCCCTCGCCCACCTTTCCCCTGCACTCTCCCATGCCTCTTCCGCCCACCCCTCCTTCCTGGTCCCTCTCCCTTCCCCCTCCTTACCTGTTGCAGGAGTTCTGGTGGTACACCAGAGTTCCAAGGCCCAAGGTTGGGGCTTGGAGCGCTGCTGCTAGCAGCCACGCATCTCCCTGCTTCCCAGGCCTGCCCCCGCTCTGCAGAGGGCAAAGTTCAGCTGGGAACTGGAGCACTGCCACCAGCAGCGCTCCAAGGCCTAGCCCTGGGCTTTGGAGTGCTGCTGGTGGCAGCCATGCATTTTGCCATTCCTGTGACCTGTCCCCCCTCTGCAGAAGACGGGACCGGGCTGGGCCTCGGCATGCTGCTAGCAGTGGCTGTGCATCTCTCCCCTTCCCTGGCCAGCCCCCATTCTGTGGAGGGTAGAGCCAGGCTGGGAAGCGGAGCACTGCTGCCTGCAGCACTCCCAAGACCCATCCCTGGGCCGCAGAGTGTTGCTGGCAGTGGCTGCATATCTCCCTGCTTCCCCGGCCTGCCCCCACTCTGTAGAGGGCGGGGCCAGGCAGGGAAGCAGAGAGCTGTTGGCAGTGGCCGTGCTCTCCCTGCTTCCCCAGCTTGCACCACTCCATGGATGGCAGGACCAGCCTGGGAAGCAGGATGCCACTCTCTAGTAAGGTGCAGGACAACAGGCATCACATCTGTTATCATTTCCATTTGAGAGAATTTACTAGTTGATGTGTTCCACATCAAGAAGTCCTTTATGTTCCAGCATTAAAAAAACCAGAAAGAACTGTTTAATCTATCATTCACTATTACAGACACTTCACCTAACATTTTCTAAAAGTTGTTTGTTTCCCAACCATTATTTAAAAGTAGTCTTTTTTAAACTAGTCAATCGTACACATAATGTACCTCAGCCCATGACAGCCAAGAAAATACAGAACTTCCATGGCACTATTTCAATATACAGAAACTCTTTAGTGCAGTGGTCCCCAACCTTTTTTCGGCTGGGGACTGGCAGGGCAACTGCCCCGCCTGCACAGCGCGCAAGCGGACTAGGCCGCGGACCGCAGGTTGGGGACCACTGCTTTAGTGGACTACTTAATGTTTTCAAAACACTGCTTTCTGCTATAATTATTTATAGGACTTTGCTTCAGATACTTACTTACAAAAAAGTTTAAACTACCTGTAGTTTTACAACCTTTACTGTGCTGTCCTAAATATAATCACACCATCCTAAGTCCATTGAAGGAGTGCAGAATTAATTTTCTAAAGCTAGATATGTGCTACGTAGTGGTGGAAAGTGCCATCAAGGTACAGCAGATTTATGGCAACCCCACAGAGTTTTCAAAGCAAAAGATGTTGTCGTTGCTGTTGTTGTTATTGTTATTATTATTATTGTTATTGTTATTAGATTTATTTCACGCCACTCCCTTACGGTTCGTGGCGGGTTACAGCATCCTAAAATCCCCATTAAAACCTCATTAAAAGACAACGATAACATTACCAACATGGCGGAGATCGGCAACTCAACTACCCCCCCCTCCCACTACTGGCGAGTGGAGAGGAGGTCCTGATGATGTTTACTTCAGGTCCCAAATCCCAGGGGGGGGGCATAGATCTATGTTATCATCCCCGGCCTCAACCATAAACCTGGCAGAAGAGCTCCATTTTGCAGGCACTGTGGAACGTTGAAAGATTCCGCAGGGCCCGCCGCTCTCTCTGTTCAGAGTGGATTGCTTGCTTTTGCATGATGACCCTGGTATTCTTTGGGGGTCTCTCATCCATTACTAGCCAGGGCCAACCCTGCTTAGCTTCCAAGATCTGACAAGATCAGACTAGCTTGAGTTATTCAGGTCAGGACAGATATGTGCCCATATTCCCAAGATATTTACAGTTTCTTCAGCTAATGCAATATAAAGCCAGCCATTACCAGACCGTAACCCATTATTTCATTCTAGAAGAGCAGAATGATTTGCAACAGTAATTATTATAACCCTAATGTTATTACTTTGAAACCAGCTGCTTTTCAAGCTGTAATTCAGTTAAATGTTTACACGATATTCACAACAGCAGTAGTATAATAAGGTGAAATACTAAATTGAGCACAGTTTACTACGGCGTGACACTGAGCATGTACAAGATTCGGGATCGGACTGCACTTGAAACGAGTTTGCACATTTGGCCAACAGTATTTCTCATTTATTCTATAACAGCTATTCAGCCAAGGCTAAACTCCAGTTAGCCTAACAACACAACAGTACTGTTTTCATTAAATTCTAATACACAGAAGAATCATTCCGGCAACGGCAAAACACATACACACACTGGCCTGACTTCCACTCAAATATCAGCAAACGCTGGCAGGGGCTCATGGGAATTGTAGTCCATGGACATCTGAAGGGCCGCAGTTTGACTACCCCTGCATTACACCCTAGAATCCTACCCACTTTTCCCCTTGAGTTACGTCAATACCACTTTCTACAATTCCTTTACATACATCAATGTGGGTATGGTGGGTGGGACGAAAGGTATGCGTGCTGAAGAGGAGTCCAACTTGTTTATTGCCCCTTTAGAGACAAGGACTGGGAGCAATGGGTTCAGATTACGGGAAAGGAGTTTCCACTTAAATATTAGAAAGCATTTTCTGACAGTGAGGGCTGTTTGTACATAGGATATGCTGCCTCGGAGGGTGGTGGAGCCTCCTTCGTCAGAGGTTTTTAGGAGGAGATTGGCCAAGCACCTGTCAGGAGTATGTGCTTTTTTTTAGTCTCTGAGAAGGTACGGGGTTGGACTGGATGACCCTTTGGTGGACTCTTCCCACTCTGTGTTTATTTATTTATTGATTGACTGATTTATTGATTTATAGACCGCCGTTCCCCAATGTGGGCTCATGGCAGTTTACATCATCATATAACAATAAAAACACAATAAAACACCCAACAAAAACATCCCAACTTAACATCTTGCAGCGGCAATAATAACTCTAATCCCTCCCCTTGTTCAGCATGGTGGGAAGATGACACTTAATGAGAGTGGGAGCCAATCCAATAGGTCTTAATTGGCAAACTCAGCATTGGAAATCTCAATATTGGAGGTCTCATTCTGATTCTGTAACATTGATAGAGGGGCCTTGCCGGAGAAAGCATGTTTCTCCCTCTCCCACTACAGATCTTGACGCTGTACGTATGAATGTCATGCTTCTGAATTCACTCATAACCCTTGTTTTCTATGGTGAGGAACTTAATGAAGTTATATTCAAATCCAGTAACTCCTTAGGAGCAGCCTTTCTCAACTGAGAGACACCCCTGAAATGTTCTTCAGGCTTCAAGAAACCTCAGAAGTGGTGTGATGGTGCAGAATATGATTGGGAAGCACCCACAGCCCTTCCCTTTCCCACCCACTCCAGGCCCATCACTGGTCATTTTGGGAGGAGGGGGGAGGTTGATGTGACCATATATGGTCATATCACCAAATAAATGTTTAACTAGTTTTAAACATACATAAGAAAATCCCACCCATTCGGGAAACCTTTCTAGGGCCTTCAAGAAACCCCAGGGTTTCAGAAAACCCTGGTAGAGAAAGCCTGACTTAAGACCAACAAGTCAGAGCTCCCGTCGTATGTGATGAAGGGAATGTTCACTCTTGGAAGCTTATACTCTGAAAATCTTGTTTGCCTCCAAGGCACAACTGGACTCAAGCTGAGCTTGTCTACTGCAGGCCAATATGGCTACCCTCTGAAAGAAGAGCAATGTCTGGTGCATTTCTGCAATCACCAAAACACTCTGCTAGCATGACTTCTGTTAGGGTCAGAATCCACATTTCTCTGTGACACTTGTTTTCCTCTGGATACAGTTAGGTTAGAAATGAGCATTATAATATGGCAGTGCTCCCCCCCCCTCCCTCAATAAAGCTGCATAGAGTTGCCCCTCCTCCTTTGTAAGGCAAATTATTCCATGTCTTCTGAGCATCACTTGGATTATTTCCAAACTACTGTCTGCATCAGTCAACAATATGAGACTGGAAGCGGAGGTAATGTTCAATTCTGTTTCACTATGAGACTTCCTTCTTAAGTTCTCCTTCAAGAGAGAAACGCTTCTTCTAATGCAGAAATGGTCTTTCTTTAAGGAAAACATAATGGAAGGGCATGGAAGAGAATCAAAGAATCCTACTCAGTGGATTTAACCTTTTTTGCCTTTAGGATCTGGATTATTCCAGATCCTAAAGCAGCCATGGTCGCTGTCAGACCTGCTGAGGGCTAAATGCCAAATAAGCAGCTGTCAATCATCTAGGCCAGGGGTAGTCAAACTGCGGCCCTCCAGATGTCCATGGACTACAATTCCCAGGAGCCCCCTGCCAGCATTCGCTGGCAGGGGGCTCCTGGGAATTGTAGTCCATGGACATCTGGAGGGCCGCAGTTTGACTACCCCTGATCTAGGCACATTCTACCTCAGTTACTTTTTGTTTCAATGAGATTAGTGGGCTAAGTAAAGAGAACGTTGTTTCATATCATCCTGCCATCCTCCTTGACAAAATAATTTTCAGGCATCTAAGCGTCTGTCTCTGAAAGTAGAGAAGGAGAGCTGGCTTTCCTAATTAGGGCCAGATTGGTACACCTGCAGTTCGGAATAGATTTTCAATCTATTGAAAATGAAGATTTCTCCAATTTTCAGTGAGAATTTCACTAATGCCATTTGAAAACATCTGCTTTCCCAGGTGAGACTCTGACATATACAGTGCTGAAGTCTTTTCCAACCTGGCAAGGAAAAGCCAAATGGGACACTGCCTAGGAAGTCTAGATGAATAGAGACTGTGGATGGCAGAAGTCCAAAGAGGAAACATACTGGCAACAAGAAATGTTCTGCTCTTATAAATGTGTTTTCCCCCCTACATTAACCGGGGGGGGGGACAGCATGCAAAACAGCCCAAAAAATAATGGGGAGGGGGGAATTAACTGTACTAGTGCAAACAAGAAAATACAAATTGTAACATTTCTGCAGGCAGATAAGAATGCTCTCAAGAAACTCCCTAGAAGTTAAATTTTTATCAAAATGAAAACACGTTCAGGTTTATCATTGCCAGAAACTCAGTGCCAAAGCTGAGCTGACTGAATGCAGAGAATGAAACAATGAGCGGATGAAACAAATTAATTCTGAAGACTGAGATCTACACAAATGTAGCAATTCAGCCGCTGAAACAAGGGTCCGTTAAACTGTACTTCATGATTAGTTAGTGATGTTAGTTACAAAATGGTTTCTCTAAAGTTACACACTACAGACTTTTCAGAAAAAGGAAACAAAAATTTATTACTTGTAACCCCCTTTCATTTAGAACAGCATGCCATGAGAAAATTGTAACATCCATATAAGAAGACACACTGTGGCATCGCTGGCAAAACCAACCCCCCCCCCAAAAATCAAAGGTACATATAGAAGGTTGTCATCATTTTTAATTCAAATATGCGACAAGGTTCCGGTACTGAATACCTTGTTTCACCTTTGCTTTGTCATCGCATATTTCATCAACACAGACAAAAATTGTAGCTCCCAAGTGGTATAGTAACTTGCATTGCATGGATCAGGTCTCTTGCAGATCCAGATATTACAACAAATGATTCTTATAAATTGTTATTAGTTTAATAAACCAGCTACAAGTTCTAAGAGTTCCAGTTTGGAGTTCCAAACTTTGCTTTTGGAACAAGTAACCTAAGAATTTACACAGAGCTGGAAGAGACCATAAAGGACCATCCAGTCTAGCCCCCCCCCCCAATTTCTCAGGGACTTAAAAATCACACGCTCCTGACAGGTGCCCACCTAATCTCCTCCTAAAAACCTCCAACAAACGAGAATCTCCCACCCTCCAAGGCAGTAAATCCTACCTACAAACCTCAACATCAGAAAATGGTTTCTAATATTTTTGTGGAACCTCCTTTCTTGTAATTTGAAACCATTGTCCCTAGTCCTTGTCTCTCTAAAGCTGCACTAAACAAATTGGCCCCCTCTTCAGCATGTCTACCTTTGACAACCTGGATCTGATCAAATCGCTGTGGCACAGAGACATCTGGATGTGACCGCTGTAAAGCAACCCTACAGGTGAACCACCAGCAGTTGAAAACAATTCCTGGAACTTTTGATTTGTATGTTCTTACAACTCTTGTTACTGTCTACCCATCAACCTGGGCAGTTATCAGGAGCTCTGAACAATGCAAAACATTTGTGTTTGAAGCTAGTTTTGTAGCAGCAGGATGACAAACCTGCTGGGGGCACCTTAGAGAAGACATGGTTTAGTGTGACACGAGTTTTCATAAGCCATAATTTGCTAGTTAGTCTCTGTCGTGCCACAACACACCTTGTTTTCTAGATAAAATCAAACGAGTCACTTTCATAATAATTAAAGAGCACAAAAAAGATCTCGGTCTACTTATAACTAAACCGGAAGGGGGTAAAGCAAGAGCCCAAAATAATCAAACAAAAACATATTTACAAGTATGGGAAGTTGTTCCCAGTTCTGAAATTTGTTGCCGCTGAATCCAAGTCACTGGTTGTAGCTATAAATAATACAAGAACTATGAGCAAGAAGAAAGAACACGCAGGAGTCAGATAGACATAAACAGGGGAGAGCAAATGCCACCTTGCTTAACCTTGCAAGCTGCTATGCTGAGAAAGCCGGCCATAACAGTGGGCAGGGGGCCAGCCTAACACAGGTAGAAAGACACGGCCTGCAGTGGAATCCCTCCCACAGCCTCTGCAAATACTACAAAAGAACAATCCTCCAGCATGCTAAGGCTACAAAGAGGCCAGGAAGTCCAAACAAAACGACAACCTTCAATTAACATAGCTATACTTTTAAAATCAAGCCAGAAAAGGCTGCATCATACCACCCCTTTCTCAAGTACAAAATGTAATATTCGTTGTTGTGGGACAAACTATTCAGTGTGCCGATAGCAGCTAAAAGCACATTAAGAGGCTAGAGATCTTTTTAAAAAATCTAAAAGGCAAAAGGTTGAACTTTCCATCACCAATAAAAATGATATATTAACATTTACAAAAAAAATATATGACTAACAGCCCCCACGTTTTATCTTCCTGAACCATTTATTTTGGTTTGTAAAGACAAGGATGAACATCCACATTTTGACTAAGATTATCTAAGCAACTATCTAGAGGTCTGTACAATAGTAACATATGTTTTAAAGCCAATTCTTGAAAAACTGCTTTTTAAAAACAACTGGGCAGCACAATTACTCAGAATAATGGAATTGGAAGGGACCTCCAAGGTAATCTAGTCCAACCCACTGCACAATGCACAAAACTTACAACTACCTGCCCACACACATTGACCTCAATTCCATGCCTAGCTGATGTCCCCCAAGAAAACCAGAATCCCTGGCCAGTCTTGCCTGGAGGAAATTTGCCTCCCAACACCAAAGTGGCAATCAGAATTTCCCTGGGCATGCAAGAAAGGGCCATAAGAGCCAAGCCTTCTGCCCACCCACTCACAATCTGCCTAAGTTTTCATAATCAGATGGCTATCTAAGCCTTTGCTTAAAAACTTCCAAAGAACGGGAACTCACCACCTCCTGAGGAAGCCTGTTCTACTGAGGAACTGCTCTAACTGTCTGGAACTTCTGCCGGATGTTTATCCAAGAATTCTTTTGGATTAATTTCAACCCACTGGTTCTGGTCTGACCCTCTGGGGCAACAGAAAACAACTCTTAGCTGTCTTCTCTCCAGACCAAGCTCCCTCAACCTTTCCTCGTACAACCTCCCTACTTGCATTTATTCGACCTGTTCTTCAAGATGATCTGCAATACACAGATGTTCAAGGATGGCCTCCATGTTTTGACCTACTACTGACCTCCAGTAAACACACTCATTCAAGGTTTTCTTGTTTTTAAATCAGCCTAACAGGCATTTGTCCTGCCCACCTTCTGTCTGCAGATTCTGGTCAGAATATTTGCAGCACCCTCAAACTTAAAAAGCAAACAAACAACTTTTTGCATACTCACGGTTGGCATAGCTTTACCAAGTCCTGGTCAGTGGTGTTTGGAGGCAGCCCTCTGATGTAAAGGTTTGTTTTACTTAGCTGATCCCACCCTGAGTTGCTGCTACTGCTGCTGTTGTTATTGCTGCTGGTGATGCTTGGGCTGGGAGGAGCCATTGGGTGAGCAGGCACGATGGGCTGCTGCAAGGAAAGGAAAGACGGAGTCAGAATGCAAAATAGGGGAATGCTTACAGCACCTCCAATACAACCATTACAGGGCCTTGAGAAAAATCATAGAATCATAGAGTTGGAAGGGGCCATACAGGCCATCTAGTCTAACCCCCTGCTCAACGCAGGATCAGCCCTAAGCATCCAAGAAAAGTGTGTATCCAACCTTTGCTTGAAGACTGCACTGAAAAATGAATCACTCTGAAACCTTAAGCATCACTGCTTGTGGTACTTAAGCATCACTCTAGTCGTGGTAAAGTCACACCATATTGCAGATGACGTATGGTGACCGCACAGGTATTTTTTAAAAAGAGAGATTAACAGAGGTGGTTTGTCATTGCCTGCCTCTGCGTAGCAACCTTGGACTCCTTGATGTTCTTCCATCCAAGGACTAACCGTAGGCTACTTAACTTCAAAGATTTGATGAGATTGACCCGGCCAGGCGCATCCAGGTGAGAGCATGATTACAGTACAGTTCCAAATATCCTTTCACAGAATCATAGAGTTGGAAGGGGCCATACAGACCATCTCGTCCAACCCCCTGCTCAACGCAGGATCAGCCCAAAGCATATAGTGCTCTCTGGTATGTCTTTCTTCTATAATGCTCTCTGGTATGTCTTAGACACCTACGGAACAATTCATTCAAAACAGTACAGATGACTCAGGATTTTAAGATGCAAATTCATTCTTCATAGGAGCATAATGCTATTTTGTGTGTGTATATCATGCAGTGTTGTTCCCTTAGGGTACCACCAGAGTTCAAATACACCCTTCGGTTTACTTGAGGAATCATGAAATCAAGTTAAATTAAGTGCTACTCTTTCTGTATTATAAATGGGAAGAGAAACTAAAGGAACACAAAGAACATGAACCTGTTGTGATTAGTCTCTAGGGCCAGGGTGAAGCTGTCTGTGTAGCCTTCATATCAGTAGAAGCCACTTCGACACCAAAACCACCACAAACTACAGGTGGCTCTAGCTTTGTGAACCCATGAAAAGAAACAAGAGCAACAGGCCCTTTTGTTTGCAGTGTTGTGGAAAGATACCATTCCTTTGTGTTCTGCTACTGAGGGGTGGGGGATGCAAGGGACACTTGCAGACAAGGCAACATACCTGCTTGATTACCTATTTAGATTTCTGAGCCTCCAGTGCCATACTGAGAAACTAGTCCAACGTGGTGAATGGTTTGGCCTACACTGGAAGTATGCACTTATAATTGCATTGGCTCACATTCTTTTTGTCGCTTGGTCTCTCCCTTGAATTTCCCTAGCCTTCCCTCCACGAAGATCTAAAATGTAAGTGCACTAGTGCAAATAGCACCAATTTTGCTTATGTTATGGTTCAGCAGAATGTACACTAATGGTATCAACTGACCCACCTGCCTCTGTCCCTTAAATAAGCACAACCCCGAGAGTTCTTCTTGACTGCTGAAGCACCCTTATGTTCTACTGGGGACTTTTAATGGAATAGCCCAAAGCAACCCATTCTGCATTTCCAATGCACAAGAAAGCAAATTACACCTTTAGTGTAATTACTTAGTAGAGTATCCGATGAAAGGAGAAGAGGAGAAGGAAGCAACGTATTATGGCTTCATTAAAATTACCCACTGAATATGCTTTCTTTCAAAACCACTCTGCAAACATGAAGCAGAAAATCTTTCCCATCAATGACTATAACATAAAATTTGATTCAACACTGAGAAGTAAATCATTTTCAGATTCCCACACACACCCAATAAAAGCCCCAGCATTTCCGCACAGGAGTATCATGATGCGTAACAGAACAGAAAGGCCTACCAACAATACTTGAATCACTCCTGTCCTTTGGTGTTGTCAGCCCTCAAGTTAGGAAGATGATCTCTGGCTAAGAAATCAGAGGATCAGCTATCATGTTCTGTTAGCTTCTAGTGACACTACCATGGCCTTTAGCCTTGGTAATTTCTGTACTGGCACAGGCACTAACCTTGACACCCATCACACCAAGATTTGAAACCAGAGTTTGAAACTGTTTGCAATCTGAGGGGGTAAGAGTGGAAACAAGGGCAAGGAGGCAAAAATGTCATCCAGGCAAGACTGGGCAAAAATAGGCCACAACTTTTATTTGAAAAGAGATGAAGGAGGAGGCTTTTATATGCCGCTTTTCTTTACCAGAAGGAGTCTCAAAGACTCTTACAATCCCCCTCCCTTTCCTCTCCCCACAGCAGACATCCTGTGATGTGGGTGAGGCTGAGAGAGCCCTGATATTACTGCTTGGTCAGAACAGCTTTATCAGTGTTGTGGCTGGCTGCATGTGGAGGAGGAGCGGGGAATCAAACCCAACTTACCAGACTAGAAGTCCATGCTCCTAACTACTACATTAAGCTGGCTCAGTAGAAGCAACATTGGTGCAGCATCAGACAACCTGCCTATTGCCCGATATAACCCTATTCCCTCAGCCTACCTGTCAGGGGCTAAAACGTAGGACAGGCAAGCCCCAGGATTCCATATGGGCAGCCGCTACTGAGTGATGCTGTGCTGACAACTGCTATCAGGGGATGTGGCTGAGAAGCTCCACCCCTAGGACTCCTTATGGGAAACCCGAAATAAGAGAGGCATGGATGCAATACAGCCTCATCCCCAACTGGATCCATCCCAGTGCCCAAACCACCCTCCTAAACGTTGACAAAATGCACTGAAAATCAAGTTCAAGTTCCTCCCCTCCAACCAGCCACATAGGGTTGCCAGGTCTTCCCTGGCCAGTGGAGATGAGCTGTAATCCAGGGGATTCCCAAGTCCCACTTGGAGGCTAACATCCCTAAAGCCAATAGGCCAGCTTGGGCTTGATGCAAAGTCCTCACCCCTTCTGGACCCCTGAAGGAGGCCAGGAGCCATAGATACCACCTTTCTTAGCTTGTTTCCAGCCCCGCAGCCACAAATGTGGCCCCAGTTGAGTCTTGGGCCATTGTTTATGAAGATCTGGCTAGGATCAACCATGACGAACACTGGTGCTTCAGGATGGCAGGGGAATTTATTCTGGGAGTATACAATCCCAAGGGTGTTAAACAGTGTTAAGAGATCACAACTTTTATGGACCCATTGGCCTAGGTTATTGGAGCATGATTTGTTTATCTATTCTTCTCCAGGAATATCAGAGATCCTTCCAGAGCTGATCCAGACATACAAGTCAAGTCCTGTTTCATAAGTACAAATGTATTGTATGTCTCTGCCCCAACCTTCCACTCTCTTCTGTATCATTCTGTTGTTCATTACGGAGACAGTTAAAATCATTTTAATTTCTTTGATCATTCTCAGAACAGGTATAACAATGACTTTTCAAAACAATGTTGTTTGTTCCAGCACAAAAATTATCCAGTAGTCCTCCCTCTCTACTGAAAGTATTGGGTCACAGCTCAAAAACTGGAAATCTCACATGATAAGAGTAGTGCGACAGCCATAGCTGACTGACATTCTCAACGGTTGCTCATTTATAAAAGCTCAGCCATCCCCTCCCCCAACCAGGAAGGCTTTTGGCTGAGCCCAGCAAAGAGGCCTCCCTACAACCTCATCCCACCCCTGCCAAGCAAATGCACCATATGACTATAAGTGTAAGATCACTGTTCTCTGACTGTTATGCTTTCTCTCTTATTTGCTGCAAATGCTTTAATGTACAGTGCCTCTAAGTTTATAATCGCTGTTTTGACTGTTATAAACCTTTCGTATTGTTGCAAATGTTTCCAGTGTATAATGTAACTACTGTTCTATGTACACTGCCCTGAGACAGTATAGTATATATAAACTCCCACCCATTTAGGAAACGCTTCCCGGGCCGTCAAGAAGCCCCAGGGTTTCATGTAACCCTGGTTAGGAAAGCCTGTTCTAAATTATTGAGACAGCATTACATGTAAGCACATGCAACAACCACTATTGTGTTTACTGTAGATCAAGAAAAGGACTAAAAGGTAAAGGTATCCCCTGTGCAAGCACCGAGTCATGTCTGACCCTTGGGGTGATGCCCTCTAGCGTTTTCATGGCATTTATGTATTAGTGTAAAACCAGTAAGTTCACAGTGTAGGCATGTCTTTGGTGATTATTGTGTCTTGGGCACTACTTTCTGTACTCTGAATGTATCAGAAATTTTCTAAATTAACTTTACACCAGAGGTCTTATTTCAGAGTTTCCTTTCTCTAATCAAAGTGGATCGCATATAGATGGCACAGATTTATTAATTCAAGAAATTCACTTGCTATACTGTGCTCTACTAGCTACTGATTTATGACTCTGGAATCTTGTTAGGGAATTAAGTCTAAAATGTTGCATACTAGCACAGAAATACTGATAGCAAGCAACTGTACCATGAAAGTAAATCTTCCTAGATTACATTTCAGGCAGCTGAATATCAAGTCTAATTTTCTTTTCTTTTTTTATTTGCTTGCAGAGACTACACGCTGCTTATACTAATGCAAGAACTGCCTAATACCAAAGCATTAGTTGACAGTAGGAGGATTTGAAAAATCTTGCCACTGGCATCCAGCTTACGGCAAAGAATTAATTGTGAAGCGCCTAATTTAATCCACTTAACTCCCATGACTTTCATTAGCCCAGTATTTTGACTTGCTAAAAACCAGTTTGTTGATTTAGTAGCAAGGACTTTCTCAATGATAAATTACAAGTCTTGAATTTGAGAGCCCTTCACTTAATGCAGCAGGAACATTAGAGAATCAGTGTGGTATAATGCCTAACTAAAATTGAGGGCACACAGCATCAAACTGGGTGACCTTGGGCCAGTGCCTCTCTTTCAGACCAATCTCAGAGCTCTTCTGAGAATGAGAAAACCATACACACTCTCCTTAACTCTTTGAAGAAAGGTAGGACAGCTGAGTCACTTCATCAGAGAGTAAAAGCGCAAACAGAGGTCAATAGGGTCATTCAGTATATGAATCCAATATAGACGCAAACATATTAAAGGCATGTAAAAATCTTTGAGAACACTTGGAATATAAGGAGGGTCAGCTTGACAAAACGTAACTTCATGTTTTAAAAGCACTGAACACAAAAATATTTTATGTATAGTTGACAATATGTAAAATAGTACCACTACATCCTGAATTTTAAAAACATGTACACAGTATTAACAATGGTTATACAGGCTGCTGCACCTAATGGTAACTTTTTTGCCACTTGGCAAGTAAGAACTTGAAAATAAAAGCCTTCAGCATTTTGTCACACAAAAGCAAAGCTTTCATTGGGCTTACAGAATGGAGGGTTTAAAAAAACTGTTATTTTTGCCACTTACTAATGCTCCTTCGTAATTTCTACTACTTGGCAAAAAGTATTTACAAGTACCCAAAGAGTACAAAATATTTAATAAACATTCAATGATGGGCTGAAATAAAACCTCTCTTAAAAATGCCTTATCCATATTTGTAAAGAGAAATCATCTACTGCCGTTACAACTGGCTTCTCCTTCTGGGACACTGTTATTAGAGACTAAACAATTCAATACATATAACCAGCTAAATATTTCAATATAAGTTTAGAACCATGTCTCAATTGTTGGAGATGAAGTTAAAGAACACACTGCTGAGAAGGCCACCCATGAGTCACCCAAATGAATTAGATCTAGCACAGTGTAATATAGCAGGTCTATAAATAGCTACTTGCTGGGTTACCTATAGCTGGCAAGATTCAGGTGGGTAGCCATGTTGGTCTGAAGCAGCAGAACAAAATTTGAGTCCAAAGGCACCTTTAAGACCAGCGAAGTACCTCTGGACTCAAATTCTGTTCTATAGCAAGCAAATATGTCTTCAGCATGATGAACCCAGTTTCTCCCTCATCTCTTCTAAATCAGTAAATCATTATAAATTGTGCTTGGAGAAGCCTTTAAAAATTGCACTGGTGGCTTTGGAAGACTGATCTGAAAGGTTATACAATGGATGCTTGTTTTGCAACAATTCCGCACCAAGTTAAAAAACCCAATAGGACTGCTAAACAAGCCAGAGGTACTATTTGTAAGTTTACATTATTACACACAGACACATAATAAATATTTATAAAACCCAAAGGTGTCACTGGTTAACCTTTTACTAGTGAGCTCTGTAGATTCAAATTGAGTCACAAGCAACAGAAACACAATGATACATGCCATTAAGGTGTCATGTCATCATGCGATAATAAACACTGAAGACACGGTGGTATTATGTGGGAAGCATCTACACAATTTGATGTGTAACCATACTGTAAAACAATTCTTCCTCCATTTATAAATAAGGCCAAATGGGACAATAGCTTTTATAAGTAGAAGCAACAGGAAGGGTGGCTCCTGAAGGCAGGTACATAAAAACTGCAACTACTACATTTAAACGCTCAAAGTTGGCAGATGTTGTCATGTAAAAAACTTCTCATGTGCCATAAGGGAACAGGGGATTTTCTCAACTTGGCTGACATGGGAATAATTTATTCAAAATATTTATTAACCTGCCTTCTTACTATCTAGCTAGGACCCAAGAAAAGAACAGGAATTAAAAGTTATATAAATGCATACTAATTCTGCTTCAGAACAAAACTGTCTAAAAGGCCTGGATAAAAAACACACTGTTGTATAATGTTTAAAACTGTTGAGTCACAAGATCTTAAGAGAATATACATCTTAAAGCTAGATTTCTGCCTATTCCCCTTCCAAATATTTCGGAGGATCTAATGATCCGACAAGCAAGCCTTTGGGTAGAGGAATGTGGCCAAATTCTGGTATGTTCTATCCTCAAGTAGGTTTTCATTATAAGTACTTTGTTTTGTTTCTTTAAATTTTAGCAACTTTTGAGTTCTATTTTATTAGAATGACAAAGGAGTAACATAAATTAACACAACATAGCTTTCTTCTTGTTAACAAGGACCAACCATGAAATGAAAAAATAGGTTGCTACATGGTCTTAAACAGAGAGGAGAAAAACCATGAGTAATATCATATTCACCACTGTAATGAGATTAACAAGCAGACCAGTAAAGAACTCGTGCATATATACAATTTAATCCCCATATGTTCGGGCATACAGTTTTTTAACAGCAACGTAAACAAGATAGAAGACACAGCAGATACTTTGTCAGCCAGAAAACCCATCTGTGGTCTAATCCTGTGACAAACAACCTAGCAACAATCCCACTGCCACCAACACTATGGCGTTTGCCAGAAAAACAGATGCATCTTATAACAGATATCCTTGGCATAGTGCTTTTGACTCATATTGGTTGTTTTAAATGAAAGAACTACAGGAAGCCAATACAATGTTCTGAGGTCAGCCATTCATAAAGTGTGGTAAAAAAAATCTTCTGCTAATATGGAATTTTTTTTTTAATAGTGATGAAGATTCCCATTGGTGAGTGTATGATTTCTGCCAACTGAATTATTTCCAAGTAATTCAGACAATTAGAGTGGGTAATCCAATATGTTTCTAGTCTATGCCTCATTTTTCTCCCCAACTATGAGTCAAAGTGGCCCATTACACTGTTCCCCGTCCTCCATTTTATTCTCATAACAACCATGTAAGGGAGATTAGGCTGAGAGAGTGTGACTGGCCCGGAGTCACCCAGTAAACTTGAATGGCTACATGAACTCAAGTTTTTTTAATAGTGATGAAGAATCCCATTGGTGAGTGTATGATTTCTGCCAACTGAATTATTTCCAAGTAATTCAGACAATTAGAGTGGGTAATCCAATATGTTTCTAGTCTATGCCTCATTTTTCTCCCCAACTATGAGTCAAAGTGGCCCATTACACTGTTCCCCGTCCTCCATTTTATTCTCATAACAACCATGTAAGAGAGATTAGGCTGAGAGAGTGTGACTGGCCCGGAGTCACCCAGTAAACTTGAATGGCTACATGAACTCAAGTTTTCCAGATCTGGCCCAACCATCTTATCCAGCCCCTTTCAACCTCCTGACTGTGGAGAAGCCCCTGAAATATTTTTCAGGCTTTGAGGAACCCCGGAATGAGGTCGTAAGTCTGGCTGAGTTAATTAAGGCAGAATAGAGGGGGAATGCCGGGATCCTCTGGTTTCCAGAGAGCTCTAGTTGGAAATCCCTACTCTCAACCACTACATCAGGGGTGGCCAATCTGTGGCTCTCCAGGGGTCTGTGGACTACAATTCCCATGAGTCCCTGGCAGCAGGGAGAGCCACAGTTTGGCCAACCCTGCACTACACCATAGTCACTTTGTATTTAATGTGGAACTGTTGCCACACCCTGAAGGGCTCAACAAAAGAAAACATTATTACCTCTATTCTGCTTTTCAGAATTAAAACATTTGCATTTAAGCCGCCAAAATTTCCTAAACATTTGTTCTGAATTTCCCATTAGTGTCTGCAATGTTTAACTTTAAAAACAACTTGTCTTTTGTGCTTCAGCACAGATTCAAACAATTTTAATCCATTTAAAGCCTTTTCCTCTCCATGCAAAGAAATGCATAGTCTCTCCACCACGGAGTCCCTGTTCTTTTGAAGGCATTAGTTTTCTTAACCTTCCAGGCTTTAACAAAGCCAGAAGTTTTCTTTATTCATCTTGCATTTAATCTGGTTCTAGATTTCAAAAAATGAAAACATTTTTTAAGATGGGGTAGCCATGTTAGTCTGTCTATAACAGGAGAATAGAGCACCTTAAAACTAACAAAATTTGTAGTAGGATATGAGCTTTCATGAGTCACTGCTCACTTCTTCATGAACAGCTAGAATGGAAGTCCATCTTTCCCATGTATTGGAAAGTGGAGTGACTTCAGATGCCAAGTGACATTAGCAAACAAATGACAATAGCAGATGTGATATACAGACAGGTAGGAGGCCTGGAGAAATCAGCATTGGTAGTGAGACAGGAAACCTACATCTCGATTAAGTCCATATGGAGCCTGGGGTTGCTGTTCAATGGCAAACCACCTCTGTTCCTCTCTTATTTGGAATGCCCCATGGATAGGATCACCATGGGTCAATGGCAACTCAAGGGAACATTTTCCTTCCGTATTGGGTCAGTCAATGACTTAGTGGTAGAGGAACTGTTTCCAGAATAGCCTATATCCAATTCTGGCAGCACCAGTAAAAGTATGAAAACATAATACCATTGGTACGACAGACATGATCATAGATGTTCCTCCTTAGTCTGCCCTTTTGGCATGTACTTTTGTACTAGAAACATTAAAACCTAACAAACATCCGATTTTTAGTCCACATTACATGCATGTTTTAATAACCAACTCTTTTTATAAACTGCTATTGTATTGTATAAACTGCATCTGAAATTTTGGTCTAAATGACCATAAAATAAAAAATAAATACCGAATAACTGGTTCAACAAGTGTGGGAGCATGACAATGGAAGACTCACAAGATTTCATGGATATGATGAGCACATACCCAAAACAACTATTGTAGACAGGGACTTTAGACCTGTTGCATTCCCTGACAATAGAACACTTGTAAAGTGCATACTAGAAAATACAGTTAAGGTACACCTGACTTACAGAGACCCAATAGAATTTTCAAGGCAAGAGTTGTTCAGAGGCGGTTTGCCATTGCCTGACTCCATATAAAGAAGAGTGGGATTTATACCCTGCTTTTCACTACCTGAGGGAGTCTCAAAGCAGCTTACAAACATCTTCCCTTCCTCTCCTCACAACATAGGTGGGGCTGAGGGAACTCTGACAAAATTGTCTATGTAAACAGTGATTGGCCCAAAATCCCCCAGCTGGCTGCACATGGACCGTTTATACACTGGGAACTTCACTGCTCCACCCCCCTATCAGGAGCACAGATAGGGGGTGGATGAGGTGCACTAGGCCAAATGCTCCCCCATGTGGGTGCAGGAAGAGGTGGGGCAACCTGCCATGACTAAAACTCCAGCCTGCAGCCCGGCATAATACCTCCAGTGCATAAACGGTCATGGAAGAGTAGGAATGCAAACTTGGTTCTCCAGATTAGAGGTTGCCCCACTTAACCATTACACCAAGCTGGGTTTCCTTGGTGGTCTTCCACCAAGGCAAAGGGAAATACAGTGGCACTGTGTTGTACTTTAAAACTTTCATTTTTCGGTTTACATTCTTGTTTTATTTATTTCATTTTATCTGTTGCTTTTGTTTGAGGCATACAGAGTTAATGTTTCTGAGAGCCAGAAGATTGGTGTAGCGATTAAAAGCAGCCTCTACATAGACAAGATTTGTTAATAGCTAACTTATATTTTGCTGTAGATCTTTTGCAGGGTTTCAGCAGTCAGAAAAGTCTGCAGAAAGGTAGGACAGCAAGTCTCAGGATTAGCAGTGGATCCAAGTGAGAAACATCTCAAGGCTGGAGATGACCTAGGGCAGAAGTGGCCAAACTGTGGCTCTCTAGATGTCCATGGACTACAATTCCCATGAGCCCATTTTAGCACATGCTGGCAGGCCTCATGGGAATTGTAGTCAATGGACATCTGGAGAGCCAATTTGGCCACCACTGATCTAGGGCAATCCTGATCATGGTTTAAGGCACCAAATCTGTTGGAGGTCCAGAAAGCATTAGTGAAGTCCTCAAATTTACTTCACTTGCTTTGTTCCATTAAAGAGTCTTTTTGATCAACAAATGAATATTGTCTTTTTTTTTTGCTCCTGATGCAACCTGGGACACAAAGAGAGTCCATAAAACAGTTCAAAAGCAGGGAGAAAGGCAACAATCTATACAAAACAGATATTAAATAACTGAATAGCTATCAGAACGACTCTGATGCTATTATTTCTCTTGTAGCATAGGATTTTCCACCTACGAGGTCAATGTTTCTTCTGGAACCACATATTATAGACAGGAAGAAGTCTGTTAACCACATTCAATCCGCTGATCAAGCTCAAAACTGATCAGCTTTGAAAATTCTTTCCTGGTATTAGCTGGCTGCTCTGCTCATATTTCGTCCTTTGCAGTCCAAGAGTCTATTAGTGCCCCTGATATTATCTTGCATCAAGAAACTTTATGCGAATAATGTATTTATGTTTCTTGTTTTGTACCTTTTATTCGTTCTGCTATCCCCAGGTCCAAGGCAGGTAGATTTAATGGTGGCCTTGTTTGTTTAATTTCCTCTTTTCTTATATATCAT
Source organism: Paroedura picta (assembly GCF_049243985.1). NCBI lineage: Eukaryota > Metazoa > Chordata > Lepidosauria > Squamata > Gekkonidae > Paroedura > Paroedura picta. The sequence goes on along the minus strand of NC_135370.1, from coordinate 43,130,287 downwards.
ACCTTAGAGCTGAATTTAGATTATTTTAATTTGGGGGCATTATATTTGAATCTGAGAGCCATTCATTTAGTCTTGCTTACCACTTATATTTCTCCAAGAGTTGTCCACTGGTGAATATTCTTCCCTTTGGAGGGATACTGAGACTAAGATACTCTTTATTTTGCAAGACAATCCCAAATCATTTCTCTTGCTAACTGGCAATATGAATGCACACACAGGGTGCTACAACGCTCTATGGAGCTGATGCTGTTTCTTTGGGCCTTATAATTCTGTTGTGTTGCCTGGCCGGTCTGCACCTGCACGGCTGGGTGGTTGTACTGAGCCAGAGAGCTTGCCAAAGGCTGAAGTCCAGAGTCCAATCCAATACAGGAGGTCAGGAGCCAAGGGAGTCAGAATACACAGCAAGTGGGGGCAGGGAGCAAAGTCAAGCCAAACTGGGGTCGAAAGCCATGGAAAGAGTCAAAACACAGACCGGATTCAGGAGTGGAGTTAGGAGCCAAGCCAAAGGTCAAAGAGCCAGTGGGTGGTCAAAAGACGAGGCAAAGCCAAAGTCAAAGAGCCAGGACGTGGTTGGAAGACAAGTCAAGGGTCTGGAACCAGGAGACACAGGAACAGAGCTTCACCATAGCGAGCAAGATATGTCTGGGAAGACAGGCAGGGTAATGCACACATTGTCCCCATGAAGGACCTTGCTTCAAGGTCCTTCTGAAATAGCCAGAGCCAGGTGGAGCAGACCTCAGCCAAAGGCCCTGCACCTGGAGCTGATCTTCATCAGAAGCAGAAGCTGCAGCTGGACCCCATCTGCCTTGACAGCATTCTGATCTTCCGACAGCTGTCAAAGTAGATCGCCTACATTGTTGTCGCTTCTCTGCTTGCAAGGGTCATGGTCTGATGCCGGTGATGATGCTCCTCTGGTGAGTCCCTTTGCTTTTTGGTGATAAGTTGTTGATCTGTGGTTGTTGATCTGATTTAATCTATTCAGACAATGTCATGAAAAGCCAATTTGGGATGCTATTAAATCTAAGGAGGCCTGTGACATCTATTATTCAAACATGCCAAATTCTTAAATTCTAATTTATTAATGAAGCTTAGTGTATAAGACAATAAACAATTCTAGAACAAGTTTTCCACCTTTTTGAATACTTGTTGGTCAAAAGATCATGACAACCAAATCTAGCTCCCAAACTGGCAACAAATTCTGGTTTGACAGTGTTGTTGTGCTCTCCAAGAAATCCACAGAATCCAAATAGCCTATAGGTGTACTAAATGCCTTATCCAGTATATAAAAAAACCAAGGTTATTAAAAGAAAGCTGGAAATGGCTGACAGTCATTAACAACCATGGTGCCACTGATTTTTGGACCTTCATCAACAGGCGTGTGGAGGTAACCTCTAACATATGTTACCATATCTCCCCCAGTAATTGGGAAGACTATTTTGAAAATATTTTTGGCCCTGCACCTTGCAGTGTAAAATTTCTGACTGTAGCATAATTCTGTACTTTCACGTTTCTCCTTATACATTATTACATCCTCCCTTCTTTGTTTTGCTTATGACACATTTGTCTATGAGCACCTATAAAAGAATGGAACGGAATGGTGGTCTCCCATCAAGATCTTAACCAGGTCTGACCTTGCTTATGCAGATCAGGTTAGCCTGGGCTACCCAGGTTTACATAGGTGGTTTACATAGGTGGCTTGGGGGGAAGCAGATATCATTCTGTGATCCCGTGCTATCTTTTCTACACAATGGCAGGTGGCTTATCACCCAGAGGAAACCTTTGCAACCTTGCCTTTGTCCATTTCAGCTTCTATCATCTATTGTAGTGTCTAGCCTATCACTGATATTGTTTACATATTGTAATTCCCTCAGTGATCCCTCCTTCCTGGCCCATCGCTCTTTTTTATGTCTCTGTATATATCTTTTGTGCAAGAGCCTCTTGTGGTGCAGGGTGGTAAGGCAGCAGAAATGCTGTCTGAAGCTGTCTGCCCATGAGGCTGGGAGTTCAATCCCAGCAGCCGGCTCAAGATTGACTCAGCCTTCCATCCTTCTGAGGTCGGTAAAATGAGTACCCAGCTTGCTGGGGGGTAAGCGGTAATGACTAGGGAAGGCACTGGCAAACCACCCCGTATTGAGTCTGCCATAAAAAAGCTAGAGGGCGTAACCCCAATGGTCAGACATGACCAGGTGCTTGCAAAGGGGATTCCTTTACCTTTATATATTTTTGGAGCTGTTTTTGAGTGTTTATGTGTGTTTTGTGAGTGTGTGAGGGCTGATTTTAAAATATGATTTTTATTATGTATGTTTTAATTTGTTTGTGGCCCTCGTGAGGGCAGAAAAGCAGAATATATGTTTTGTAAGCAACTACAAGAACAGTAAAAAGTATATCTGGGCCTGAACTAGTAACTGAATACACCCAAAATGGGAACGGAGGAAGAATGGGCTAGGAAGGGGAACTAGAACTATTCCTCTACTTTGCTGAGGAAGACTGGAAATAGTTTAAAAACAGCACACAATTATTCACCTACTTTGCTTCAATGGATATCAGGGTAGGATTTTCAGGGAATTACACCAGAAAACTTGCATTTATTTGCAACACACACTCACACACCATGACTAAGAAGCCATCTACTAAGTTAGGTTAGACTAGCTCTTCAATTTTGAATTTCTGACTTCAACTAATTCACATTGACTACAGATTTTTTTTTTTTGGCTCTGCCTTTTTCATATTCTGTATACCAGCTAAATTTTCTAACTTTCTGTGAATCATCTCTCACTTTGCACGACACACTTTGCAATGTTTTTTTTAAAAAGCCATTGCAACATTTCCCCTTTACTTAGAAACCATGATTCACAAGGAAATTTAGAAAAAACACACCCTGAAACTCCAAATTCTGCATCACATTACCCATCCAAACTGAACTAATCCACTCCTTTTGGCAAGAGTTACATTTGTAAGGGACCAATTCTTTTACAATGCATGGTCTAACATCTAACTGAATACCAAACAATTAGAGCTCCAGCTATCAGAGAATATTAATGAGACCTTTGTGTTAGCAAAAAATCAGCTGTTCATAAAGCAAAGTTCATGTACCTTCAAAAGAGGCATATATTTACATCTAACAAATGTTAAGACTTTCTCTTTTGGTTCATGATTCAAGTCAAGCAATGCCCAAAATGTTTATGGGAACAACTATATGAATTATTAACCCAAATTTCTTGGCAGCAATTGAGAATGATCTTCTTTCAGTTGAGATGATTATGAGACACTTTGTGTATTTTATGAAGTTGTATCATGTAAAGCCATTATACATTATTAAATCATCATCATCACCTGGAATAAATTGGTACATTGCTGCTTAGGAACATATGGGGATTTTGTGATCTTATATTTCCCTAAGTAAACCGTACATCGTACCATCAATGATTCTCAAGACTTTTTAAACAGCAGTAATGCAACAAGTACACTAGCAACTACTTCCAAAGCAACAAAAGTATAATTCTTCTTCACAAGAGCTTCTTTTACCAACAACTCATCTGAATATCAACAGGGCAATACAGTTGGGCAGGAAGTGAAACAAGATGTATATCTTTTAAAAATGGAGGCAAGAAACACACAAAAAAGTGCCACAAAGTGGTGGACAAACATCAGGCTGGATGTTCAGTGCAAAAATAAGAAAAGAGAGGAAGGGGGCAAACATACAATTGTTTCAGGGCATGACAAGCCCAACTGGTTTTCACAATAATTTTAAAATGGAGGACAAGAGGTGTTATAGGCTAGGTGGCCCTGGGTGCTACACGGATTATAAACATTTTTAAAAGCATGCTTCTATTGGGAATATAGAGGCCAGCAGTTGATCAGAAAGCTGTTCCAGGATATGTAAGCACAAACAAAAAAAGCTCTTGACACACATTCAAAGAGCACCATTACTGCTAGTATGAGACCCAATCCAGGCGATCATCACAGGCTAACAGAATGTAACCAGTTCCAGTAAAACGTAAAGAGCAGCAGGCAGATAACAAAATGTGAAATTCCATGGAGAAACTGGAATTCGTCATAAGTCAGTGGCATTTCTAGGGCAAACATGGGTATTAGAACCCTAAAAAGAATGATCGGGAAAAGAATCAGCAATAGGTACCTCAGCCACTAGTGTAATATTTAGTGAATAACAGAAGTAACATGCCTCAAAGAGGTATTCAGGATAAACATCAATGAAACCAACCAAAAAGGGATTTTAAAAAATGGATTTTACAATAACAACAAAATCCATGCAGCCGTGCTCTCACCCACTCTCTGGCCTCTCCCAGGTAATCATGACCCTTATTACTATGTCTGATATTATATCTGATAAAAAACATTGCACTGATTGTTGGCCCTCCACCTTGAGGACTGACATTCTCAGGATACCTGAGTAGCAGATACATAAATTTAGGAATGAGATAACAGGAGCCCTGCCCCTAAGCAAGATAGGGAAGCATACTTGGCAGGAAAACTTACTTTATTAAAAAACAGTTGTGTAAGAGCAGTCCTGCAGACAACCCGCAAATAAAAAGTGAATCACTTCAGCTTCTCAGAGTTAGATTGTTTCTGTATCCGAGTTTCTCAATACTTAGTTATTTCCTAACAAGCATCAACCCACTGGTCAGTATTCGGATGGGAGACCACCAAGGAAGGCCAAACACACTATGAGGAAGAAGGCCCTGACAAACCACTACTGAATTTCTCTAGCCTTGAAAATCCTATATCAGCCTTTCCCAACTTTGTTACCATTGAGAAATCCCTGAAATATTCTTCAGGCTTCGAGAAACCCTGGAAGTTACATGATGGTGCGGAAGAGTTGGCAAGCATAGCTGTGTACACGCCCACATGGGACCCCTCCCCTTCCCACCCTCTCCAGGCCTATCATTGGCCATTTCAGGAGAGGGGAGGTCAACATGACAACATATGGTCATATCTCCCACTAAATGCTTAACAAATTTAAGTAATATATTAAAAATGAGTTAACTTCCGCCCATTCAGGAAACCCTTCCAGGGACATCAAGAAACCTCAGGGCTTCATGAAACCCTGGTTGAGAAAGCCTGTCCTATAGGGTTGCCATAAGTTGGTTTACTTGAAACCGCCCAGAGCCACCCAGGAAGGGCGGTATAAAAATCTAAATATATAAAATAAAATAAATAAATAAAACAAAAAAACGTCATGCCTACGATTACTGACCTGGTGATGAACTGATTCACAAGAAGTATGTCACTTGAAAAAAAAGGGATACTAGGTCAAATATTTAGGGAGGCACTTAACAGACTGCTAACAACCATTATGAAGATTGATTTAAAAATAGTTCTGTTCGTGGCAAAATCAGAAAGTACAGAACTTAGATGCCACTGCAGAGAAAGCCCACAGTTCCCCAGAGTATTTTGATGCACACATTTTACCTCATCAAACTCAAGTGATTGTTTTCCACAATCCACCACTTTTAAAAACAGAATTTAAGGTGAGATTGACAAGAAGTACACACACACACACCTCCCCTAGCTCCTTGTAATGCCTTTTCAGGAATCAGAGGGCTGCTGAGGAAAAGTGTGAAAAATCTGCAAGCAGTTGCAATCATTATGTATTATAACCTGATTGCAAATGTCTTCCCTCAATAAATTGGCAATTTCTGTACACTCACTGAAAATACTTCCATAAAGAGGTATAGCAAGTTACTCTGCACCTGCACACACCTCCCCATTTACAACCCTTCCGATCGAACAATACTTTTTTTCTCTACTTGCCTTTCATGAATATGCCACTGAATACTGTAGATCAGGGGTAGTCAACTACCCCTGATCTACAGCAAATGCTGGCAGGGGCTCATGGGAATTGTAGTTCATGAACATCTGGAGGACCACAGGTTGACTACCCCTGCTGTAGATGTTCTTATTTTAGAAATTCATATGCTGTAAAGATACCAGTATTTCATGCTCAGAATATACTGCAACTTGGCCAGGAAATTAGGGTTAGAACAGGACAAAATCCAAATAAGCCAACTCAATATCCAGTACTGGCCCAGCCAGCAGTCTTACTAGAACCGCCAGTGCCTAGTGCCAAATTGGTTGGAAGCGAGTAAATCAACTTAAAGCACATATTTTTAATCTAATTGCTTCCCAGTTTTATCTAGATCAAGACTGAGTAGGCAGGCTAATAGCAGAGGGTGAGAGCAGCAAGCTTCCAGTTTTAGAACAGTTCTAATTAAACGTGTACTAGGAGGACAGTAGTATTCTCTGTGCCAGTTTTATTTTCCCTTATAAATCAACAAAGGGTTCTCCACCCACTTCTCTCTCCAGCCTGTAGTACATCCCTTCCTTTTCCTGTTGCATCAGGAAATTGCAAACTGAGAAGCTTTTGCAGGGTGCAGCTAAATATACCATTGTAGAATGCAACCATCAAACTCGCCTTGTTCTAAGGATAATTGCTTCAGCCCTTCGTTTCCTAATGTAACCTCTCAGACAGCTTGCCTTATGCAGATGATTATTACTTTGCCAAATATTCCTTTGTCAATCTGCTCTTTTGTTGCAGCTGTTTAAAGATATAAAAGCAAAGGTCTCAGAGATGTTTCTGGTATTTCACTAACACCAGGAATATTTACCTGATTAGGCAAAACAGTATTTATAAAGCCGTAATGAATAGGTACATGAGCCTTTAATAAAAAGACTCCACAGTCCAATAGTATTTGGCACTATTCATAATAGTTTCTAGCATAATACTTCTTGCATTAATTTTGCCGTTCCTAGGAAGTCTACTACAGTAAGGAATGTGAAAAGGAAGAAAAATTCTTCTTGGGTCTATTGGACCCCCCCAAAATTTGTATCCCCCCCCAAAAAAAACCCCAGGTCTAAATACCATTTTGATATTCAAGAACCAAGAAAGAAAAAACCTTGGGGTGGGGTCAGGGCCGGATTTACATGAAAAGAGACCCTAGGCTAATCCACTTATGTGGCCCTTTCACCTCCCATTTTTAAGTTTGTAAATTACATGAGAGATAATTAAATACAT